>NW_024423343.1:71679140-72086640 GCF_017311325.1 Ursus maritimus
CTACTCTGAATTCCATTTCTGATAATTTGGTTATATCCATATCCATTAGTTCTGTGGCAGAGGCCACAGACTCATTGTCTTTTCTTTGCTGGGGGGGATTTCTCCTTCTCGTCATTCTGATGAGGAGAGGTTGCGGGGTTGTCCAGAGCCCAAATTATTGACTGGGACCCAGGCCGTGCGCCCTTGTTTTATAGGGATCTTAGGGATGTGGGCTTCTTGATTTTTCAGCCTGCCTTCTGGGGGGAGGGGCCTGATGCGCCGATACTCAGGCAACCCTGTTTGGGTAGAGTCTCCGCATCCCGTGCAAGGGGGGATGGGGATGGACATCCTGTGAGCCCGTCTTTCCAGGCTTTTGTTCTCTGGCGGCTTTCCCTGGCGGTTTGCTGTGCCTCTTCTGAGAGTCAGAGCAGCAGTGGCTGAAACTAGCCTTTGTTTCAGAACAGAGGGATCGCGGACCGTTCTCCACCGATGTTCTGGCCACTTTAACTCTGTTTCTGTTGGTGCTGCTCAACCCTGCAGCGTCCAGGGATGTGCGCCCCACACCCGGTGTCCCAGCCCTCACTTCCAGGGCCGGAGCGTCCCTGTCCTTTGTGTTTCTAACACTGCCAGCCGCCAGCCGCCCGCCGCCTGCCCACGCGCGCTCCGGAAGCTCCCGGTCTCAGTCTGGATCCAGTGAGTGCACCGGGATTCCGGTGTTCCGCGAGATGCCTGGTGGCGCGCGCACCTGGCTCCCGGTCTCAGTCTGGTTCCAGTGAGCGCACCGAAGCTCCCTTTTAGTCTGGTGGCGCACGTTCCCAGGCTCATCGGTCTCAGTCCGCTCTCTTGCAGGAGCCGTCCGTGAGTCCGCCCGCTCCCCCGTGCAGGTGGCTGCCGCTTCCCGGCGCCCAAACGCGGCGGCTCCCTCCCCCTTCCGTTTATCTTCCGATATCTGTGCACGGTTTCATGGCTCCCCACTTCGTACCTCAATACTCAGCGCTGGAGATGTTCATTTGTAGAGTTCCAGATGCATCATCCTGCGTCTCAGGCTGATTCCGTGGATGTTCAGGCTGGTCTGGTACCTATCCAACTCGACTCAGGGGACCGGCTGAAAAAGGGGTCCCCTACTCCTCCGCCATCTTCCCTAGATCCACTCGATATGTCCATTTCTTGTACTTCTGTTTTGCTTCTTGTATTTTGAATCTTTATTGTCATGCACTAAAATGTTGTTATGTTCTCTTGATAAATCCACACGTTTATCATTAAGAAATGACTTTTTAAAAAATCCCTGGTAATATTCTTTCCTATGAAATTTACTTTGTCTGATATTATATAGCCATTCCAGTTTTATTTGACTAATGTTACAATGGTATATCTTTTCATATTCAAATTTTAACAGACTTATATCTTTCTATTTCAAGTGTCTTTCTTGACTATGACATAGAGTTGAATCTTGTTTTTGGATTTAATCTGAATCTTTTATCTTTTAACTGAGTGCTTGGATCATTTGTTGCAATGTGTTTATTTATATGGTTAGGTTTAAAAATACCATCTTGGTACTTGTTTTCTATTTCTCACATTTGTTCTTTGCTCCTCATTTTCTTTTTTTTAAAAACATTTTCTGAGTCCATAGTCTCTCATGCTTCATTCCCCCTTCTGATTACCCCCCTTTCTTTATCCCTTTCTTCTCCTACCTATGGACTCTGAGGAACAAACTGAGGGCTTCAGAGGGGAGGGGGGTGGGGGAATGGGATAGACTGGTGATGGGTAGTAAGGAGGGCACGTATTGCATGGTGCACTGGGTGTTATACGCAACTAATGAATCATGGAAATTTACATCAAAAACCAGGGATGTACTGTATGGTGACTAACATAATATAATAAAAAAAATATTATTATAAAAAAAAGATAGTGAAGTTTTGAGACTTGAAAAAAAATAAAAACCTTTTCTGAGTTAATTAAGTACTTTTTATAATTCTATTTTATCTCTTTGTTTATTTCTTTAGTGACAACTTTTGTTGTTCTAGTGATTGCTTCAGGGTTTATAGTATACATCTTTAACTTACCACACTGTACCTTAGAGACATTATCCTTTATGTATATGATAAGAAAATTAAAACAATAAACTTACACTTCTTCACTCTTGACATTCATAGTTTTATTACCATATATCTCACTTCTAAATATGTTATATGTTATAAACTTGATACTAAATTATAATTATTTTTGAGTAAGTATTCAATTGTCTTTTTAAAAGATTTAAATAATAAGTAAAAAATTCTTATTTTTCCATGTAGTTGCCATTTATCACAATCTTTATTTCTTTGTGTAGATCTGTATTTTCAACTGGTATTTTTTTCTTTCTAACTGAAGGATTTCCTTTAATGTTTTCCATGCAACAGATTTGCTGGTGATAAATCATTTCAACTTTTGTATGTCTGAAAGAGCCTTTGTCACTTTGCAAGATGTTTTCATTGAGTATAGAATTCGAGTACTTTAGAGGTGTTGTTCCTCTGTCTTCTTGCTTGTAAAATTTCTAACAAGAACTGTCTTGTTCTTTTGTATATAACATTTCTCTTCTTTCTGACTGCTCTTATGATTTTCTTTATCACTGGTCACTAGCATTATGCTTACAACGTGCTTTGTGTAATTTTCTTCATGTTTCTTAAGCATAGCCTTTTGAATCTAAGCTTTATAGTTTTTCTTAAATTTAGAAAAAATTTAGCCATTACTCTTTGTTTCTCTGTCATGACCACCCCCCCGCCTTTTTTGGATACTCCAATTACATGTTTGACTTCTTAAAGGTGACCAACAGCTTGCTGCCTACTGACACTCTATTTACGTGTGTGTGTGTGTGTGTGTGTGTGTGTGTGTGTGTGTGTTTCCTGTGTGTTTATTTTGGATAGTTTTTATTGATATATCTTCAAATTCACAAATCATCTCTTCCACAATGCCTAATCTGCCTTTCTTATTATAGGTTATATTTCCTGCTTCTCTGCATGCTTGGTAATTCTCATTGGATGCCTGAGATTGTGAATTTTACCTTTCCTTATGATAGGTATGTTTATGTTGTTAAAAATATTCTTGAACTTTGTTCAGGGATCCAGGTAATTACTTGGGAATTGTTTGATGTTTTTAGATCTTGCTTTTTAAGATATGTTTGGCATGACTGGAGCAGTATTAATCTAGGGCTAATTTTACCCCACTATAGAAATGAGACTTGTCTGAGTACTCTACTGAATGCACCATGGATTATGAGATTTTCTAACATGAGGCTGGTTGAACAGGCAATATTTATGGCCCGGTGTGAGTACTATTTCTTCTAGTTATTCTTTCCTTAATATTGGGTAATTTTCTCACATGTATGATAATCCTTTGCTGCATGCTTGAGGGGAATCCGCTGAAGATCTCTAGAGTTCTAGAATTTTCTCTCAAACTCTCTCAAAACTGTCAGCTGGAAGAATGACAGGGCTTACTTGTGTTTCCCATCTCATGAAGATCACTTTCCCCCACATTGCCTGACAGCAAATGTTTTGAAAATCAGTGCTTACTATATGTTGTTGTAACATACAGAGGAGTGGAAGGACAATATTCCACTTGTGTCTTTCACTTCTTTGTCATTTTTTAGAATATGAATTTTTCATAGCTTGAAATCATTTCATGGGTCATCTTCCTGGGCCTCCTCATTTTTGGAGAAAAATCTTGTACTTAGCAAGAGGAAGTGAGCTGGCCAGACTCACTGTAGTAATCATCCAGTTATCCTTCTGGGAAGATAGTGCCTCTGTCTGTATCTGTTGGTATTTAATGCTAACATCCTGGCTCTAGCAAGTTTGGGATTTTTTCTTGACTTTCACGTGGGAGGACCATAGTTTCTCTTTGGGGTGTTTCCGCTAAGTGTTCCATTTTAGTCATTGTGCCAAGGATTTCAAAATTTGCTTTTGGGGATTACAATCTTCTTCCACCTCTGCAACCAATCAAGGCTCAATCACCACTGGATCCTAACTGCTGCTGAAGAAACCTTGCCCTCCCTTTCTGGTGACCAACTTTGGTTTTATAACCCAACGCACAGACGGACACTGCAGCTGCGTTGTTGCTTTGATGTGACTTAAAAAGTCAGAGAAGCTAGTGCTTTTATTCTAGATGGGACTTGGGTAACTTTTCTCCAAATCCTTGCACATGTGGCCTGGGAAGCTTGCTGAGCCCACTGAAGCCTGGTTGCTGCCTGAAACTTCACTTCCTCTAAGAGATATGACTCATATCCACCACATAGAGGCCTTTTATTATCCAAAACAACAGTGTGGGAGTGGGGAGCCCTCTCTAGGAAATTAAAAGTGCCTAGGGTCAAGAAGAGAGCTCTGCAGGTTTCTGCTGCCCTTTTCCTTCATTCTGTACCAAGTTAGATATCTTCAAATTACCAACCAATTAATTTCTCTTTTCCTTTTCTCAGGAGGGTATAGGTCTCAGTCTTTTTAATTCAACTTCTTTAAGAAATCCTACTGCTATCTTCACCTTATTTTCACCAGGGTTATTCTGTACACTTCAGCTTTTTCAACTTTCTTTGACTGGGCTGGTAAATTTTCTTTTCTTTTCTAAAGATCCAGAATGAAGTATGAATTTTATTGTATGATTTATTTATGTGCACTCAATGGAGATTTAATCATGAGATATGTCTCTGATTTTCTTTATTACCTAGTTCAGGTCTTTTATAATATTTATTAATCATTTTCCTCACTTATACAACAAATATTTAATAAATAGCAGTTATGGACCTGGCATTATGATAGATACGGGTAGGCAATGGTAAATAGGAATTCACCTCTTGTCAAGAAATCTACAGGTCATCAGTCTACTAATAATTATAGGAAATTAAGAAACTATATAGGGGGCATGTGGGTGGCTCCGTCAGCATCTGCCCTCTGCTCAGGTCATGATCTCAGGGTCCTGGGATCCAGCCCTGTGTTGGGCTCCCTGCTCAGTGGGAAGTCCCGGGGAGTCTGCTTCTCCCTCTCCCTCTGCCCCCCTCACTTATGCTCTCTCTCTCAAACAGATGAATAAAATCTTTTTTAAAAAAGGAAATTATATAGCTCTTGTTGATCAAAGCGCTAAAATTGGTTTATTTTCCTTTGAGCTCCATTAAGAATTACTGCTTATGCCTTTGATTCAACAAGTATGCATTTCCTGGTAGTGTTGGTTATCATTTGTGTAGGTACAGAATATCTAGCAGGCATTATTTGTTATTTATTTATTTATTTATTTTAATTATTTGTAATTTAATTAGGACTTCCAATCATGGCATGGTTGAATAAGCCCCTACTGAACCTGATATACCTACAGATGAGATGCCAGTTATAAACTCTGAAAAACACGCATATGCACGCACACGCGCACACACACACACACACACACACACACACACATCTGTGAACTGCAGAGATTTGAAAATGAACAGAAACAGGCAGATTCTGAAGGAGGGTAGACAATTAGAATAAGGGCAGCATGGGGTAAATTTCTTTTTTTACAGACTTCAGGCTGAGAAGCAGGGTAAAGTTGGCACTATTTGGAAGAGCCAAAACTTGAATTAAAAAGCCCAGTCTTCCTGCCAAAAGAGCCAGAGGATAGAATTAGGGGCAACCACAGTTGCTGGGAAGTGAGGGAAAAATTCTAGAGAGGAGAGATCAAGTGAGAAGGAGCCCTAATTATGTGTGTACATAAGAAGAGGAAGCAGAAGAGTTTTTTTGGAGGTTTTTTGTTTTTTTGGCTTTTTTTGCCTCCAAGGTGAAGTCATGTTTTACAATTTGGTAATAATCAGTAGCTCCTACATGAAGAATTATCAGGGGTTTGCCAGGCCCTAGGTATTGTGGCATTTTATTCTGATATGGCTACTGTTCTTTGTGAAGAATTCTATAGAATTTGGGAATTTTAAGGCCCCTAGCTTAATATCATTGCTATTACGTCAAATCCTCAATATTAACCTCCAAGACACTACAGCGTCTACCACCTGGCATCAAAGACATTGACCCAAGCACTGGACTTGTCCCTGCAGAGGCATAAATGAGCATGATACCATCCATGCTCTTGAGCTACTCACAGTCTTAGAAATATTGCTTAGCCTATCGGACAGTGTTAGAGGGCATTCTCTGAGCAATAAATGGATATCAGGATCCCTGGATGGCCGATTTGGTCCTAAGGTTGCTTCTGTTACTGAATTTGTATCAGTGAACTTACCATCAGAGTAAAATTATATGATCCAAATGTGAGAGAAGGATAAATTTGCCATGTTCTTAGAACATGTCATGTCACCTCACTTAGAAAGATAAGGACAATTGTTTAGGGAGGTAATTAGTCTTCTCAAAGTGACAAAATAAGAAATTCAGTTTTCGTTTTACTTGTTCAAGATATTTTTCTAATTCCTCCTCTGATAAGCAGAGATCTGACATCTAAGATTTCTTATTGTTGTTGTTTTATTTGAGAAGCAAAATAAGGTAGAGGAATCAGCTTCTAAAACAAGTCTTTTTGAATTCCAATCTTGGCTTTACTATTAAGAAGCCGTATGACTCAAGACAAGTTACGTCATATAGGATTGTTGTGAAGGTGGCAATAATTGGTACATATAAAACACTTAAAATAGTGCCTCAATAAACATTATTTATGATTATTGTTGAGCATTTTAAAAATACGATGAATCTAAGGTGGATAGTCTGATGTTGATTTAGAGACAAAAGGATTCAAAATAATTTTAATTCTAATATTTATCTGTATGGGTTTTTTTCTTTAATTTTAAAGGAAACATTGCTTATTGCTTCAACAAACATGACAGAGGTTTCCTGCATTAATAGGAAGCTAACCCTACACTCACTGCTACGATGCAAAGGCAGCTTGCCTTAGATATTCTAACATATTCTAATAAAATGTATGCTCACATTCTTTTGCATCCCTGACAAAACCATTTAGACACAACAAATCAGGGCTGAACAACACCTTCTTATATTTAGTTGGATGGCAAATTATTACTAATTAAGTTCTGTGCAGTTATGGTTCAAGTTAAAATAGTTCATTGCTCAAGCCAAGGTTTTTGTGACTAGGGATATCTAGCATTTCCTTATGGCAGAATGAACTATACGTGTGCTCATCATGTTAACTTTAGGAATAATTTTCTTGTTCTTAGTCATTGTTTTTAGAATTCCCACCAATACAACCATAAACCAGAATTAAATGGTTATATTAAGTATATAGGGAGAAGACTGAATAAATTGAGGAATCAAGAATTTTTTTTCCCACATCCAGTAATACAGCATGAAAATCACCTCCAACTAATTTGGACTTTCAATTGCATTGATTCTCCTATGAGGAGAATATGAGAATTACATTTGCCTTTCCGAAATGTGTATTTTTTTAACATTATAGAAACCTTCAGTACTATTTGTCGATATTAATTTTAAAGTGCCCTATTCCCATTGTATCGTGAATAATGCCATTTTTAAAAGTAAACTGTATGTCACATCAAATATTTCTATCATAATTACCAGGAAACATGAAGCTTTATATCACTCATTATGTTGTAGGAATTCATTCCAAAAATATTTCTTGACTGGGAATTGATTTAATGGAGTTAAGGTCAAGTTTATTTTTGTATGAATTCACTAGGAAGTGGAAGGAAAAACGACCTTGGGATTCTGACAGATGTTAAACACGTCTTAAAGACCTCTCTCCAGCAACTATGTCTTGTCCACCAGTTGAGACTGTCCCAAATGGAAGACAGAACAAAAATACAAAGGTGAATTGAGTTGGGGAAAGAAGAATATAGTTCTCTAATACTTATAGTTATTTCTAGTGTCATTGTGGGTTTCTAATCTAGTTCAAATACTCTTTTACTGGTCTTTGTCATTCAATAATGCTTTTTCTTATAGATTGATTTCCTTCCTGTTTGAACCTGTTATCTATTACTTATTGCTTACCATATTATCAGGAGTAGTAAGATTTATAATTAGTAAACATCATTGAAATATGGTTTTATAAGTTGATGCGTTTTATATTTTCTCCTACTTCAAAAGATCATCACCTTTATCAGTTTCATAATGAAAATGGAACTTTAGACAATAGTAGAATGGCACCTGCTAAAACTTACTTGTACAAGGCACAAGTGTCGTGCAAGGCAGAAAAGCCACTAGCTTGCTGTGGTGACAAGTCATGTTAACTCCTCACTGTTTCTTTTCTGCTTAGGAATTCAAGACAGACTTGTCAGTAGTAATTTCCAGCGTAGTTCTTAAAAACCTGTGAGTTCCTTTTTTATTAGTTTTAATAAAGAATCACTACTCCCTAAACTTACTTGGGAAATTATTAGCTATCAGCAAGATAGAAGACAAACATATATGATATTGACAGCAGTAGAAAGTAGGTCCCTGATGATGGCAATTAAGAGGTGAAAGTTACTTAAAAAAAATAATCCTAAATTAAGTTCTTTTTGAAGATGTAACTTGAATTCTAGAGAGTTGACAATTGAAACTAGTAGTGAGAAGTTGATTTTATAGTCTAACCTAGAAGCAGAAGATTTGTGCTGCTGAGCAGTAAAATTGAAATAGGGAGGAAAAGGCTCCACAGTGCTGGAACCAATGCAACCCATGATAAAATTTTCATTAGCAATGATTTTTTTTTCATAAAATCTAAGTATTGAGAGGTAGTATAAGGACAGCAGCAATCTCCCTGTGTACTAAAGTGGGGGTGAAATCATTGTCTTATTTCAAACAATTGTTTTGGTTCTCTGATTATCTGTAATGATTTACATTTTTTGTTAGACAATTTAGATTTAATCTGGGATTTGTCAGATTTGTGTTATGACTCTAGAACCGAATACGTAGTGTTGGTAGGGCCAGGTTCAACATCCACGTAATCAACTTACTGTACTGCAGTTCACTAAGTGTATGGGAAATGCAGCTTGACTGCAGTGCGATAATGTTATGATATAATAAGCCATCTGGTAATGGTGCCTAAGAAATAGAAGGCAAAACCCTGAGACTAGAATGAATGAATAAATGGCTGGCAGGCTTGCTGGATGAATCAGTGAATGAATACATGGAATCCATGGCCTTTATCAAGTCAGACTGGCTTTTTGAGACCTAGAGGACCTTGAAACTCTCCTGAAGTCCATCTGAGATAGGAACGTTGGAGGTTCTATGGAGATATCGTGCTCCTAGTGGATTAGTTTATGTAAGGGGCAATGAAACTTGAGTGGTGTTAGAAGTCAGAAGCCAACCAATGCTAACAGAACCTGTAAGGAGGAAAGTTCAATAATGAATGATTCTGTGTCGGATGTGGTTAACGACGTATAAGGACGTTGAGATGGCCCCCAGTGTAAGACCTGGAGAAGGAAAAGGGGCTTTCGAGTCTGCTGTCACTAAAGCCTGTTTTATAGCCTCAACTCTTCCCTGCCGTGTAGCTTAGTGCGAGAGACACCAATTATTGTCAACATGTTATTCAATTACTTTTTTAACCATCAGCTCAGAGAGAAATCATCTGAATGTCGACATCACTTTTTGGGAGAGATGGATGGGGAGACATAATTCAGGTTTGAAAGCAATCGTCTAAATTTACTGCTGTATGTGGTCAAACAACTATTGACGCTTGAGAGTTTCCAATTGCTGGTAATAGACTGGAAAAAAAGATAATGTGTTTGATCGATCAGCATGAACAAATTTCATTTAGGGGATCAATAACAGTTTATACTTGACAGAGCTGAGGGACCACATTTATTTTTCCCTTTGATTGAATAAATGTTTTCAATGGGACTGCAAATGTAAAGCAATCCTAACCATTTCTTCACTTGAGGCACAGCTCCTGCTACAGTGTTATTGCAAGCAATGTGTGTTTAAAACTAATATACAGAAAAGTGGATAGCCAGGGGCTGGAGCAGTTGAATGAAACTAATGTACAGTTTATTAAAACACAACACATGGTAAGAGAAAGGTTTCATTTTCTTGGTGTTGAGCAATGGAAAAAATAGGAGAGAGACAGCACATTTCATGGTGCTAAGCTTTTTTGTGTTTTGTTTTATTTTGTTCGTCTCCCCCTCTTTTGATTAAGATTAAACCCTTCAATGGATGAAATAAATTATGAAAAATATTAAATAGCAAAAAAGAATCAAATACGTGTGACGCATAACCCCGGGGTGAATCTTTCCATGCATGTGCCACACCATCTGCTCTGGCAATCTCCATACACACCTGGCTGCCCCTTTTTCCCTCCAGCCATCTTCCTACCAAATACAGCACCCAGCTCTGAAAACGTTTGTTAAATGAATAAACGGTTGAACCAACGACTACCGATAGTGATTTTCTGCCAAATGGCCTCATAGCTGAAGCTGATTCATGGCATTTCATGCGGACTCGGGAGCCAGTTCTGGGGTGTCTGCATGCCGTGCAGAATGCAAGCATTCCTCGTTTTATGGATGGAGGGACGGCGTCACAGGCCACGTGCAACTCCGCCAGACATTAAGCTAAAGGAGCGAGGTTTCCCCGCCGACTGTCTAGAAGATGGGGGGTCGGTGCTTTGGGAGTTCTGGTAACAAGAAGACGAAACTGGCGTTTTAAGCAGAGGAGTCCCCTGATCACTTTGGTTTTCCTTATACCTTAAAGAGAAGTGGTTCTTCTTCTTTAAAACATAAGTTTCCAGCTGACAAGCTGAGAGTCATTTTTCTTAGCTCTCAGGGTTCCTTCCTGCAGAGGACCGTCATTTCTCCAGCCCTAAGCTCTCCTGTCTAGCCTTGGAAAACGCAGATGCTGGGTGCAGTTTTTTCTCTGCCTTAGTGATATTAGTAGAAAGCTTTCTCCAGGGGCCTCGGGTGAATCTCAATGATCGTCGAAATAACTCTATTGATATTCTGTGTTTCTGCTCCACAAAGACAGCGTGGTACAACTTAAAGGAACACAGCCATCAAGAGACTTTATGCAAATGATTGCCATTCAGGTGTCACTTAGAAGGAGAGGGGTGAAGTTTTCTCAGCAAAGAGTTTTCTTTCTCTGAACAATGCGTAAAAATTCCTCCCCAAAGAGGCTGGAGTTACATCACCCTGTAATTAAGTTGCCGATGATACAGATGACAGGCGCGCTTTGAAATGTGGGGGAAATGCCAGGAGTACGTGTGGCTTCTAGTCCCAGCTGCCTCCGCCAGCTCCACGTTCCCCGGCATGTGCCTCTGCGTGCGAGCTGAGAGGGTGAGAAGCGGCTCCTGAGCAGGAGAGCGGTGCCAGGTCTATTTTAGGCACCGGGGCTTTGAATTGTTTAAAATGCATATTGTTTGTGTACATCTCACAAAGGAAAATGCCAGCTCCGAGTGCCCTGGGCTGCTTGTATGTCAAATGATGAAGTCTTCAAGTCCTGCAGCCCAGGGGTCATTATCAATGGTGCTTCCAGGTCAGGGTATCCGCAGCGGAGTTAGAGGCAATGGTTGACCTTTTGCTGGCACTTCAGGGTAACACGGCTTCTTAGGGCATAAATAATCATTTTTAATTTGTTTGTCTGAGTTCTATTTGTTTAAGAATGCAAATGTATTATAACATATGTGACTTACAGATATTCTTTTGAGGAGGGGAAAGCCGTTTCCATAGCATTTCTTTTTCTTTTTCAACAAAACATTTAATGAAGGAAAGAAGATGACAGAATAAATAATCGAGATTAGTCAATTATACTCTGCTACTTGGCAGTTTGGGATGATCACTTAAAAATTGTACATTTTTCTTGCAGAGTGTGAGCTCCCTCAGGATCACGAAATACTCTCAGTTGTCTTCCTCGGATATTAGCTATCATTTAAAATGGTTTGATGATGCTTTAGAAACCTTCCAACTCTTCATTTGCCATTTGCCTTTAAATCAAAGTATTTTGTTTGATTCTGAGGAAATAAGTACCCGTACTATGCTTATTTTGGACCGAATTAACTTCTGATGTCACTGCACTCGAATAAAGAAGACTCAGGATTTCAGTCAACTTCTTTCTATTGCTATCAACTAGCACTGTCTACTCCTCACACACTGTGAAAGATCAAAAAATAAACCTGAGGCCTGTACCTTAACCAGCGAAATAAGGCAGAGAGGATCCTGGAAATACAGTGGTGAGCAATAATTAATTCCATTTTTCGAAGTTAATTATGAGAAGTGATTATTTGAAGATGCATGAGCGGCATGTTTCGTTCTAGTGAAAATTCACATTGGCCTTACGGATGGTATGAAGTCGCGGAACACCGTGTGATAAAGCATGGTTTTACACAACGAGAGCTATTGCAACAGTTAAGGTGACATTAGCTACTTTAACAACAGTGACAAATACATAATGGCACAAATGCAACAGAAATTTGTATTTTGGTCTCATATAATCCAAAACAGGGGCTCTGGATTGGTGGATGCCTTTCTTCTAAGTGATGACTCAAGAAGCCAGACTCCTTTCATCTTATGGTTTTGTCTTCTTCAAGCGTGGCACCCAAACATAGCTGAGATCCCCTTCCTGAGCTGGCAGAAAGAGAAAAAGCATGAAGGACCTTGTGTGGGAGGCTTTAACAGATCGGTCGCTTCCACTCAAAAGTCCTTGACTAGAACTTAGCTTAGTGGCCACACCCAACTGCAAGAAAGGGTGTTATTGTGGGGAAGAAGAAGAAATAGGTTTGGTGAAGAGTTAGCCAGCGTCTGGCAAAGCTAGGGTACTTTAAAAAGAACGTCACATCACTATTCCAGTGATAATAAACACCACGGTTGATGTGATAGCTTATACATCAATCCCCCAAAGAAATGCATTTATTTCTTTCGAAATAAGAGACTTCGAAATACTGCACTTTGAACTGTCCGAAGTGATGCCTACTTCTGGAAGGAGATATGGCAGAGGTCCCAGCCCTCTTGGAGAATTGCTGCATTGATGGAGAAAGGTGATGGGAACAGAAGTCAGCTCTGTTGTCAACCTTATGTTGGGCCTCTGGCGTTCAGACAGTCCTGGTTTCCGTCCAGACCCGAGGAAGGGTCATGCTCGAAAGCAAGTCATCCTGTCTAAGAATGGCTTGGCCACTGAGACACTAGCTCTGAAGGCAGTAGGTGGTAAAGGCTTCCAAAAAATTCTATTTTTTTGGTAGCTGATCCCATTTTCTTTTGTTCTTTTGACATATTACAATCAGTTGTGTATATAGATAAATGACAGTGCCATGGGTACATTTAAAATAACCCATCCAGCTGAATCATGAATATTTAAAATCTTTAATTTAATCAGTCAAAGGGTTTTACATGTATTTAAAATATGTGCATATTCTAGGAGTCATTATGATTATTGTTAAGCCTGGTACATTTACAACTCCACATCTCTGTTTCGCTCCAGCTGTTTTCTAGTCCTTTTTTTTCCTTTCCTTTCTCTTTTTCATATTCCTTAACCTCTGCCCCTTAAACTAATAAATTAAGTTCCCGGTATGTGAAGGTGCTGTCCGTTCCTGTGTTGTAATGAATGCCTCCTCATTAATCAGAAAGCAGAGGTCCTGATGGAGATGTTTCCTTTCCTCCTGTGAACAAGATGCCACAGCGCTGTGTCCAGCTTGGACTAGCTCATTGGTCTCTATTTCTTGTATTCAGCACCCAGGTAAAGTCCATGAAAAGGATGCAAGGATTATTTAAACAACGACCAGAATGGTGGTGTTGAGATTACAGAGCCTATGCTGGTTTTGTAAACCAAAAAAGGCCAAACGCTTTTCTTTGGAGCAATGGGAATCCTATAATAATTACTATGTATCTCTGTACTTCACCTATTACAGAAGGTTATGAAATTTCTCTGAGTAGCTGAGCAATACAATTTGTATTTGTTATAATGAGATGAATTTAGCGAATAACTTGCAAAATTCATCTTATCCTCCTAGATGTCAGGGCAAATAAGTACCATGAATTTCTGTTGATTTCTTCATTCCAAAGTAAATAATGAGCAATGACTGAAATTTAAAGAGTAATTGCTCCTCTAGTCATTTGGCTAATGTAATATTGAAATAAAAGTTTTTTTTTTTTCATTGAAATTAAGAGTTTGTTATCTGAGTGTAAATCACTGACTTCTGAACATGGAAAATACTCTGTGGACATCAATTCACTGTCCACATTCTCAAGGTCCAGGATCGGTTTCTGTGATGGCGGGTGTCTATTGTGACTTCTGGTTGCCAAGAGATGATTAGTTTCAATGTTACATGCAGAAATTTTTCCTGGTATTTCTTGGGAGAATTGTACATTTTTCTGAATTCCAAATCTTGAGAAAAATCAGTTTAGAAATTAGGAAAATGGGGAAGAGTAATTTTACAGGAATTAAGGTTAAACAATCAACATAAAAACATTACTGAAGCAACGTCAAGTCAAAAGCAAGAGTAGGAAGTGCTGATATGTGGAGTCCAAGAAAAATGTTGATGTTTCCTGGAACCATGGCAAGAGCAAGGAGGAGAGAAGTAGTCACAATTCTAATGAGTCAGGCCTGCCTCATTATAGAGTAGCTATAAATGTGTTTGTGATCTTGTCTTTAGCTACTGGTTCATCATCCTTACAAATAAAAATAAATACTGATAAGTTTATACATATAGTATACTTCATGTAAGTCCTGTGAGCGATGCTCCAAGAATAAACAAGTTTAGGGAGCAAAATAAGTCCTTAAATTGGTAATTTCGACATTTGATTCTGTGTAGTGCCTTTAACCTTGCTAGGAGATTAGAATGTTACTGTGTTCAAATACCACCCAATAATATTCACTGGCATTTTCCAGTGTTTGAATATACTCTATAGGTTACAGTTCTTTGTAAATAATCTTAAACTTAATAATTTTCATTTATTAAACAATTTATGGTATTCATAGTATCAAGTAAAAAATACAGAAAATGTTGAAATTATCTTAAGAAGTATAAAGAAAATCAGTTAGCTCATCATCAGATATGTTCGAAATCAGAATAAAATGTTCATTTATGATTATATCTTTTTTTAACAGAAAAGTTCTGAAACTTTTAATGTAACCCTATCAATGAATGATTTATGTTTATTATTATGGCCACTCATTACTATTACATAAAGAAAGTCTTATGAAAAATATAGTAATAACTTACGATTTTGAGAATTCTCAATAAATTGTAGGGATTCGTTTTTCATTCATGAATCCCAAAGATAGTGTTTATTAGGGATTTGGAAATACTATTCTATTCTCACAGTTAGTTGAAGTGAGAGAGTACCTTTAAACTCAGCAGATGGATTGAGCAATTGGACCTCCGGGGCGTCGTTTGAGAATCCCAATGTTAACAACTCTGTTCAATGCAAAATAATGCTTTTAACTCTAGTGATATCAACGTGTGGGGGGGGGATTGAGGTACTATTTTGCTCTGTGAGGATCAGATACAAATTTAGATGAAGGGTCTAAGGTGAAATTGCCAAGGCACGAGTTAGGAATTTCAAACATAGCAGGATAGATTATAACTCCAGGCAATAACTTTGAATATATGAATATTACTCAAAGCAGGTTGTTTTCTAAGGCTGATGTGAGTTGCCATGAAGTATACTCATTGAGTTAAAAGAGGTTCAAGTTGGAGTGCCTGGGTGGCTCTTGATTTCGGCTCAAGTCATGATCTCAAGATAGTGAGATCAGCCCCACCTGGGGCTCCATGTTGGACATGGAGCCTGCTTTAGTTTCTCTCTCTCCCTATCCCTCTGCTCCTCCCAGAACTTCCCCACCCCTTCAAGCTCTCTTATTCTCTCTCCCTCTCTCTAAAAAAAAAAATGAGTTTCAAGTTATACCAAGTGCTTCTCTTAGGAGAACAGGGACTCTATACTATTGATTTCCTAAGGAAACATTCCTCTTCAGACTGTGTTCTGGATTGGTCTAGACTGGTGTGACATTGTGTGACTGGCTGAGTATAGGACAGCTTTAGATGCCTACACTTAGTAGCTGATGAGTTATTTTAAGACTGAAAGCCTTTGGAAATAAGAAGAAGCTTGCAGCAACATGGACACCCTTTAATTCTCCACCTGTGTTGTGTATTAATTATGTGATTGGCAATTTGTCAGGCCTGAGTGGGAATCTAGGAGATGACCAAGAGGTGGATGACCTGGAAAGTCAGTTGTTTTACAGTCCTATCATCTGAAACAGGATAAAGATTAAAGTGGAGCCTTCATTTTTGTGGCAGGTGGGGTGGAATGGAAATGAGGGGGTCTGAGTTCTTTTTTTTTTTTTTTTAATGATTTTTTATTATATTATGTTAGTCACCATACAGTACATCCCCGGTTTCCGATGTAAAGTTCGATGATTCATTAGTTGCGTATAACACCCAGTGCACCATGCAATACGTGCCCTCCTTACTACCCATCACCGGTCTATCCCATTCCCCCACCTCCCTCCCCTCTGAGGCCCGCAGTTTGTTTCTCATAGTCCATAGTCTCTCATGTTTCATTCCCCCTTCTGATTACCCCCCCTTTCTTTATCCCAGCATAGGAGCCTGATGTGGGGCTCGATCCCAGAACACGGGGATCACGCCCTGAGCTGAAGGCAGATGCTTACCGACTGAGCCACCCAGGCGCCCCAAGATTTTTTATTTATTTATTCGACAGAGAGACAGCCAGCGAGAGAGGGAACACAGGCAGGGGGAGTGGGAGAAGAAGCAGGCTCCCAGCTGAGGAGCCCGATGTGGGGCTCGATCCCAGGACTCTGGGATCACGCCCTGAGCCGAAGGCAGACGCTTAACAGCTGAGCCACCCAGGCGCCCCTACATGAACATTCTTGTACATGTTTTTCATATTTGGAGAGGAAATGTCCTTGTCCATTATTTTTCCTCTTCAGAATTCTTGGGCTGTGTTTGTATGTCATTATTCTATGTAGATATTCTTTAGTACCATTTGGTAAAAATCTCAGAAAAGTTAACGTTAGCATTTCGATTTGGATAATGCAAAACATGTAGGTTAATTCAATGTCTTAACTTTGAGAATTCTCATTCAGTGTTCATTTTATTTACAGATTTTATTTTTAAGTAATCTCTACACCCACTGTGAGGGGGTCTGAGTTCTAACCTTGGTTCTATGGGCCACTGGATAAGTCATTTGTTCTCTCCAACTCTGAAGATCTTGTTCATAAAATAAGAGACCAAGCTGGATGAGCTTTTCAATCAACTATATCAGTAAAGGAGTCTCATTTTCACTGGTAGTGCCTTGGTTCAGGTCCTTATCAACTCCAACTTGACCATTCCAATTATCACCTAGTTTCCAGTCTCACTTTTCTCTACCCTGTCTTCTATGTTCCTGTTAGATATCTTCTGAAAACACAGATCTGATCATTTCACTGCTCTATTTACAACTCCACAATGGTTTCCAGTTTCCTCTAAAATGAAGCAAATTTATTTTGTGTGGCATCTAAAGCTCTTCATGGTTTCATTCTATTTATATCTTTAGCGTCATTGGACTTTGTCCCTCAGAATATATCCATAGTTATACTTTACCCATCCACTAAAAAGATGAAATATATAAAATTGAAAGATTTTACTCAGGCCCTACTCTTTATTTTAAGCTGCGTATATTTATACTAGCTATTACACCTGAAAGAAATGCTTTCCTCACCATTTGCCCCTAGTATTCTTCCTTTCAGTCTGCAACATTCAAATGAAATGTTTCCTGCTTCCCCATGATGAGAAGCATTGATCATCTCTGAATTTATGAAACCATTGTATCTAACACATACTTCTATGTGATTATAATTATATTGCATTAAATTCTCTATTCATAATAATTTTTTAACAGTCATTGAATCTCACTTTTGCATATTTATTTTCTTATATGTCTAGTGGTTGCTACCTAGTAGGTTCTCAACACATGTTGGCTCACTGGAACTAGCATTAATGGATATAAGCTCCTTGAGGACAGGGACCATGATTATTATCTTCACCATTTTATACCCAGCACCAAACACAATGTCTGAAACAAAATAGGTGCTTATTAAATACCTATTAAATATATAAGTAGGTTAATAAATGCAATAGTGGTTTCTTGTTGGAAGATATCAACCTAAGTTCATCTCTTGTTTGAAGTTATCAGCCCAAGTTCATGACTATATAAGCTATAGTTATAGTCACTGTTGTCCTATGGAAGTTTTTAATTGGTAGATAATGTTATTATGATAGGAATGGTAATTTATTTTGAAATATGCTATTAATTTAACTTCAAAGGTGATAAAATTAAATTAAAAACAAATTTTCCTTTTAAGCTATTCATACTTAGAAAGTAAGCTTCAAAACTGGTCCTTTTATGCCTCTCATGATGGACTGCATTCAAGGTCAGAAGGATTTTAAACCTTTTTTCTGCGGCTATATGCTTTATCACCTGTTCTTGTGCTGCCAATTACAACCTGTGTAACCTTGATCAGTTTCCTCATTTAGAAAATAGAGATACTAATTCTTATTGACTTTATAGGGATTATGTAAAGCCAATCTGTAGGAAGGTGGTTTGCTATCTGTAAAGTGCCATCCATGCAAAGGAAAGAAATCATTATTCTATTCATATATGTCTCTTATTCTAAAGTTACTCTTCATGTCTAAACCAAGTTCCCTTTCCTAAACTTTCATACTATTCTTAGAAGGTCTTGTCCCATGGAAACGAAGATTAACCATTTACTTCTATTTAGGGAGGGGGCATATATTCCATTTAATATAAAGAGAGTGACTTTCAATTTCTTCTTTTCCACACGTATTGGTCAGCTCTGACTGCCATAACAAAACACCATAAACTAGATGACTTAAACAATGGAAATTCATTTCTCACAGTTCTACAGGCTGAGAAGTTCAAGATTAAGATGCTAGCTAATTCAGTTTCCGGGGAGAGCTCTGCTCCCGGCCTGCAGATAGCCGCCTTCTTGCTGCGTCCTCACATGGCCTGGATAGAGAGAGTGAATTTCCTGGTGTCTCTTCTTTTAAGAATACTAATTCTACTGGGTCAGGTCCCTACCCTTATGACCTCATTTAATTTTAATTAGTTCTCTAAAGGTCTTATCGCAAATATTATCACACTGGGGTTTAGAGCTCTAATATCTAAATTTAGGAGGGCCACAGTTTGCTCCATAACACCATACAAGATAACAACCATGAAATTCTTCCATTTTGTGTCACCAGATTTTTAACTGATGCCTATGCTTCATCCTGGTTCATCCTATATTTTAGTGACTTGGCAGAATATATACTTATATAATATTTTTTTTGTATTTAATTTTATCTCTTAGACTTATGAACCTCAATATTCCTTCTTCAAAGTCTCTCTATTGGCTATGATTAAAGTTTAATTAGGTTTTTTTTTTTTACAAGTAAGAAAAAAATCTCTATGTTTTTGTTAATGTTATGAATTAGCAGGAGATATTCAGAAATAGAGTTGCCTACATGTTGTTTGAAAATTGTTTACAGCAAATAATGAACAAAGCAAATCAGATTGCCAAAGGCCTGGCTGTTGAAAAAGTGTAGCACATTATTAATTAAAATACAAGTCAGCTTTTCCAGCACTTGTAGCCCGTGGGTATCGAATGTACTCCACTTGATTGAATCAGGTAGTGGCAGCACAGGCATTTTTTATTTTGTGCTGGAAGGGATAACAAAAATGTAAAGCTGTTTTCTGCTACTTCATTTGAAAAAATATTATTTTGGAATGAAGGCCTAACAGCTGCAGCAGACAGGCAGAAATAATATAAAATCTACACTCTACCCTTGCACTGTGATTTTAAACACAGGGTCTACAACCTCAGACACTCTCGTGGCATTGTATTATAGGCAGACCTTTGTCTATGGCCAAGGAAACAGTTTCCATGGAGATGCACGGCATTTGACAATGGTCACTGTTTTGGTGAAGAAAATTAATCCAAGCAGGAGACCAGTTTAGAGTTATAAGATTTTTTTTTTTTTTTTTTCCTGTTCAGGAGGAGGGGAAGTAAGAGTTGAGAAGTAGCATAGAAGAAAACCATATCTGCCTTTTGGGTATTCTTTTTAACATGCTGAAGTCAGTGAAATTTTGAGAAACCACAAAGTATGTTTCCAGTTTCAATGCTGATGGGAATTCTCAGGTGAAAGAAAAAATAGTAAAGAGAATATGATCTTTTATAATACACTTAAATATTTAGCTCACCCCTAGGATAAGTCAGGAAAAGAAATAATGCTGATAATTTTTTTTTTAATTCAAACATTATTAACCATTAAACTAGGAACTGCTACATTTTAACTCTGCCTGTTCCAAGCTCTTCATGGACAGAAATTACTTTTTATTTATCCCTGCATTTCTTTTATCCCAACACTTGGGAAAATAATTGAAATAGTAGGTTTTTCATAATTTTTTGTTGAGTGGATGGACACATCAAATCATGGTGTTCCATAGAACAAGACATACAATAACTTGAAAGGATTTGTGGATGTTACCTAGAGAGTCAACTCTACTCAAGTCAGAGCCCCTCTAGGTTCCATTTAGACAACTTTGAAAAGTGTTTTAATGCTCTCAGGCCAACTAGTGTTGAAAAGAACACTTAGAAATTTTAAGATGGTGGGCGCCTGGATGGCACAGCAGTTAAGCGTCTGCCTTCGGCTCAGGGCGTGATCCCGGCATTCTGGGATCGAGCCCCACATCAGGCTCCTCCGCTATGAGCCTGCTTCTTCCTCTCCCACTCCCCCTGCTTGTGTTCCGTTTCTCGCTGGCTGTCTCTATCTCTGTCAGATAAATAAAATCTTTAAAAAAAAAAAAAAAAAGAAATTTTAAGATGGCTTACAAAAATGCCTAGTGAAGAAACAGGCTTGGTAATCATGGACAGAACCACTGCCGACAAAAAATAAAATGGAGTGAGTCAAATGTCTTTTGGACCTGTGGGATCTTGGTGTATTTTGGGGTGGAATTAGTCACCCCTGGCGGCCACTGGATTGAACTTCTTCCTTCCTTATTCTACTCGTAGGTTTGAAATCTTTATACCAGTGGGTCAGATATAATCTCTATCTCTTGCAACAGATTTCTGGGTTTAAATTAGTGCATTCCTATAGCTCTCAAGCGAAGGCATTCAATAAAGCAGGTTAAATATCCATCAAATTCAGTTGATTCTCTTCTCTGCTTTAGTCCAGGTCTGTCATCCTCTAATTCATAACAATTGTCTGAGAGGTGGTTTTTACCCTGAGAGTTTTATTGGACTTTGTTCATCATTTAGAAAGCTTTCCCTAATAAGGAAGCTCTTCACTCACCTAGGTTCATGATGCCTTGTCATGTTCCCTTGGCCTCAGAGAGATGTCAGCTATGTGCCATTCAGCCACAGGGGGAGGTGCTGGCTTCTGTCTCAATTCCAGAAGCAACACACTCTGTCTAGCCTACCAGAAAGATGTTCTACAATAACAGATCACATTTTCTCCTTCCTCCTTCCCTTTTTCCCCCTTCGTATAAAGTATATGCTAAGTCTGTTTGTTTCTCCCCTTTGTTGTGTTCTCTTCTTTCATTCTTTCTAGTGCTCAGTATGAGCTCATTACATCTTTTTCAGTCGTTTTTAAGTCCATGCCTTGTCAACACTCCCTTTAGAACTTCCTTCCCCCCTTATCCCTTTTCTCTGTCTGCTGTAGGTACAAAGTGGTTTTCTTCCTTCCAAATCCTTATGCTGCCAACAAAATTTGCCTTAGAAATTAAGGGCACATTTACAAGATTATAAATTGGTCATTGATATATGAGCGGTCCATTTTTGCCCCCTCCTTTCTCCCAGGCTTTTAAGCTGTTTGCATGGCCATGAGACAACAGACAGTTTTCAAAGCTATCTTGGCCTTTCTTGGTTTTTACTTCCTCTCTCTTGTGGGCATGTAAATCTTCGTTGCTATAGAGCAGCTGATTGTGACCTTATGTGTTAGCAGTTCTGTTCCCTGAAAACTAAAAATAGGCCTTAATCTTCTCAACATGTGAGTATCCAAAAGGGGCTCTTTGATTAATAGCTGCCTATATGTGGTGGCATCCGTGTCCTCCTTCGGGCACACTGGGGGTCAGGGAGGGGGTGCTGGCTAAGGAGAAGCGAAGCTGCAATGTTACCATTTGTTATGGATGGTTTGTTGTCTTGTCCCCAGAGTCCAGCTCTTTTCTGACTTCTGTGCTCTATTGAGAAGGTCACTTCTGTAGGCAAACACTATGAAAAATACACTACCAAACATAGGCTGTGTGTTTTTCTTTGATTTTGAGATTTCATTCAATTTTTTCATTTTATATGTGAGTTCTCAAAAATTATATGAACACATTTCAATGCATAACAGAATTCTAAAGAACCTAGTTCTCAGTGTGCTCCAGTAATTAAATAAACAAATTCCCTTTCTCATCCCCTCCCCACCAAAAAAAGGTATCAAAGTCCAAATTAGAATGTTTTCTTTTTTTTTAAATCACTGGTTGCCTTTGAGGTGTGAATGAGATTCCAATTGCTAGTAGTTCTGATAGGCTCAACACCTGCGTGTATTTGAAATCCACATTCAAGTACATATTGGGTCAAACCCTAACCAGATGTAGGTACACAGCCAAGTTATTGGATTTCTTGATGATGAATAGAAAGCAGACAATGCACCTGTCTGGTTGTGGAAAGGATTTGCATAAAAATGAAGGAACAGTACACATGCTTACGTAAAGTGTTGATTAACAGGATCACCTATATATATGTAAAAAAAAAAAAAGGCAACCCACACAATACAGTTTTTCTAAATGAAACCATGTGAGGTGTTATAAACACACACACATTTGCCAGCAATTAGGAAATGTGTTGCTAGGCTGGGGCTATGTTAGAATGATTTGATTTCCTGGCATATTTATCCTCCGAAGAAGTGAAACACTGTACTCTGCCAGTGACTTAGGTACTGGATATTAGATGCAAAACGCTGTTTGCCATTGGATCTTTTGTGCATGAGGTGGAAGGAGGGAGTGAAGATTAGGAACAAACTCCTCACAGAGACGTGAGACACTGAAAGAGCAACCTGTTTTTATTGAACATGAAGTCTCCTCGACAGGTAATATGGCCGGTATTAACTCTTATTTTGAGAATTCAGATTCTCAACTAAAATCAACTGACGTGATGAGGAGCTTCCCACTGAGAATAAATATTTATTGTGTAAAGATAAATGAAAGAAAACGTACTCTAGTTTTGTTCTACTTTGTTTTTAAAGCTGAACATTCAGTGTTTTCCTGAAGTCACTCTTGTGCGGCCTTACCTACCTGGAACGGCCCCTTCCTTATCCTATAGAACAACAAACTTTAAATTTAACTCTTTACTGAGAACTTTTCCCTTTGTTCTAACGCATCAATTTTCTAGAAAATCTTTGTAGCACTACTCTGATGGTGGTTAAAAATGCATTAAAACAATAAACCTTATGTTTTGAACCTCATTTTTCATGTGAAAATATACCTAATAATTAAACCAAGTGTGAGAGATAACAAAAAATTTAGATCATTATACTCAAGCATCATTGCTGTCACCCAAACCAAATACCTAGACTAGATTTTTGAGAGAGAGAGCTGATGTAGGATACTCAGTTTATAGTTTAGAGTATAAATAATAGCTCCATCATAGTGGTTCCAAATACTACCCGAGACCACATTATCCCAGAAGGCATGAATCCCATTATGTCTCTTCTCTGGAATTGACCACTTCTCACTTGATATAGTCAGAAAACTCTCAGAGCCCTTTCTTGTCACCAAGGACTAGTCACATTTATTCTTATTTTACAGGTATAGATGTATTCCTTGCAGTGAGAGACATTCTGCCCCTGCCATCAGAAGGTGTTCTCCTAGAACGCATTGTTCCTCCTTTGTTGCCAGATCCAATGCCCAATGTCAGAGGGTAACACAAGAGACCTATAGAATGCAATCAACTAATTCCCAACCTCTAAGCGGTGTTGACATGTGTTTTTATCCCCCCCCTCCCATGACTAAATACCTTCTGTTTGCTCCTCTTCACTGCTTGGTCCCCAGCCTGATGGTGGAATCATTTGGAATTGAAATTAGTTGTTTCAGGTGGACCACAATGCTGCTGTTGTCTCCATCAAAGCCAGAAGCTTTGGAAAAACAGGTCAAACGTAGATAGTTTGAAAAGTCCCTCCACTTGTTTCTGTGGCTGCCACTAGCATGCAGAGCACATTACCACTTTTCCTCCTGGAGTGTGTTATCTGATTGTCACTCCAGATGCATTACCTGCTCTTCCCTGCCATGTTCTATGTCCTGCGATTTCAATATCCATGCATCTCATACACAAGCTGCTTCGCTTTTTGCCTTCTGGTCGTGTTTGACCAATAGGTAGTATTGGTGGGAGAATGAGGGTGTGGGAAAAGGGAAAGATCAGGGTATTTATTCCTCCTCATACTGAATCTGGGATGTAGCTTTAATCGTGGCTGTATTCTCCTACATAAGATCATGGTTCCTTTTGGTAGCTTCTTTCCCATAATTATAGCTTGCAATGGTTTGAGGGAATATTGTCTCCAACCTTTGACCCTTCGATCTAAGGATGATAACGACTTAACACTATTGCTAGTTTCTGGGTGCTCCACCATTGCTTGTTGGTTCCCCTAACCCTGTCCACATCTCTGTAATGGTTCATTTATTAAACTATTTTTAATTGCCTCCACTGAATATGACATTTGTTTCCTTCCCGGATCTTGACTGATCAATGTCTAAACACTTATCCAGAGAATCTATCTTCTATTATAACAACCACTCCAATGTAAGGGCTAGTCCACTAATACTTTTTGCTGTCATGGGAGTTTATCTCGGGACTTGATTGGTTTCCCCTAAACTTTGATTGTGGGTTTCCTGAGACACCCTGAAAGTTTTAAATAATTTTGAATCTAGTTCAAATGGTTTGGGGGAAGGAATTTTCCTCTCTTCTTTACCTTTCAACTGACCCCTATGCTTCTTATACAGATTAGCCATCCTCTTCCAATAATTTTTAGCTCATGTTAATTATTTAGCAGACTAAAAATAAATAGATATCAGGGAAATGCAAATCAAAACCACAGTGAAATACCATTTCACACCCGCAGGATAACTGTAATCAATAAGACAGATAATAAAAAATATTGGCAAGGAAGTGGAGAGATTGGAATCTTAGGCACTACTGGTGAGAATGTAAAGTAGTATAGTCACTTTGGAAAACAGTCTGCATTTTCTCAAAAAGTTAAATATAGTTTTACCATATGACCCAGCAATTCCACTTCTATGTGTATATTCAAGAGAAATGAAAACCCATGTCCCAAAACTTGTACACAAATGTTCATATCAGTATTACTTATAACAGCCAAAAAGTGGAAACAACTCAAATGTCCATCAACTGGTGAATTGATATATGGTATATCCATACAATAGAATACCATTTGTTATAAAAAGAACCAAATTACTGATACATGCTAGAGCAAGGATGAACCTTGAAAACATAATGCTAAGTGAAAGAGGCCAGTCACAAAGGCCATATTTGTAAGACTCCATTTATATGAAATATTAAGAACAGTTAAATCTATAGAAACAGAAACTAGATTAGTGGCTGTCCAGGGCTGGGAGGAAGGGTTGGAGGAAAATGGGGAGTCACTGCTAATGGATACCATGTTTCTTTTTACCATGACGAAAACATTTTTAAGTTAATGGTGGTGATGATTGCACCACTCTGCAAATATACTAAAATAACATTGATTACACACTTTAAAAGAGTGAATTTTATGATATATGAATTATATCTCAATTACAAAAATAGATAAATGAATGAACAGAAAAAATGAGGCCTCATCTGATAATTACCTTCCTACATATATAATTGGTGAAGAGGAAGATTTATGAAAGTAAAAAGAATTTCTAAAAATAAAAAAGATATGGGTTTCCAAAAGAGTTATGGAAAGGTAATTTAATAAAACATGCCATCATGTAAATATAATCTATCCAAATCTTCCACTTCTTACATTGAAAAGCCTCAAACTCTTTGGATTATTTCACATTTCTACTAAATGAAAGGGTGAAAAACTGGAAAAAATTTGAACCAAGAATGCTAAACAACTTCTGCAGAATTTCATTCTTACTCAAAATAAAACTAGTGTTTACAACACAAGAGTTTTCCAGATGGCCATGCAAATGAAGGCTCAGGAATACACTACACACCATATTATTGTTGTTTAGTATTTATTGAGCACTCACAGCATGCAAGGCGCTGAAAAAATAAACTACATCCCCAGTTATGCAAATTACAACCTAAAAAGCATATAAAATCATATTACCTACTGTCTTCGATGGATTAATAATTCATGCAATATTCCAAAGGTCAGGGCTCAATCATATTAATATTGGTGCCAGGAATATATCTTGTTCAAATTAACCTGTTTTCTTTATCCTCTCTCTTTTCCTGGATATTTTTCCTGAGATATTTCTAATATTTTTATACCATAATATAACCCTTGATATTAAAATTCCATCAATAAATGTTTTTGCAACATGCAGCATTGTATATGACTAAGAGTTTCTTAGAGTTTCATTTTTACTAACATTACCTTTTGTAGTGATGTTTTTAAATCCACATCATTGACCTGGACCCTTCCTGGCAAAAGGGTTAGTTAACCAAGATAATAGTCAAAGATCTTAAGTGTAATATTGCTAATTGAGAGAGCAGCAATTTTTAAATTTTAATACCAAGAGTCTCTTGACTGTGTGTAGAGGCTGAAAATTATTTACTAAATTGACATACATCCCATTTTCATTTCTTAGCCCCAGGCTGATTTAGACACTGACAGGAAACTTGTAAAAGGTCCGTTAGGAAGGATGAATCTTCATAGGCTTCTACAACATTATTCATTATAACAAGGGAAGACAATTACATGCTTTTACACTCATTTTAACACACCTAAGCTGCCATGTACTGGAATTGTCTACACCGGTGCATATCTCTTGGAATCTGCAGTGTCCTCATGGGATAATGCTTATATAAATGAAGTAAATTTTAGTTTGGGCTGATTATACAATAGGGAAAGGCAGAGAAAAGAAAGTCCCAAAAGTAATTAGAAGATTAGCGAAGAAAATAATCCTGGATGCTCTAGCTCACCTCTTTCTAGGAGGTTACACCTCTCCTATATTTTTACACCACACTTTCAACCCTAACATCTATAAAATGCATCGGAAAGGAGAAATCCACTTATCTTCTGTAAGTTCTTTAGCTTACCATGAAGTGACTTTTATAGTATTAATAATTTTAACCTAGACCATTTTTAGTGGATTTTTTTTTTTTGCAATTTTTCTTGTAGCAGGATGCAGGTACTCCAGATCATTATGATTTTTCATCATAATATTATTATGATTGTTAGCGTTGAAGATATGCTGATTTCACAATCCTCTAATTTACTCATCAGAGAGAGTTATGGTCTAAGATAGCTACTGTTTTGGTGACATGCTGACAAGTGGTGACAGTAATAGACAATTTACAGCAAAATTTGCATATCATTGGCTTCTGGGCATATATTTATCCTATATTCTACATACGCCTGTCATATATATTTGTATATGAACACTATGTTTGTGGCAAGGGCTTTAGATTTTACTTTTTCTAATCTGAAACAAGATCAACAAAATCTTGCTGAAACATCAGATTGAACTGAACTGGCATCTCCCTTGTACAAAGAAAAGATTTAAAAAACTGCTCAACTTTTATGCTGTCCTTCCTTAAGCTCTCTGGTTCTCCAATAGTACTCGATTACCTAGGATGGCAAACTGCATCTCTAAAGTGACTTACTTTTATTAATTTAGCATGGTACTGATGAAAAACTACCCTAGTAACATAAAAGGCACAAGGAGAAACTTTAGGTATAAATTTACATTGAAAATAAATATAATTTGGGTAGTGTTTGCATTTTGGATTCCCCAGCTGCCATTTTGGTACCATTCCAGTGAAATATTTCTTTTGGGGAGGGTGAGAGAATGCATGAAGGAATATTGAGTACCCAGAATCCAGTTTCAGAAACTTCCTTTCCTCCTTACACCCTGCTACCCTTCCTTCCATGTTACTCACTTGTTCTTTTATCACCTTTGTGAAGAGAGGACTCTACCATTGTGATTGAAACTGTCCTCTGATATTGAGTGGGTTCATGATGTTTAGAAAATAATGATAATAACAATAATAATAGTAATAAAGAAGAGAAAAGGAAAGGTTAAGAGGAAGGAGGAGGAGAAGCTCCCACTGCCATCTGGCCTCCTTGTGAAGATCTGTATATCAGAAGAAAATCTTAGGACGTAGTCATTCTTGTTAAAATATGATATTATGAATGAAGGACAAAGAGTTTCTATTGTGTGTGTGCTGCACCTAGAGCTAGAGCTCAGTTTGCATTTTTCCTTTCAAGAGTCTCTTGAACCCATGCCAACCTCTCCATTCTACTACCACTGTCTTTTTCCAGAGCCTTTCCAACTTGTATGTGAGTAATTCTCTCCCTAAATATTGTCTATCTTCTCAGGGGTCTCATCAAATTTTACTTGCTAATCAAGGCACGGCTGAAGTGCCATCTTCTCCATGAATTTTTCTTTGTTTATTCTTGTCTTCACCGATCGCTCTGATTCCTGAAGTCCTACAGCATTAAAATATAAAATGCTTACAGATTTTCTACATAAATGTAGTAATTAATTCCATATTGTTTTGTTCCACAAGAGCTTCTTGAGTGTTCATCTTGGTCTTCTAAACTGCAGGAAGTTTTCTGAGAGCTGGAATCCTATCTTATTTATATATCTCTTAATTCAGGGTACATAGTAGACCATAAATAAATGTTGATTAATTGATTTATTAATGAGCTTGTTCTTGACTTCCTTCACTATTGAGGGCTTTGTCAACAAAGAAATCAGCGTATAGGATTTTATTAATTTATTTCATCCCTCTCATTTATCTTGTCAAGGTAGAAAATAAATAAATTAGAAGATCATTGTTAATGTCCTCAATTCATTCTACACATGGAGAGACGGGAAAGGCAAGAAGAAAACAGTATAACCAAGGGTCGGAGCATGCATTAAGAAATATGTATGTTACTTCACTTCCAAATGTAACTATTTACGAAGAAGACATGATGAAAATAAAGATTTTATTCTTTCCATACCAATGAGGTGAGGGCAGAGGTAAAGGTGAGGAAAGAGTAGGAATCTCTATAGATAATAACATCATTGTCCCCAAATGTTGGTTCTGTATGAAGAAAGTCATTTTGAGGGACAGTTATTAACAAAGAAAGTAAGAGGTTATTTCCAGAAAGCCTAGTAAAACAGGTGGAAAGACTATGATAACCATGTAATCCGCTTTCTAGCATAGCACAAATAGAAACTTTCTGTTACAGCTCAAGAATATAAATAAAAGTAAATGGTGGCATTATTATATGAATAAATGAGTTGGTTAATCAATCACTGACAAAGCATACTCTGTAATCAAAAGATTTTTCATGTTAAGATTAATTTCATGTAATACAAGTCTAAATATTACATAAACCCCTTTGACATTGAGTTATACTTCATAAGACAAAAAGGGCACTTGCAGCCACCGAAGAATGGTAGACAGTCAGGAACAATTTTGGACTTCAGGATCTGGGTGGCCATTACCCCAAATCTGGGGATGCTTTGAAAGTCAAAATATAAATCTACACTGTCTAATATGGTAGCCACTAACCACGTGTGGTTACTTCCTGCTGGTCTAGGCAGAACTAAGCAGAAGCAGCAAATCCCTGGGAACTAAAACCGTTAGCATGTTGCAAGCCTGAAACAGACACCAGGTAGTATATGTTGGTGGGGGAAATTCTGAATATTGAGCAACTATTTCTCCTCTTTGTCATATAGATACATAACATGAGTACGTACTGAATGTGTATGTGTTGTCGCCAGGCTTTCACATTTCACCGGAAAGCCATCAATCCTGAGTACCGTGTTGACACAAAGGTCCACCGAAGAAGAGCACCATTTAAAGTGAGTTCACTCACTCACCTTTAGGCAGGTGTGCTCAAACCTCTCTCTCTCTTGTTTTCTCCTTCTAGCAAAGCGAGGATGATAATTGATAAAAATGGCCAGGCCACTTTAAACTTGAAGTGGTGTAATATGCTTCAATTAAGCCAGGAGAGAGGAATCCCAAAAAAAAAAAAAAAAAAAAAAAAAAAACTTTGATTTTACCTTGATGTTAGGAGTTTATTTCCCATCCAAGAGTTGACTAAGACCTATGACTATTACTCGTTGCATTAACGTGGAAAGACAGCTGCGGTCCTTTTCAGACGGGAACGTGCTCACAGGGCACTTGCTGAGAATTTGTCACCAAAAACATTATTCTGATGGTTTCTCAGTCCATCTGCTAATTTCTGCTTTGCATAGATTTTCCACAACTGAAAATCTAGGAAAAGGATGCATTTCCCAGAGATTCAAAGTGTTTAAAACAGAAGAACTTAGTCCTACACTTCAGTGAGAGTGGATTCGCTCTCTGGGAGAATCTTGGTAAAGAGCCACAATCATATTTTGTTGCCAGATGTGTAGTTTAAATTTCTTTTATAAAGACAGGGCCATAAACTTCCTCAAAGACAATGTGCCTTTACATAAACTAATGGTTTTCAGAAGTTTAAGAAATCCTAGATATGGAAAATATGAGAGAGCAAGTCTTTATTTGCTCTTTATTCCCCACCTACGTGCAGAATAGTGAACAAATAAGTATTATTAATAATTCTTAGGCTGGTCATGTGAAACTATAAAATCTGCACTTTATGGTGAACAAGAGAAGGCATTTTATAGACAAGAGGACACAATCCACCATTCATTTACAAATAAATTGTTTTCAAGATGGGGAGTCCAGTAACTGCCACTGCCCCTCCTCTCCACCTGGGAACTCTGAATGGTGCCCAAACGAAAGTTCTTCATGACTTTTTCTGTTTTATTTCCAATTCAGATTCATCTTAACTTCTACCAGAATAGTAAGCTGAAGGCACTTTACCTTCTCACTTATTCTCTAAGCTTTTTACAAAATTGGACACCGTGAGAGCTAGAAAAGATCTTACCATCTCTTTAATTTCAACCCCTTCTGTTCTGAGTGAACAAACATTTTTTTAAGATTTATTTATTTATTTGAGAGAGAGAGAGAGAAAGAGTGAGAGAAGGAGAAGGGGGGTGGGGCAGAGGGAGAGGGAGAAGCATACTTCCTGCTGAGTAGGGAGCCTGACACAGGGCTGGATCCTAGACTCTGAGACTATGACCTGAGCTGAAACCAAGAGTCAGACGCTTAACCGACTTAGCCCCCCAGGGGCCCCTGGGTGAGCAAACTTTAAGGAAACATGAAGACTTGACATTGGTCAGCTGGAGAAAAGTGAAACGTAGAATCCAAATCTCTAAATTCTCAGTCAGGGCTCTTAGGTTTCTCTAAACCACATTCGTCAGATCCACAATATCTGGAGATCCATTCTAAGGTTCTCATACAAAGCAACAAGGAATTCACACTGGGTTCCTTTCACAGGGCATTACACAGTCCAACAGATGGAACACAATTCAGCCATAATATAGTCAACTTTTCTCAATAACTAAGAATTTATTTTAATGTGGCCTTTAATAATTCTAAAAAAATATTGCTGAGAGTGGTTATCAGTATATGTATATGGATGGGAAATGGTGGAATCTTGTTTAAGGCAGATTGTTGGGCCACACACCTTATACTCTAAAGAATCCCAGAGCGTGGGCTGGCTTGCTTTTAGTTGCATTCTCCTGTGAATTGGATATCTTCCTTTGGGGAGCAAATGACTGTGATGCCCAGATGGAAGGTTTGCAATGTGACAATTAGCAAACACCCAGATCACAAAGATTCTTTCTCATTATGGCGGTAAGAAGATAATGCTTACAGGCTTATGTGTCCTTGGTGTGAACAAGGCGAGGAAGAAAAATGGCTTTTCTATTATTTTGATAATATGGCCAATTTTATTTTTTTTATTTTCTCTCTTACATAAATAAGTTGGTGCCATGTAGAATCATAATTGAATTTGCTTTCTTAGACTTATTTTTAAGTAAAAGAAAAATAATTGGCTTCTTTCTCTGACTTCTTTAAGCTAATAAGACTGCCTTTGATTTGAGAAGTGAGATATTTGAATCATAGTGAGGATGACGCTAGCAAACGTGTTTAACATTATAGAATTATGTCATTATAACAGCGCACCGCAGTCTGTTCAAAGGAGTATAAAGTTAGAAACCTCTTATTAAAGGCTTCTAATTTATATTACATACATTTCCATTTAGCAGATTAAAAAGCGGAGGCTCAAAAAATTACATAATAGTACACCACTGAAAATAAAGTGAATTTAAAAGGGGAGAAATAGATGTCTCTCTTACATTCTGATGCTTTTATCTCTCTAGTTCTATTATAATGGGATCATTCTGGAATCCTCTCTGCCGCAACACACGTGCATTATTAGTGATGGACTCATACAGATTCTATGCTAGCATCTTCCCAAATGTGGTACTTCTTTCCACTCTCACTATGTTCAGAATGATTGCCATGATCTCCTCGCTTGTCTGGCTTTCCCAGTCCATCTTGGTGACAGGGTTACCCCTGGAGACCAAACAGACAAACAAAGCAGAGCAAAGTGGGTCTGTCATTCCTTTCTTCAATGGCCGGCCTGTTTCAGATGCACGTCTCCATTTTTATCGCCCGCCGCTCCCCTTCCTTCACCCCGGGAACCCTATGCTCCCCCACAGACACGTTCTCACCACTCTAAACACAGTGCTCCCTTTCAGAACTCCTTACACAGTTAGTTCCTTCTTCCTGAAATGTCCTTTTAGTGTCACCTCTCTATCTTCAATTTCATCCTTTTGGACCCAGTTCAAATATCAATACTCTTCCTCCACAGTCATTTACAAGTCTCCAGGCAGAGATAGCCTCTCTCTCTTTAGGTTTCAGGCTTACTTTTCCACACCAGCAAAAGAGCACTTGCAATATTTTGTTTTACTTATCTATTTAATTGTCTGCCTCTTTAGGTAGACTCTTTAACAGTGGCTTGCAAACTTTTCAAATGCAACTACTATTAGAAATACATTTTTACATTGTGATCCAGAGCAAACACAGACACAGGTTGAAACAGAACTTCCATTAAAAGAATATATTCCTTTACAATAGGCAATGTCCTTTGATAGTTTCTACTCTCATTTTTTTTTTCCTTTTAATTGTTGGCCACAATTTATTCTATTGATTTCACAGCTCAGTAATGGACCACAGCTCCCAATTTGAAAAACTCTTCCAAATGACAAAGAATTGCCTCTCATTTGTTTTTGCTTCCTCCACACCTAGCACACAGTAGGGACACAATAAATATTTGTTAAGTGGATGACTACCTAAAGATGTTATTTCTGAAATGTTTTTAACATTTTTTTCAGCCATAATACACTTTATTATATTTCTTCTCTGTCTGGAGGCTAAGTTCGAGCTATATGCTTATTTTTTTTTGTTTTTGTTTTTGTTTCGGTTTTGGTTGTTTTTTTTTTTTTTTCGTTTCTTTTCTTTTTGTATTTGGGGACAGAGAAGACGATAAAGTGTACATGGCTCCTACTTGCTGCTTGGAGCTGCAGCAGAGAGGGATGCAGGTGATGAGCAGAGCAGTAAAATTAGTGGTCGAAATGTTTTAAACTTACTTAGCCCATTTCATTGATTATCATTCTTTTCAATGGACAGCAAAATTAGAACTTGTAAGCATAAGTGTTGCTTGTCCAAATATTTTAATTACTTAGGTGATCTTATGCCTCAAGACGATCCTATTCAAGCCAAGATATCTTTAAAAATTAAAAAATAATATCTGTCATCAAAGTAGTTAATTCTGATTTTTTAGTTCACCTATATTTTTACATCTAGTTTGTTTCCTGTTTTTAGTTTTTGACTTTTAGTGTTTGACAGACTATAAATTTTGTATTATAAATTTTATGGTTGTAATCCAGACCCTGGGTTCTCAACAAATATTAATAATCACAGTAGAAACATTTTTCTTGGTCCAATGGCAACCTTGTCAGTTTGTAACCAGGAGTAAATAGAACATTCAGTTCAGTCCATGTGCTCATTTTGAAACTTAGAATAAATCAGCCTTTTTCTTGATGTTAATAGCTGAGTGGAAGTGGAAAGCTTATGAAAAATCAGTTATGACTAACATGGATGCAGATGTCAGTTTATTGATTTTTATTATTATTTCTATAGCATTATCTTTAGATAACAACAAAATGAAAAGTATTTGTGTGTTTTAGGTCAGGGGCTTAAAATAAAATCAACAGGTTCTCAGTATCACTTGTGATTTAGAGATTTCCATGATTTGAGACCCTTTCCATATCACGTTTGTCTGTTGGAGAATGGGGAATGGAGCTGGATATAGAGCTAGTTCAAAATAACCTGAATTAACTATAGAGCCTCAATGAAACCCCTGATGTTAATTTTAGAGGTGTGGTTTTGAAACATATTTTTTCTTTTTTTCCCCAGAAATCCTCCCCTCTCCAAAAACGGGAGAACACTATGTGGAATCCCAATATTTTTAAAAAGCAGCATAAGCAGACCTTTGGTAAGAAGCCTAAAGGGAAATGCCTGCCTATTTGGCCACAGAAAAGGCTTTGAAGCACTTCCTAAATTCCTAGGGCTCTACTCAACACAGTCTTTAAACCACAATCCCAGAATACAGTAAGTTCTGGGGACATTGCAGAAAACTCCAGGAGCTCATTCTAAAAACACATGCTCAGCCCTCTGTCTTCCACAGATTCTGATTCTTGGGGTCTAGTGTGGCATTCAGGCACGTGGATTTGAAAGAGTCCGCCATGAGATCAACCCTCCCCCTAGTTCCCAGATCAATTGGTCTTGATCTCTTTCTCTAAGTGCAGTCCTTGAGTTTGCTGCATCAGAATCACTTGAAAATTCACATTTTTCTGGACTCCACTTCACACATAGGGAATCAGGATCTTTGGGAAAATTCTGATTCACACTTGAGTCTGAGATCTGATGATTAAGAGGAATGTGCACAGATGCCCTTTCCCAGTGTTAGCAATAAGCTAAGCAATGGGTCCTTTATAAAAGGAGCTGGGTCAAAGCCACTGAGAGCCAAAAGCATGACATCGAAACTCCCAGGATTATTCAGAGCACTTGCCATTGCTCAGTTATGACTCAAGAAGCACAAACGTCACCAGATATAAGCCCACTACTTTCTAGGAAGGTATGGGTCCATCTACAGTTCCAGTCTTTACCCATAAGAATCACTGTGGAATGATTCTGATGGAAAAGCCACGGCACTGTGATAGTGGACTGCCAGGGCAGGTGTACAACCAAAAGTCTGGGTGCAAAGGGTACAAGGGGGCCCTTTGCAGTGGCCCTCTCTGTATCCCCTTTTCTCATTTGATTTCTCATTTCTAGTTTAAGTCTGCCTGAAACTTAGAGGCATGATCATTCAGGAACTTATGGCCACCCAGGGGAGAACAGGTACAAAGAAGTGTATGCTAAGGCCAATTTAAGAAACAAAGCATTAGGGGCTCCTGGGTGGCTCAGTCTTTGAGCGTCTGCCTTCGGCTCAGGTCATGATCCCAGGGTTCTGGATTGGAGCCTCGAATCGGGCTCCCTGCTCAGCGGGAAGACTGCTTTTCCCTCTCCCGCTCCCCCTGCTTGTGTTCCCTCTCTCGCTCCTTCTCTGTCATATAAATAAATAAAATCTTAAAAAAAAAAAAGAAGAAACAAAGCATTATTTCTCAGACCAATTCCATTTCTTATACTGATGTATAAGATTGATGTCTCAATCACGCCATCATATTTACCTTCACAGGGAAAGTTCTCACTATCTTGTGATACAGGTTTATTTGACAGATTTGGCAACAGAAAGTTATAGGATGGTCTTGTCCAGCAATGACCATGATGACGGCAGTAGCAGAATTGCAAAATGACCTCGTTGCTAAGAGCGTAGAGTAGCCGGATTGCCTGGGATTCAATGCTGGCTCCAGAATTTGTTAGCTTGTATGACTGGGAAAATTGCTTAATATGTGTCTCAGATTTACCGATGAAGCTGATGGTGGTGATCATGATACATTAGCTATCTCATACAGTTGCCAGGAAGAGTCACCTGGTTAATACTTATGAAGTATTTTGAACTGCGCCCAGTCCATATAGGTGTTATGTGTCTGTCACATGATTACGACTCTGTGAAATGCAGCCTTCGTTTCTGTCTTAGACACCATCTCGTGCTTTGCAAGCACCTCATCATTTAACTCCCCTCACCACTTTATGTAAACCAAAGCACAGAGAGCCTACTTATGAAACTTATTCTGGATAAACTCAAGAAAGTCTGTGACAAAACCCAAACAACACAGCTTAGACATCTTTAACGTCTATAATGATTAACATGGTTGAAGTTCCCAGTTTTGCTGACATAGTTGTGACCTGACTCTTCTAGATGATATTAAAGGAGGGGAGGAAAAGGTGGGGAGCGGGGAGCAGAATATCAGGGACAGCATGATGGAGGCAGTTCTAGCTCTTCCAACCTTTTTTTCCTATTCCTTATTAGGTATATAATCACTTCAGTATCAAATTTTTCTATGAATTTTAGTTGCTTTAGAAATTATGAGTTTATATATCTTTGTGTATCCATGTTTGAGTGTATTTAAGTGCTTGGGGCTACAATTATAATTCCATTTGTCTGTGCGTCTATTATCTTTGTATGTAATAGGAGGACTCTGTGTGACATGCTTGCTGTCATTCCTTTGCCTTCAGGGGTCACTACTGGGTCCTCTGACTCCCTTCACTAGAGCCAAGAAAGAGCAACCTCCCCAGAGACCAACCCAACTGAGGGCCACTCCATTATCCACCCCCAACTAGCTGACATGTGGCCTCTTGAAAACCTTCCGGGAGAGGCCAGCCCGAGCTTCATTCAGAGTTGCATGACATTATTTCCTCTCACCCTGTATTAGTCATATGCTCATCCCTTTTTTTATAGTGGGTGAACAACTCTGTTTGCATCTGCCTGAACTTCAAAAAGATCTTTGTGTATAGAGCTGTTTCAGAGAGGCCGATGATTATGGGATCATTTATTTATATTATTATGGCACAATAGAAGTCACTCTGGTTCTTGAATGTGTTCCAGTGACTCATGATATTTTTCCGATGTTTTTTGACCTCTGCTCCTTTCCATATTCTCCCATCTCCAATAAATTCGCTTCAAAACCACAGAAAAACCACAGCTGTGTTTGTTGATCAGGGACTCGAAGAACGAAAGTAACCGTTTCCATGAGGAATCTTTAAAGGAGGTGAAATGAGTTCCCTGTTGTCTGCTTATAACCAGATACGAAGGGATTTCGGAAATGAAAGTTGTCATTTCTTGTTTGGAAAATATTTGCACATGATAAAAAATAGAAAAGTTATGGATACATCACCAAGATCAGCAGAATTGTGGGTGTTGTTATTACATCGTAGCATTACAAATGAGATGACACACAAATCACGATGAATGCATGCTAGAAAGTAGTAATAGATTAAACATATTTAATCATTTTAAGAGACAAATCCAATTATCAGAATATAAAATATTAAATGTCGAAGTCAACAAAAATATGTAGGGTTAACAAAAGAAGACACTGATTTATGAAAAGTTATGCGAAGTGTTCCAAGCCTCCAGAGGGCGCTATTGCATTTACACAGAAATACATTTAATTACGAACACATTCTCTTGAAATTAAAAAAATGAGAATTTTAAGCATCGTTTCATTCGTTTCCACATAAAACCGGGAAACAATCAATAACCATAACGATGATTTGTCTCCTAAAGGATTAATTGAGGTTTATCTCATTTAACCAACCTGGCTTTTTTTTTTAATTTTATTTTTTCTAAAGATCAGTTACCTAATAAAAGAATGAAAAAAAAATCAAGTCATTTCAGATAATATTTACAGTAACTTTCATTTGAACAAAGTGAACTTTGCATTAGTGCTAGACATTAAATTGATTGTACATTCAAAATACTCTTAGAGATTTAAAATCCTTTAAAGTTGTTTAAGCATCAAGAAATCCCTCACAACAACAATTTTTTTTAAGGAAAAACTGCAGATTTTTAAAATAGAAATATAAGATGTTGAATTCATATGACACAGTTGCAAATGTGAACACTCGGCTGTGATCTGTGGATATCTGTTTCAAATAACATGTCTTCTTTAAAAAATGATTAAAATTGATTCAAGTAATCCTTTTTGAAATTCCCTGACATAATTATTTTGTTTTGAGTTTTGGCAGCTATTCTGAATTCTTATCTTATTTACAGAATTATTTGAATCATAATATTATTTTTAGATTCATTAATTACTATTGGAATTTTATTATACAGAATGCCCCAGGAGTGGGATAAAGAAAACATTTCATCTGTTTCACGTCTTTAGGTTTCTTATTTGCCCCATCCCTGGTTTAAAATTCTGGCATTGTTTTACCAAAACGTGCAATGTTTCGCTCCAAAGTAAAAAAGGGACTAACACAAATATTCAAGTCTAACAGAATAACGTTATAACAACATATAATTTGGGCAATAGAACAGAAAGCAGTAGAATCTAAGAAGGTTTTCCAAACATAACATTTTTTTGATGTTAAGAGAAAGCAATCGACTTGGGGAAAGGATAGAATAATTGATGAGTTATAATTAATCATTGAAATGATTAACAGGGAGTGCAGGTCAGGCAGTTAAGCAACACGCTCATTAAAATGTATGGATGTTGCTAGAGAATTCCTGGAACATATGTGGATAACAGTACAATGACATATGCCATATCTGTAACATCCTTCTCAGGAGCACGAGCTAGCATAGAATCCGTTCTCTTCACATTTCTTGGAGGGAAGAGGGTATTAATATGCCTTGTGGCTACACGAGAACAAAATATCCAGGACAGGAACAAAGTGAGAGCATAGGGAGGCAGATGGATGACAGTTTCCCATGTCTGTGGGTGACTGTGGACACAGATGGACTTGTCAAATGTTTAACTTGAGCTGATCTGGATGACATCAGGAAGGGACGTTTCAATCAGAGAGGCTCACAAGTAAAAAAGGAAGACGAAATTTAAGTTTCATTCCTCCAATAGGACAAAATATTCTTAATGGAGCTTATAAGTCATCTGATAGAGCGCACATGAGCTTATGATTCTCGTACTATTTGTTTCTTAACATGGCCTTTCCATTGGGCTGTCATAGTCCCTAACCATGGACGCTGTACTCTACATGCAGGCTAAAAACTGTCAGCACTCGATAGTACTTGGAGCTTTAAAACTGAAAATAACAGTTAAGAATAAAAACTGCAAAGAGAACATTTGTTAGATACATGACCTTGAAAAATCTCCTTACGCCTTACTTTTCACAATTTCTAAATAGGAACACGTGCAGTTCAACACTGCAATAAATCTAAATGATGTAATGTATTTTAAAGTAATTTGAACTATTAGCCTAATGTAGTGTGTGGTTTATCTCTGAAGAGATCCCAGCATCTCTTACAGCACTAGGTTCTTCTTCCTTTCTTAGGAAAAGACAGATTAGGACTTGAAGAAATAGAATGGTTTCTTTGAATATTTACCCTGGATTAAATCAAGGATGGGACCCTCTTATCTAAGACCTCTTCATTTAGACCGAGTGTGGATGAGGAAGTAGAGCTCCCTCTTCATTCCAGCTCTGCAGTAACACGGTGCATGGACCACCAAAAGGATGACTGCAAGAGACACCACGATTTCTAGAATGACCCACAGGATACATATTCTGCCAGGAGCTATGTGTGCACATGACAATGTGATTGATAATGTTTCAGGCTAGAAACTTTGCACAAAACCCAAAGATCAGCACATATAAAGTCATTTGGTGTTGTCTTACATTATGGATCCAGCAGAAATGAGACCAGGACAGAGATATTACAAAGGATCTGTTCTTATCTTTACAACATTGATTTTGAAACCAATAATCCATCTCTATCTGGGGAAAGAATCATCTCAGGAAAAAGAAAAGAAAAGAAAAGAAAAGAAAAGAAAAGAAAAGAAAAGAAAAGAAAAGAAAAGAAAAAGCTTGGGTTAATACCATGAGGTATTAGACTCTTGTATATTTAGTCAATTTGCTGTGTCTGAAGGTCACAGGAAATCACCATGACCCCCTTAAGGTACAAAAGAAGGAAATACGTGTTGGCATAAGATACCAAAGAGTGAAACATTTACAGAGGGTATTTGTGAAATGATGAAGGAGGGTGATATGGGAGATAGGTAGTTGACCACGAACCTCAACTCCAAAGTTCTTACCAGGCTTTTCTCACTGTGGCCTGGGGACAAGGATTCACATCTGCTAACTCTGGGCTGGAGTTAGACTTTAGTCTCAAAATTTCTACAGCTCTTAATGCTCTTACTGTATGACCCAGATGTGTGTGTGTGTGTGTGTGTGTGTGTGTGCGTCTTCTTGGATCAGAATTAAATAGAAAGCAAGTTTATAGTAACACAGAAAACAAAAACTCAGATGGAGTAATAAAACAGGTTGGCAAAGGATTTTATCTAAAGACTATTTGAAATTTTGTTTTAAGGGTGAGTTCATGCATACTTACCACCACAATACCTTTTGCGTCCTATGCTTAAACAAAAAGAATACATAAATTTTAGTGATTCTCTTGTAAAGAGGTAATTTTTTTAAAGTAATATTCCAAATTTTTCCGTTCAGCCATAGATAGATGTTGTGTTTCCAACTTCATATGTGGTGACGTTGGCCAGAGAATTTTATATATAACTCCCTCTGCACAAATTTAAATATCTAAGGCATTGTGCTCTTGAGCTAGTAATATAATAGCTTGGTTTTATATTTTATTGCAACAAATTCCTCCATTTCAGCATGCTACTTTTATTGAGAGAAATACATACTAAACGATTTAAAATGTACATAAAGGTTGCAGATGAAAATGTCCATTTCTTTTTCTGTTATATTTAGTGTCTACAAATCTGAACCTACATCTATACGTAGATTTATGCAATCGGATAAAAACCTTACAATCATATCTTAAATCCTACCCATTTGTGAGGATTAGTCTGCTTATCAAATCAGGGAGGTAGGATTGTAGTAAATTCACTAGTCCTGTGCTCAAGGCTCTATCCACAGGGAAATCTCCAGCATTTCATCAGCTTGCGAACGTTACCAGTCAAGCCACATCATTCAGACTCATTTATTGGTGGGTGACAACTTCCCTATGATTATGGAAGTCCCTCCATTCCAGGCAGAAAGACTCAAGGATCCTTTGTAAAATTTCTATGTTTTGGTGGTTGCTGTTTTTTTTTTCCCCCAAGCAATTCACAGTCCTAATATAATGACGAATATAATAAACATGTGCGTCCCTCTCTATAACAGGAGAGACTGGCTTCACCAAATCCTCCACTCTTCCCAGTGCAGCAACTTTCGATGCCTCAGGAAAAGGACAATGCATGAGAGACAATAATCAGACAGGAAACGGAAAGTTTGGGGGAAAGTGGAATGCTCACTATTTTGCTGTTCCCAGGTTTTCTCTGAATTCAAACCTAAAATGATGAATATAATTTTGTCTAAGCATTGTCTACGTTCCGTTCTCCTTGCACTTGACTACAGAATTTCTCAGTAACATGGTGCCTTCTCTTCCTCATTATTCTTTCTCTTCTTCTCTTTTTAACCCCTTAATATCTAGTTACCGATCCTTTCTGGTTTAATAGAGATCTCCTATTTGCCAGACTGAATGGTCTTTACTCAGTTCTCTCTATGTTTTCCTTAAGCTTCTGACACTGTTGACTATCTGCTGCTTGAATCTCTCGGTAAGACAATGATCTTCCTGGCGTTTCTTCTACATGTTTCGTTTCTCATTTTCCACTCTCCTTTCCCTTACTCTTTCTCACACACCTTACAAGTAAGCATCCCACCATCTTTTCAGCCATCTTTTCTTTCCTATTTCAATATTTTCTCTCTTGCAGACTTTATTCACTCTTATGATTTTAATAATTACCTCCATGAGTGACCAAACATTTCTATTTTTAGCCCCGACCTCTGACTCTCTGGCTTCTGATCTCTGGTTACATGCTGAACCACTTGACTTTATGCTTACTGACCCCTGGAACTTTCAACACACCCAAATGTGAATTAATGTACTCTCCTAAACCTTTTCCTCTGGATGTCTCAACTTCTATCACTTGTACCATCTTCCATAGACCTGGGGTCCATGGACTATGCATGGGGTTCTTAAGGTATGTGACTTTTTTGATATAAAGTGTAAAATATTGTGTTTGTATTACTTTTATATTTCTTTATACTGAGGAAAGCTTTTAGAATTTTTTGTCAGTTTTTCAAAAGGGTCAGATGTCAAAAAAAAAGAGCTTAAGAAATCATTGCTGCACTGCTGAATTTAACTGCTATTTTTCTCTTATGTATCTTGAGCAATATATACAAATCTAAATTTTTAGACTACCTTCGCAAGCATTTTGGTTACATTTCTTGACTGTTATCTATCAGAATAAATTATTAGTTGTTGGTTTGGTTTTGCTCAATAATAGAGAATAAGCAGAAGCTTTTCTGTCCATAAGAGAAACTTATATCTTAGATCATGAGTTAGTGGAGAAAATTAAAAAGTTATTTCTAAATTTAAAAAAATATGTATCAGTCATTTTATCTCTTTAGCTAAATTTGTAATTTGGGTATCAAAACAATGTAGCATTTATGTGTGTAGACAGCCTGGTTTTGTGTCTATCTTATATCAGGAACTCATGTGTAAAACTAAAAGGTCAATTTGAAATATCTAGCTGTTTGACGTGGGATGGATGAGGAGAGATTACACTCTCAACCAATTCAACTGTTATAATATCAGGGTAACTATTCTAAGAAAATATATTTGAGACTACGTTTGAATGAATTAGATTGCTCTTTGTATGAAATGGCATCAAAAGCTAAATCTATTGTCTACATTCAGAATATGCTCATATTTAGTAGGGGTTTTTTTTTCTTTTACTTTTCTTCCTGAGATTTAATGGAATGTAGACATAACTTCGTGATCAGAAAATTAACACACTGTTGATTTCTTACTTTCCTTTTTACATGAAATAATTCTGTTTTGTATTGACTTTCAACTTATTTATTGCTGTATGAAATAGACTCTATAAATTACACTTCATTACTATAAATCTATGTATTTATATTTTCTGTGCCAGAGACTGTGTTAGGTGTCAGACCACAAAGGAAAACAAGATATAGTCCCTGCTCTTAAAGAGCACAGAATCTAACAAATGCATATCCTCCTTACAAAATATTATTGTATTTGTACTAGTATTATTAGTACTATTCTTCATTTTTAACGATTATTGTACCCAGTCCCAGCAAAGGGCATCTACAACACTTTTTATGATAGTACAGATTACTTGAAAGGAGAAATAATATTCTCTAAAATAAGCAATTTTTTTTTATAAAGGTGGAGAAACGTTGTCAATTTTCTCCTTGAACTTCTACCCCCTTGTAATCAGAAACTAATTAATTAATTAGCTAATACTTCTAAAGTGCATTAAAGATGAGCAGTGTCATACAAATGCTAAGTATTTTAAAGCCATGTGTTGCCTCATATGCTAGATTGGATTTCTTAAAGTTTGGAAAGGACAATTTGAGCAAATTATGTTTCATCTAAATGGAAAGCTAGGCGTATATTGAAGGCAGGGGGTAGGCGAAAGTAGAAGAAGTTGGGTGGAAAAGTGCAGATGTAATCAAGAGAAGAACGATCCTTTACATTTCTCTCCCATTTACTGTTATCATAAAGCAAGAGATGTGTGCATTCCTATAAAACTGCTCAAGAGACAATGCGAATTTATTAAAATTGTAAAATATTACAGTTTTCCTCACCCTTATGAAATTGTTAATAGAACAAAGTCAGGGCTCCCCAGTAAAGGACCTGATTTTATAATGCTCTTGGCACTTAATTCCGAGGACAAAACATCTAATTTGGAATCCACATGATCTTGATGTAGATCGGTTGCCTGAATTCGTGAGATAATTATCGACCCCTTCCTTTACCATGGGTTTCAAGACTGCACCAATGCCTGGAAGAGCAAAGGAAAGGAGAATAAGGCCCAGTGTCCCACGCTGATCAAGGTAGAAGCCAAGCCCGAGCACTTAGGTTCTAATGGGAGCGTTCTGTCCTAATGATTTCTCACCTAAGTTACTCAGCCAGTGTATTAGGTCCGCACTGAGGTTTGTGATTTTTAAACATGAGTCATATTTAAATTCAACTCTTCTAGGAATTATACAGGCATACCTTGAAGATATTGCGGGTTTGGTACCTGACTGCTGTATAAAGCAAATATCACAATAAAGTAAGTCAAATACATTTCTGGTTTCCCAGTACGTATACAAGTTATGTTTACACATACTGTAGTCTATCAAGGGTACGCTAGCATTAGGTCTAAAAAACCAGTGTACATCCCTTAATTAAAATATACGTTATTGCTAAAAATGTTATCATCTGAGCCTTCAGCAAGTCATAATGACTGATCACAAATCACCATAAAAATATGATAATAATGAAAAAGTTTGAAATATTGGGAGAATTACCAAAATTTGACACAGGAACTGAGCAAATGCTGTTGGGAAAAATGGAGCTGATAGACTTGCTCAACACAGGGTTGCCACAAACCTTCAATTTGAAAAAAAATAAATAAATAAAAATAAAGCAATATCTGCAAAAGGCAAAGTAAAGCACAATAAAATGAGGTATGTCTGTATTTGTTTCAGTTTGGTGAAGGTGGTTATTTTAGAATCTTTCCTTACTTCTCTTCCTTTTAAAGCCAATGAGACAGACATTACAGAACATGAAAAAGAGAGGCCAATCAGAAAACATTACTATTGTACTGTTTCACTTTCAGCTATCATGTTCACTGTTTTCAGATTACTGCTGGGGTGGTTCGGCCTCGGGTCAGTGTTAACCACTGTGGGTTTTCCTATGTGACTGCTCACAAGTAGGGGGTGTTATGTGCCCTTTTACATCTTCTGGGGGCATAAGTGATGGTATCTGAGATGTACTTCTCTCTCCTTCGCTTGAGGTGGATTAAATGATATCCAGTCTTTCCTACCTCATCTGAGACGCTAAGGGTTGGGTTTCTTTATAATCTTTCGGTGAAGGAGAAAACAGCAATGAAGCATAATTTGTGGACAAATAGACACCTGTATACAGTATCTTTGTAAATATAAGTTCTTTTCTGGGAAGCCTGCCCAGATTTTGATGCGGTTTGCTTAAGTTACAATATGTCTATCCCTTCTTTCTATAAGAAAACAGATAGTCATCAATACTGAATGAGTGGCCGGGCATCCCATAAAATTTGACGAAGGGTCTCTGAGGATAGTGGTTAAGAGGACAAATCAAAATAGCTGAGAGGACTCCTAGGGGGCTCAGTTGGTTAAGGGTTAAGCGTCTGCCTTCGGCTCAGGTCACAATCCGGAGTCCCAGGACAGGAGCCCTGCATCAGGCTCCCTGCTCAGCCTCCCTCTCCCTCTGCTCCTTCTTCTGTTCATGCTCGCTCTCCCTCTCTTTCTCTCTCTCTCTCAAATAAATACATAAAATATTTAAAAAAAAATAGCTGAGGATGGTATTGATGGTGACGGCAATGATGGTAGGGAGAGCACTATTGTTGTTGCTCTTCCTGCAGCTTTCACTGCAGACTTCAAAACAGCAAAATACACATCCGACTTCAGGGACTCTGAACTTTTATTACAGGGCTTGGGCTATTCCCTTCCAAGATGCTAGTGATCAGTTATGGCATGATTTAGATTATGGAAACCAGAGCGAGGGTATAAACCATCGAGCAGATAGGGAGCCCAGTCTCAGAGCATCAAGGATCAAAAGTGAGAGAATCGCAGTTCAAATGTCTATTGTAAGTGATAGGAACCGAGTGACGAGAGAGAAATAACACACTGAATGAAAGTTGAGTCTGGAAACCAAGCAAGAAGCTTTCTGTGAAGAAGTTAATGTTCCTTGGTTATCCCATTTCCAATGTTTGGGTGTATCAGGCTGGCTTGAAGGTCCAAGTCTGAGGCAAACAGTGTTCCCAAGTGTCCTTTCTCTCCATGGTACAAAGTGGTGCCCTATTTATTCGGGAATTTCTATAGTTTCACTCCCTACCGGGCATGGCTTTTTCAGGGAGCACCTGGACCTTTACGGAAAGCTTTCACTTGATCAGAGACTTAAGCCAGGTTCCTTCATCTGAAATTTAACTCTCCGCATAATGACAACTTGCTTATCAGATCAACTCATCTACCAGCCTAGATGGTGCATTGCTCTTCNGAGGGAAAAGGAATGGTTTTAGAGGCAATGCCTTAACCCAAAGAATGGTTAGGCCAATTTTTGCACAGAATTGCGGAGCTCTTATGATTTAATGAAAGAGATGAAATCCACTCTTCTACTAAGACATGCCATGAAGGGAACTATATACAGTTGATCCTTGAACTGCATGGGTCCACTCACATGTGGACTTTTTTTTTTTAATAAATGCAGTCCAGTACTGTAAATGTACTTACTCTTCTTTATGATTTTTGTAATTACGTTTTCTTTTCTCTAGCTTACTTTATTATAAGAATACAGTTTATAATAAGTATGCAAAATCTTTGCTAATTCACTGTTTATGCTATCGGTAGGGCTTCTAGTCAACTCTAGGCTATTAGTAGTTAAGTTTAGGGGGAATCCAAAGTTATATGCAGATTTTCAACTGTGCAGGGGTTGGCATCCCGACCCTTACTTTATTCAAAGGTCAACTGCATCTACGTGGCTGTTGTGAAGAAAATAAAAACCTAAAGTCACTTTGCCTTGGTTCAAATTCCTGCTCTGCCACTTTCTAATAATGTGACTTTGAGCCAGTTATAAAGTCTCTCTGGGTCTCAGTTTCATCATCCATAAAATTGGTGTAATAATAATAGTTACTTACATGTTTGTAATGAGGATAAAATGAGTCAGGTGATTTAGCTACCTGGAACAGTACCAGAGTTGGTAATAATTATTCCGGCTAGAGCGTGTGGTGTATTGGTTAAGGACTCAGGCTCTGGCATTAGACATACCTCTGTTCAAATCCAGGTTGTTCTAGGTACGAGACCTCAGAGAAACGACCCCTTCTCTCTGAGTCTCAGTTTCCTCATCTAGAAAATGGGTTATGAGAATTAAATCAGATTACACATGTAAATGGCTTCAAACACGGTTACATATTAGCAGTTGTTTTTCCTGTTTCCCGTTTTGCTTGCCTGTTTTCCCACAGGGTTATATTATGTCACGGTCTGATGATACACGGATAGAAGATGTTTTTATATTCATGTTATAAATAGCCAGGTTGAGGAGAATCGCTGAGTAATAGAGTGACATCAAGTGTCATTTTATGTAGAATGTTTCCTCAATTCTCCTTCTTAAAAGAGTTTTACATAGTTAAAGAAGAAATTAATGAAGAAAGCCATTGCTATCTAGATGTAGATTAGTGTAAGGTTTTGCAGGTGAAGATTTATTCCCATTTTTAGACTGCATATTTCTGGAAAGTTTGGGCATCAGAGCCCCATAGCTTGTTTTCCAGCAGCTCCCAGGAAATGTGATTACACTCAATCTTTGTATTGAAGTTCTCTATGTAAATGCAGGAGGCTCTTGCCTTAAGAAAAATCTTTAAAAGTTGCAGAGCTCCCCAGAAGCAGAGGTTGGGAGGGAGGCATGCTTTGTGTCATACACATTAATTCAGTTGGCACATTACAATGTTAAACTAAATGACATTATTACAAAGCTGTGCTAAGAAGTGTTGACAGGTCCATATGGTAATTTTACAATGTATAATGAACACACAGACTCCTTTCTTGCAGAAATTTATAGTTCAAATCTATACCCAGGATATCCAGTTTTATTTCCAGAAACTTAAATTGACTTATTACGATGTAGTGAATGTATAAATTAGTTCCAGTAGTTAAACTGAAACATTTCCCTACAGACTCAATTAGATTCATTAATCTGCTGTGTAGACCTGTAAACGGCCCATTGTTCTTTTCCCCCCAAAATGTCAAAAACTATTTCTCTAACTATAAAATATTTCCTACAAAAACTGTTTTAAATGGTCAGAATTATTGTATATTAGAAACCCAGAACTACAAATTATCTTATTGCACGGCTGCTTTTTTTTTTTTTCTTCTAAAGAAAAAAAGGGTCCAGCCCTTGCCAAGTAATTTAGTGGGGTTAGTAACTGGATCTGGTGCTCTATCACACTGAAAATGCACTGAAATTAAGAAAAGATCATCTTTTTCCCTGTCTTACAGGATAAATCAGCTGGCATGGGGCATATTGTGGATGTTCCTAACCCCACAGCTTTTTCATTTGAAAACTTTTGTTTATGTGCCTCCCTCTGCCTGAAGTGTGGCAGCTTATCAGTTCATTGTGATGTTCCGTGGAGGCTGAGCAAAATAATACAACCTGTTAATGAATTCCATTTCAAACGATGCACACCTGTGTCATACCTACTTCAAAATACCACCCTCCATGCGGGGACTAGGGAGACCACTGCACAGCAGAGTTTTAAGAACAAATCTTTTTTTTTTTTTCTTTTTTTTTTTTAAGCTACTGTTGTGGAATTTAACAAAGACCCCCGCAAAATGTGTTTTATTGATTGATGAAGGTGGCTGCTTTTACTTACTGCATGATTTTTTTTTTCGCTTCTGTGATTTATTAAACATTATTTCTTGTTTGAAAAACCTTTGCAACTCTTACCTTTGACTTTTATTTTTTTAATGGCTCAGCTTTAATAATCTTGAGAAAGTCACATTTAATGCTAACTGTGGTTGTGTTTTTAGTCTTGGGTAGACATGGATCGGCTGCATTTTAAAGATGAGAGGAGAGCTGTCTGGGTCATTCTCAGACAGACGGTACTGATGTGATCCGAAATTGAAAGATTTAAGACTCATTTCACCGTATTTAACAGAAAACAATTCCAAGTCTCTTTGGGGGAGTGTCATTTTTAAAGATATGGGAGGGTCTCGCAAGGCAAGGAATGGAAAACAAATGGAACCCATAATTCAAATATTGTCTCTCTCCATTTTTGTCCTTTATTTTTTTAAAAGATTGTATCTATTTATTTGAGAGAGAGAGAGAAAGAATGAAAGCAAGACGAGGGGCAGAAGGAGAGGGAGAGAGAAAACCTCCAGCAGACTCCTGGCTGAGTGCAGAGCCCGACTTGGGGCTGACCTCATGAACCTGAGATCATGACCAGAGCTGAAACCAAGAGTTGGACACTTAACCGACCGAGCCACAGGCGCCCCTTTCTCCTTTCTTTATAGCTTTTTCATTTTTACTTATTATTACTTCAATCCCACTTTAGATTTCTCTATTTCTTTGGTCCAAGGAGTAGAAAATCTGGCTGAAAGAGACTCCCCAAATCTTACATTATAGACTGAATTCTCTCCCATCTCAGTACCAATTTTAGAAAGAGATTCCGATTGGTCTAGATTGCTTCAGTCACTACTCCTGGGACAACCCAATGTGAGTAGGTAGTGCTCCGCTTTGGTCCGAGAGTATATAGAAATAAGCTACTCTCACTAGCTGATTGGAGGAAAAAAAAAAAAGAGGTAATTCCCACTAAACGGTGGTGGTGGTAGGTGGAGGTCAGTACTGGGCTGAATACACATTAATAAATATCTACCTACCTGATTTTTAAATGCCCTGCCTCTAAGATAATTACATGTCTTCTTATCTCCAGTCCAAGAAAATATAGAAAGTTAGAGCAGTAGGTGATCCAAAAGTAGAGATATTGGACTTTTCCTCCAGGATGATATTTCCAGTGAGAAATATAATGTGTTGGAATAATCAGCTTCCTGTTCACAGTCCCATGTTCATCTGCTCACAGGACACGCACAATTTTCCTGCCAATGTATAGCATAACATTTCCTTCCCCCACCCTTTTCATTTCATTAATATGGAGGTGGGGAAGGGGTGTGCCAGATTCCTCTTACAACATATTTTCCCCTAATTTTTCAACTTATCACCTTCTTTCTTGGAATCCTAGCTTTTCATGACAAATGGAAGAGTTCTTATTTGTGCAAATCTGCTCAATGCTAATATCCGCACCTGCATGTCTGGGTTGTGGTAAAGCAGCCACCCATGCACAATAAGGGTGAATCTCCCACATCTAGGAAGGACAGAAGGCCTGAAATCAGCAAAACCAGCTCAAGCATTCCCCTGCCCTTTTGATTGGGTAATTGCTTCTGTTCAGGCAGCCTGCCCCATGGCTCAGCATATTGCATTTCAGTTCAAATATTTATTAAATCACTTCTATGTGCCAGGAGCTGTGTTATATACTTCTAGAGATGAAAAATGAGTAATATATTGTTTCTGCCCTTAGAGACTGCCATTTTGACAAGATAGTCTCACCAGGATTTATGGTTTAAGGGACAATAAGCCTGGTGGGAGAAGCCAGACCAAGCTTCTTGGAAATAGATTTAAAGGATGATGGGGAATTTAATAAAAACTAAACAAAACAAAACAAAAACTGATGTGGGGTGTATTAGGTCCACTGGCATCCTCCTATTTAGTGTCTAGTCTTAAATAGAATGTAAGTGTAGAACCTAGCAGGAAAGTTCAGGAAGTAATTGACTGAAGGATCTGACTGAGCTCCCCTCTATTCTCATCGCAAGAAGAAACAAGGGAAGATGGGAGAGAGGAGAAAACAAGATGGAATAAGTGAGAACATAGCCTGATCTTGAACAGAAGCTTCAATGCAGAATTGCTTGGTTTACACGTAAATTCAAGCAATGTTTCTAGAGGGTCTACCATTTGCCGGGAACTATCATATCTGTCCTGTCCATTTTATAGAAGGGTAAATTGTCTAAAAAGGGTGGGAGATTGACTTAAGTCACAAAACAAGTGAAACAGCAGGGAATTGAAGCCAGTATGCTGGACATAAAAGATAAGACCACTCATCAAGATAATTAAAGAAGCAAGTGGGGGACAAGAGCTCATGTATTTGCTTTCTTGTTAGTTGCTTTGATTTCCCCCTCTCTTCTCTATAGTTCTTGCCACTTTAGGCAGCTCTAGCTACCAGATTTTAATTAGAGGACGCTCAGCAACAGAAATTTGTTGCTGTCTCTGTAGATCACCATTATGTTTGACCTAGTTGCTCTCTCTTTCAGCTTCTCTCCAGTTGTCTTTTACATTGTGTTCCTAAAACTAGTTATTCCTGCTCAGGCCACTAATCAGCAATATCTCCCTATACTTCCCCTTTCAGACTCTGCAAATGAGACTGTATGATAGGCCCAAGTCATCTCTATGGAATGACACTTTGGGCTACACTTTTTCTAGACTATAATCCAGACTTTATGTAAGATACCATGGTTCAGATGCTCAGCTTGATCCAAAAAGCCATGGCCAATGTGGTTGAATCATATGACCTGACTTTCTGTATAGAAAAAAATCTCTTAGAAGTGGCTTAATAAGGACAAGGAAAACTAAGAGATATAGTGTCAGACACTGAAATCAATGCAACATTGATCTTGACCTGCTCAAAGAAAAGTTGAAATCTAAGAAGTGTTATCCTTTCCAAAATGAGAGCACATTCCTTAAGCTAAGTATTGTTAGGTACATTACTTTTTGACTTCCATTGCAATAACCAGTCCCTGGTAGCGCTGGATTATAGCAAAGAGATTAAGAAACAGACTTTGGATCAGGCAGCCATAGGCTCAGTTCTTAGATTGGCTGCTTGTTATCTGTGACTTTAGTAAGATGCTCAGATATTCTATGCCTCTTTTTCCTCATCTGTAAAATTGCTGGTCATATTTCATGGAGTTTAGATAACGATTGAACAAAATAATATCTGCAAACTACACATAGTTAGTGAGCACTTAGCAAATGATAGATTCGTTGTAAAAATAAACTAATATTGCCCTAAGATTAATAGATACTCATGAACAAAAGTTACTTGGTGGAAATTAACAAGGAAACAGAAGAAATTAATTTCAAAATGATTGGTTTCAAAGAACCTGGATTTGCTATAATTTTTTTTAAAGATTTTATTTCTTTATTTGTGATTGAGAGAGAGAGCACATGTGCACAAGCAGGAGGAGCAGCAGGCAGAGGCAGAGGGAGAAGTGGTCTCCCGGCTGAGCAAGGAGCCCGATGAGGGGGCAGTCGATCCCAGGAGCCTAGGATCATGACCTGAGCAGAAGACAGATGCTTAACCGACTGAGCCATCCAGGTGTCCCTGTATTTTTTTCCTTATAAAAAAGAAAATTATATAATCCCAGAACTGTGAGGCCAAGAGAAAAATGTGGTTCTATTTAGTGCCCTATTTTGCTTGAAAAACAGATATTCTAAATTTATGTTCTTTGAGTAAAGATACCTTTCCCATAAACATTTTTAAAAGAGGTTTTATAGTTCTTAATAACTTAATGTGTTAATGACCACAAGTAAAGATGAAACTGAATGTTAATGCCATAGTAGGTTGAGCTAAGATTTTATGCATAAATAAATGATAGTGGCACATTTTAAAAATGTATACAAACATGGAGGTACAAAGTTCATAAAACAAATTAGTCACAGTTTTTTTTTCTTTTGGTGTGTTTAGAAAAATGTCATTGATGAACTTTCAGAAGTGAAGACAAGTAAAGCAGTAACACTTGAGTTTTGGGGGGGAAAACATTAAAAAATAATCCCTTTTGATACAGAAGAACATTTGCATATCCAAAGCCAGCTTCTCAACAGTGCTGTGTTTTTTTGTGAATGATCAACTCTCTAATTAGCCAATTATCATTGCAAATAGAGAAAGGGACAAAAATCACAAACTGTTAGTAACTTAAAATAGAAATCTATATCACTACATATGAAAGGAGAGTTTAAGTAGAATAAGAGGCTGGGGATCAGAATGAAATTGTTTTTAAACCTTCACTGAGATAAAAATAATGTTTTACAATATGGTGTTAACTTTTCTTTGAGTAATGAGAGCAATTTTTGACATCTGCACAACTGTTAAAAAGCAGAGTGTATTTCATTTGTTAAAATGAAACAAAGTAGCTTTGAAATGATTCATAACCTTTATTAAAAATAATCCCCAAATATTTGGAAGCTATTTATATTAACTGTCTGTATTAGTTATAGTCAACGTACAGGTATCTCCAAATTGTGAATGAGGCACACCCCTAGCATGTGGAGATGAGTTGGAAATATTACCCTCTGAAATTATAGCTAACAAGGATCAAGAGAAAATTAAAATAATAAGCCATGTGCAGGGGCTCCTGGGTGGCTTAGTTGGCTAAACATCCGACTCTTGATTTTGGCTCAGGTCATGATCTCAGGGTCATGAAATTGAACCTCATGTTGGGCTCCCAACTAGGTGTGGAGCCTGCTGAAGATTCTCTCTCCCTTTCCCTCTACTCCTCCACCTGCCGTCCTGCTCTCTCTTTCAAACAACAACAACAACAACAACAAAACCCACAACAAAACCGTGTGCAGAGTTAACCCGTGTTATATATGTTTTATAAATAAGTCCAGGGTGTCACCCAAAATCACCAGTCACATGCCAACCAAAAATAAAACCGATGTACAATACACTGAAACCCCAGAAATTATTACATGCTTATGGCAATCACAAACACACATAGAGTATGATGTATAGGTGTAGAAAGTACATTTCTGAATAAGAATTTGTCAGTATTCCAATGCACTCCTCTAAGGCAAAGACTTGGGGCCCTTTTCTCTCTTTGTTCAGTGGGCTTGTCCATGAAGAGATCCGCTGCTTCAGCAAGTGTACAACTGGGTCCAAGGAATAGGTAGTTCCAAGATGACTCTTGAGAACTTGCTCTTCCTATCAAAAAGCTATGCCCTGTTTATACAGCCATCTCAGTGACCTGATTAAATGAGTTTCTCATGGTAAATTAAAACATTGGCCTTCTGCTTTGTACAATTTCTTGTTATATATTGCTTAGTGTGAGTCACACCCTGAGATAGATTAAGCCCTGAGTGAATTATGAAAGTAAAGTTCCTCCATGTGCATAACCGAGATATGGACTCTGGAGTATGGAAACTCCAGAAAGTTATAGTCATCTACAGACTTGATGGCCAGCAATGGCTCAACTATCTTAAAGGAAAACGTGTCACTTGCAGTGGATTGCATTTAATTAAATATGACAAATGATTTTTGTAATGCCGAATGTCTAAAAAGATTATTTCATGGCAAACGGGTTTTGCAGTGCAGAGTGTCTGAAAGGATTATTAATTTAAATACTAGGCAAATGGGGCACCTGGGTATCTGACTCTTGATTTCAGCTCAGGTCATGATCAGGTCCTGGGATCGAGGCCAAAATCAGGCCCCACCCTCAGCATGGAGTCTGCTTAAGATTGTCTCTCCCCGTCTCCCTCTTCCCCGCCCCTACCCACTTCTGCTCGCTCATATGCGCACTCTCTCTCTCAAAGAATAAATAAATAAATAAATAAATTAATTAATTAAATAAATAAAAATTAAAAATAAATAAATAGGGGTGCCTGGGTGGTGCTGTTGGTTAAGTGTCTGACTCTTGGTTTTGGCTCAGGTCCTGATCTAAGGGTCATGAGATTGAGTCCCTGACAGGTTCTGAGCTCAGCACAGAGTCTGCTTCAGATTCTGTCTCCCTCCCTCTGGCCCTCCCACTCATGCTCTCTCTCTCAAATAAAAAAAATCTAAATAAATATATAAATAATAAATAAATACAATTGTAGGCCATTAATTGAAAAATATAATATCTGGATTTCCATAAATGCTTTCTCCATTTTCTAATCATTTTTTTTTTTTACATTACAGATTTGGCACTAACCATACATTTTGTTTACCTGTGGTATTCACTACCATTCTGATCTTTGCCTCTACACTGCAATTTTTTGAGGATGGGTCTTAATTTCTCCATATCTCTTCTTAAAGCCTAGTGCAATGCCTCACATATTGTGAGTAGGTACTCAAAAATATTCGTTGTATGAAAAAAAATGTCTATAATTTACAGGTTCTTACCGTGTCATAGCACTGTGTTTACTCTCCTGTGTTTCCCATAGTAGAAGCTTGGAGTGCATGTCCAAGAATCCCTACCTCCACCTGAGTCCTGTTAGACTCCACCAATGAAAATTACCTGCTCAATACTTGAAAAAAGAAAGCCAAGTAGGAGCTGCTATTGCTCTTGTGGCAGCAAAGGATCTGTGTTAAAGCTTCTGAACATCTTACTGAAAATCATCCAGTTTGGTGCTATAGATAGTCATGATCATGAACAGTGTATTCCTGCGGTTCCTTCCCCTTCTACTGTCCTAAAATCTAGCAGTGGCTTTCCTTGAACACTTCCATGGTCCTTCCAACAGTTACAGAAGCTCTAAATCCCTGTAACAGATTCCCTTCCGCCTAAAATTTCTAGAGTAATTGCTCTTTTCCTAAATACTAATACATTTGAAACTGTTATTCCCCTCTGCTTATCATTCCTATTGTGTCTCTATTATGAAAAAAATATCTTTAACCGTTTTGAAAATTCTTTCTGGAATGTGAGTCGAATTAGCAGTGGAGGAATGTCAGCAACCTCCAAGTCCAATTATGCATTAGGACTCATCTTATTTGTTTCCCTTATCTCAGAATCGTATTACTTCACTGCCTATTTTCCAATCTCTGCAAACAAATTTTTTCATATGTTTTCTTTATTTTTCTAGTCGTTTAGTGTGGAAGGGCAAATCTAGTCACGGTTATTCTGTCGTGGCCAGAAATGGGATTCCCTAGTTTATATTTTGGAGAACTGAATTCTCTTTAGAAGGGAAAAATCTCTCTCTTTCTCTCTCTCTGTTTATCTTTTTCTCTTTCTCTTTTCAACGAGCCTATGTGCTATGTTATATAGAAATCAACACCCTACGTTACTGTGGAATGAACTAATTTGTCATAATGAAGAATAAGCTGTTTGGTGTTAGTGTTAAAACTTGTTACCCCAGGAGCAAAATTGTTATTATATAGTTAAGAAATACAATCAAATGTTGGCTGAGATAATGGGTGAAGGAAGGGTGCACTATCGATTTTCCTCTTGCTGGGCCCCAGAGAGAGTTGAAAAAAGTCTGAGAAGCCTGGTATACAAAAATATGGCAACAATAGTCCCAGTGAGCAAAAGTAGGCTGTAACTATTCTTGGCATGCACAAATCCTATAGAGTCCAGAGGCTGTGATGCCTAGTATCTAGTTGAAGCTTTTGTCCCCCCTACATTTCTGTTCATTTCTGATTCCTGAGCCTATGTAATATATATATATATATTAAATATCAGTCTGTTTTTACCTGCTTTCTGATGACTTATGCTCTATATTCATATTGTGGGTAAGAGACTTCAGAAATTTCCATTGCAGTGAGTAAAATGTGGTTTGCAATGGTAGTATGCCACCTATAAAAAATAGAGCCAAGGATTAGAAGAGAATGCTGGTCATGAATATAAAGACAAAGAGGTTGAACTGCTGAATACGTAAGCATTTGCAGAGAATCCTAGGCTTGTTAGGGGAGGAAAGCCCAGTAAAATATGGCTTTCCTATATTCGTGGGAAATAAAAGGCAAGGGGCAGTATTTATTGGGTTAAAAATTGGACATTTGCCCCCCAGAGTCTAGAGCATTTGATATATATAAGCTATATATGGAATATTTTCTGAAAAGAGAATGGCACTAATTGAAATGAGTTATTTCAGGGCGTAATTCTCCAACAAGTATGACTACAAAGAAATCAGCAATTCTAAAAAAACTGAAGTTAACTGGATTTTCTCAAAAAAAGAAGGATATTTTTATTATTGTTAAAACAAATTTATGGCAGAGTTGTATTCTTTTATGGAATTAAGTTTTTACCTATGATTAATTTTCTTAAATACATAGACTAAATTTTTTCATAGTATCTTCCTTTATGCTTTGATCTAATGAATACCTGAGTTATTGTACTTTTGGGCAGCCATTATATTCTGCATTTTGTGATTCAAATTTTGTGTGTGACAGTCTATATGAAAAATCTAAGTAATTATACCATAAAAATGGTAGGAAATCACCTGTCTGGGCTAGAAATACAACATCTAATCCTGTGTGCAGTTGAAATTTTAACCAGTCTGAAATGTTGGACATCTGGGGGTGAAAAAAAATCCATTAATGTGGAGTTTATATGGTTCAAAGGTAGTAGTCTATTTCTAAGGAAGCAGAGGCAAAAAGGCTTTCTTTGAGGAATTAGATGGTAAAATTTTCTTTTTTATATATTTATTTGACAAATTTTAAGCTCTTAATGCCCAGAAGAGAAAGTTTTACTCTATTTGCTGTAGTCAAGCAGACTAATATATCTGTTGATGATAAGGCTGCACCATTTCCTGAATTTTTATTAAAACCCATCAGATTATATTTAGCTTAGTACAAGGTAACTCAGCCCAAGGACAGTTCAAGGCTCCAGGTAATTTGCAAGGGGTTTATTCACCTAGTATTCTCTAAATTCTAGGACATTTATTCTGCTTAATTTAAATTATTTGTTATAAACTTTCTTAAACTAAATGTACAGGAAGAAGTACTTTCTTCCTTTAATAAGGGAATAGATAAGAGGACCTTGATAAACTGGAATATTTCTGAAAGGATAAAAGTCCTAAAAAATGTACTGTTTGCACAGGAATGACAGAAAGGACACATAGCACATCATTATTTCTTCCACTTGTACTCAGAGTGATTTCCAAAAGGGAAAAAACTTGAACACGCTCAGAGAAACTTTGAGTCATCAGACATTTTTGCCTGTGACTGCCTACTTAATACAGGAAGAAAGTGAACATTCATGAGTCAGAGCCCTTAGCTTTGCCGAGTTCACTTAAAAATGACAATGGGATATTGTAGAAAAGAATTTGCACCAAATAATCTGGAAAATATTTGAAATAAACCAGCACTTGGTCAGTCCTATTCTCCCTCCATGTGGGTGTGAAAGGAATAGAATTGTCTCAGGAAATCTTTTTTTCTTATGTAGGAATGAGCCCACAGGAAGCTGGAAAGCATCTCCTAGCTTCTGAAAAGGGTGCCTGACAAGATCTACGGGAGGACAAGTTAGATTTGATATAATGGTGATGCCCCAATGACATGGTGTGGTTCTACATGAGGTAAATGTGTAGATCATTTCTAAAAGTCCTGTATGTATTTATTTGACCTTTGATTGTGAAGAAAGGTAAAATTGGTTTTAGAATCTACAAGTTAATTTATTAATGTTCCAAGTATTTGTTTATAGTAGAAAAAAATTAGTCCTACTATCATCAAGGTATGGTCTAGAAAAAAAAAGTCAATCAAATACACAAAATAACTGAGCTATATGCACTGAAGAGAAAGAATAAGATACTATGAGACTGGTTACCAAAGGGAACTACACCTAGATCTGGGGCCAGATGGTCTCCTGTGAGAAAATGACTGAAGTCTTGGTGAGAGATAACTAGGTAAATGTAGGCAAAGGAGAAAGGGAATTTCAGGTAGAAGGACCTACTTGAACAAAGACTTTTTGGAGAACTGAAAGACTGATGGTTCAACAGAAAACAAAGGATAAAATGGTAAATACAAACTCAAATTGATCAATAATTATACTAAACATAACTGGTCTAAATATTAAAAAGAAAAATTTTCAGGATAGATTAAGAAACAACAAAGCCTAATTATGCAATGTTTACAACTGACATGCCTAAATACAAGGACTCAGACAGGTAAGGGTAGACATTAAGACAGAAGCATCAATAAGAATAAGCACAGGCTTTTCAAATGAGAAAAGGGAAGTCATCCAGTAAAGTCCAACAATTCTAAAGTTCTGTACTTTTAATAAGCTTCAAAGTAGATAGGGCAAAAATGATGGAATAGAAGTTGATAAATCCACAACCACAGAGGAAAATTTTTATCACATCTCTCCTACTACCAAATAGAACAAACAGATAAAAAATTAGTAGAGATATAGAAAAACCAAAAAAATCTCTAAAATACTTAACCTAATTATATGAATGTAACTCTGCCCCAACCATGGAAGATTATACATTCATTTCAAGACCACAGGAAATGGTTACCATAATTGACCATATACTGGGCCATAAAGCCAGATTTTTAACAACTTTCAAAGGGTTGGTCAAATTCAGAGCACATACTCTGACCACAGTGGAATGGGGTAGAAAAGGGTTAAGAGTGGGTCTGTAAATAGTTTCTCTCTTGTCAGGAAGCCAGAGGGTGATTTTAACCTGACCAAATTCCTTGTAATTTTTGACCTTTGGAATTTACAATCTAGATTAAAAATGAGGATTTTTCAGAGATGTTTTTTATGTGTGATTATTAATCTGGGAAATGATTGCATCAGAAAATACCTGGTATATAAATATAAACTTGCAGTTTTTTGAATATATGAGCCACTGATATCTTGAAAAAAGGAAGTTACTCACATACTCCTTCTGGCTTTGTGACTAATACATTACAAAAGCTGAGAGATCCCAAAACTAAAGAGCCCCAACTAATTCACTGAGCACACAAGGTTAGTGCTTGTCATTCTGAATCTAAATGACATTCTGGTTTGAAAGAGGTGTCTGAGGGAGCAGTGTTTAATGGATTTGGGGTCTCCTAAGTATTAATGTGACTATTTCTGTGACTATGCCAAGTAAAATGTGATCCTGGATGAGACTTATGATTTGAGTAGATCTGACTGATAATGTGGGCATTTGTAATTGAGAAAAAAATTAAACTAAACTCAATAGAATAAAAAAATCACCAGATTAAAATAATACATAGATAAAATAAGAAATTTCAGTCATCCCTTCCACCATGTGAGGACATAGTCAAAAGGGGGCCAACTATTAACTATGAAACAGATCTTCCCCAGACACCAAATCTGCTGGTAGTTTGATGTTGAACTTCTAAGAACTATGAGCAATCGATTTCTGCCATTTATAAGCTACGCAGACTTGGAAACAGCCTTACAATGGTGCTCGGTCATGGAAGCCTGGACGGACTAAAACACCACAGAAAAATGAAGTGAGTAGAAACAAGAAGTTTCAGGGAACAAAGACAACTTACTGAACTTAAATTTGTGGTTCAATTAGTCCTCAAAAGAGACCGTTGAAAATACAACGAGGACCTTCTCTCAAAGTTATGCTTTCTTTCTTCAGAGAAATGCTTTTCTATACAGTTGATCTGTGTGTGGATGCAAGTCCAATCTGTTTGCACTGTGACTTCCATGACAGCAGCAAGGAGCCAGATCCCCATATCCAAAGATGTATTCTGATAGTAGAAGAAAATAATACATTCAAATAACTGGGATGGATAAAGAAGCATCTAGATTCTACCCATATTGTCTTAAAGGTATTTCAGATATTTAGATAGTGACAATTGTCTTGAGATATCACTATTTAGAAATAAAATAACCACAAAATTAAAAAGTGTTGTGGAATGCAAGGTATTGTAGTTGAACAGAAGAAAATATTAGTTTCTATTCAGTATACTCTAAAGCTCCTTATCAGATTATTTTTAGTAATTGGTATCATACTATTTCGTATTTCCAGCATAGCAAATTACCACAAACTTAGAGGCACCAAAACCACACATATACTATTTTATTTTACATTTCTCTAGGTCAGAAGTCCAACACAGATTGCCTGGGCTAAAATCAAAATGTTGGAAGAGCTGTGTTCCTTTCTGCAGGTTCTAGGGGAGAATCTGTTTTCTGGGTTTTTCCATCTTCTAGAGGTTACCCACATTCCCATTGTGATCCTCTTCCTGCACCTTTAAAGCTAACAAAGTCACATCTCTGACTCATCTGTCATCACATGTCTCCCTGACTCAGCTGGGAGATTCTCACTTTTAAGAAATTATATGATTAGATTGGACCCACCCATATTATCCAGAATAAACTTCCCAAATCAAGTTCCTCACCCTTCATCACATCTGAAAATTCATGTTTGCCTTATAATACATTATTCATGGCTTCCAGTGATGAGGGAGTAGACCTCTTTGGCTAGGCCAGTGTTCTGTCTACCACAGGTAACATCTGCTTTTTGTCGGTTTTGTTTGTTTTTCTTTTCATTCTTTCAAGTGTTTCCTCCATGAGGCAACTAAAGTTTGTGTGGTTTAGTTAGGGATACTAGCTGTATTTGTGACCATGGACAAAATATATCTGAAAACATAAACTTATTATATCTTCTTAGTGAATGAATCACCTCATTATTAAATAACCCTCTTTAATCCTTAGTGATATCTTTTGTTCTGAAATCTACTTTATCTGATGTTAATACATCCCTCCAATTTTCTTGTGATTAGTGTTATCATGTTATATCTTTTTTCATCCTTTTACCTTTATATTTTGTTTTTTTAAAAAGATTTATCTATTCATTTTAGAAAGAGAGAGAGAGAGAGAGGGAGGAAGAAAGTGCACACGAGCAGGTAGAGGGATAGAGGTGGAAGGAGAGAGAGGATCCCAAGCAGACTCCCTGCCAAGTGTGGAGCCCAGTGCAGGGCTCAATTCCATGACCTCAAGATCATGACCCCAGCCAAAATCAAGAGTCCGGCACTCAACTGATGGAGCCACCCAGGAGCCCCACATCATCCTTTTACTTTTAATTCACTTGTGTCATTATTTTTGAAGTGCATTTCTTCTAGGCATCATATAATGAGGCCTTGCTTTTGCATCCAATATAATAATCTCTGCCTTTTAATTAGGGTCTATAGAATAGTGATATGATTGGATTAAATCTGCCTCCTTGTTATTTGTTCTCCTTTTCTCCTTTGGTTGTACATCTAACTCATGGAAGATTATGTAAATCAACTACCTGGGATAATATCTGGTAAGCACATAAACAATTCACTCATTTTCCTCTTTTTCTGTCTTCTGTTGTATTCAGTATTTTTTATAATTCTCTATTATTTGCTTTTTGTCTTACTACCCATAGTTTTGTTTTGTTATTTCATTGGTTGTTTTAGGGTTTATTATACACATTTAATAAATTAAAGGTTACCTTCCAGTGATATTGTCATTTCATTTACAGTTATAAAAAACTTAACCAGAATATCCTTTCATTTCTCAATTCCTAGCCTTTGTGGTAATGATATCATACATCTTACTTCTACATGTTAGAGACTCCAGCAGATATAGTTTTTGTTTTTGTTTAAAGTCAGTTACTTTTTTAAAAATTTCAGTAATAAGAGAAATATGTATTTATCCTCATAGTTATTTTTTGCTATGCTCTTTATTACTTTGTATATCTATACCTACAACTGGTATAATTTTCTTCTTTTCTAAAAGACTTTCTGTAATAGAGGTCCATGATGATACTTTCAAATTTGTATGTCTGCAAAAGTGTTTACTTCACTTTTATTTGAGATATATTTATGTTTTCTGTAGAAGTTTAGAATGACAGTTCTTTCTCTCAGTATTCTAAAGATGTTGCTCCACAATTCTTTTGCTTGCATTGCTTCCAATAAATGTCTGCTAAAGTTCTTACCTTTGTGTTTCTGTATGCTGAGTCTTATCTTTTCTGATGGTTTTGTTTTTTTTTTTAATTTTTTTTTTTAAAGATTTTATTTATTTATTCGACAGAGATAGAGACAGCCAGCAAGAGAGGGAACACAAGCAGGGGGAGTGGGAGAGGAAGAAGCAGGCTCATAGCAGAGTAGCCTGATGTGGGGCTCGATCCCAGAACGCCGGGATCACGCCCTGAGCCGAAGGCAGACGCTTAACCGCTGTTCCACCCAGGCGCCCCTCTGATGGTTTTTATAATTGTTTCTTTATCACTTGTTTTTAAAATTTTTGTATTATGATATGATGCAATTATTATTGTTCAACAATTGCAGAAAAAATACAAAGAAATGCATAAAGGAAATCCACAAAGTTAAAATTAAAAAGAGGCCATGGCCAGGCTTCTAATTTATAACTTTCTAGGCATGTTTTAAGCATGTACACATATTAATGCAAACATTATTTGCAACTGTGTATTAATACAATGCTATGCAATATGTTACCCTAAAACCTAATAGCCTAAAGCTATAATAATCAATTATCTGTGAGTTAGGAATTGGGAATGGGTTCATTCAGCATTTCTGTCTTAGGATACTCATAGGATATTGCAATCAAGTATTAGCTAGGACTGTAGTTATCTGAAGTCTTGACTATGGCTAGGTAATTTATTTATAAGCTGGCTCACACATATGGTTGGTAAGTTGGTGCTGGCTATTGACAGGAGGCCTCAGTTCTCTACATGGACCTCTCCTAGTGGCATCTGCCTTTACCAAAGAGAGTGATCCAAGGTACTATGACAGAGGGTGCAATGTGTTTTGGGAACTAGCTTCAGAAGTCAAATATTGTCACTTCTGCACTATTCCATTGGTCATATAAGTCAGCCATGATTCGCTGTGGAAGGGGACCATACAAGGTTTGGAATACTGGAAGATGATCTTAGGATCATCTTGGCCATTTGCTACCACAATATCCTTAGTGTCACATTTTCAAAAAGTTTCATGACCTACTCTTTTGCACTTAAATTATTTCAAGAACTTGTTCTTTTTTTTTTTTTTGCGTCAATAAAACCTTTTTAATTATTTTATTTTTTTTAATTTTTTTTATTATATTATGTTAGTCACCATACAGTACATCCCTAGTTTTTGATGTAAAATTCGATGATTCATTAGGTGTCTGTGCCAGTAATAAATGGTTTCATAATCTATAATTGAATGATGGACACTTATTTCTAATTTTCAAAATTCAAAAGAGGCAAAAATTAATAACTTTGTAATTTTTCATGATTTCTTTCTCTTTAGGATATATTTCCAAAGGGAAATATCATCAGATATGCATATTGCAAGGCATTTGGTCCATATCACAAAATAGACTTCAAAAAACCTTATGCTTCAACTACATGCATTGGAAAGGGCTTCTTTTTTTAAAGTAAGATTTATACCCAGTGTGGGGCTCAGACTCACTACCCTGAGTTCAAGAGCCTCATGCTCCACCGACTGAGCCAGACAAGTGGCCCAGAAAGTGCTTTCTAAAACTGCGTCTCACCTGCACAGGTTAATGGATGGAAGTGTTGAATTATTATATTGTACAACCTGAAACTAATATAACACTCCATGCTAACTAACTGGAATTAAAAGAAAAACTTAAAAAACATTTTTTAATTAAAAAAATAAAACCATATCTCATCTAATAAAAGGTACTTTCAATTTATCCTTCAGTCTTTGTCCATTTATAGGTGAACTAGAGAAGGTAAACAACCTAAGTCAGTTCTACCTACGTAGGAAATTAATGCATAGAATTTGAACCAGGTAATTCACAGAGTCACTAGGAAAGATAAAGAATCTGGGTTGTACAGAAACCAAGGGAAACAACATATGATCAATATTCTACCTTAGTTATGATCCAATTTAGGATTCCAGCACAGATTCTGTCCTCACTAAACTTTACTTTAGGAATAAGTCACTTTGCTGCTTGATTCCACTAAGCATTCATCTTAAAGTTACTAGGTTCTCAACACTCCAAGACAAAATCTTAAAATGACCATTTACTTACGCGACATTTCCTCAAAACCAAAATTCTACTTGGGAGCATCGTAGTCTTCAGATGCTAAGGTCAAAACAAAAATAAATACTATAAGAGGTGAAATTATCTATCCCATTTCTCTTTTTAAAATGGCAGACTTTAAATTGCTAGAACTCATACAGGAATTAGGCAATGTGGCAGGATATAAAATCAATGCACAGAAATCAGTTGCATTTCTATACACTAACAATGAGACTCAAAAAAGGGATATTAAGGAATCAATGCCATTTATAATTACACCAAAAACCATAAGATGACTAGGAATAAACCTAACCAAAGAGGCAAAGGTTCTGTACGTAGAAAACTATAGAGCACTCATGAAAGAAATTGAGGAAGACACAAAGAGATGGAAAAACATTCCATGCCCATGGATTGGAAGAACAAATATTGTTAAAATGTCTACGCTACCCAGAACAGTCTACACATTCAATGCAATCTCTATCAAAATACCATCAACTTTTTTCACAAAGCTGGAACAAATAATCGTAAAATTTGTATAGAACCAGAAAAGACCCCGAATAGCCAAAGGAATGTTAAAAAAGAAAACTAAAGCTGGTAGCATCACAATTCCAGACTTCAAGCTCTATTACAAACTGTGATCATTAAGACAGCATGGTACTGGCACAAAAACAGACACATAGATCAGTGGAACAGAATAAATAACCCAGAAATGACCCTCAACTGTATGGTCAACTATTCTTCAATAACACAGGAAGGAGTATCCAATGGAAAAAAGACAGTCTCTTCAACAAGTAGTGTTGGGAAAATTAGACAGCACATGCAGAAGAATGAAACTGGACTTTTTTTTTTTTTTGCACCATATACAAAGATAAACTCAAAATGGATGAAAGACCTAAATGTGAGACAGAAATCCATCACAATCCTAGAAGAGAATGCAGGCAGAAACTTCTTTGATCTCGGCCACATCAACTTCTTGCTAGACATGTCTCCAAAAGTAAGGGAAACAAAGGCAAAAATGAACTATTGGGACTTCATCAAGATAAAAAGCTTTTGCACAGCAAAGGGAACAGTCAAGAAAACCAAAAGACAACTGACAGAATGGGAGAAGATATATGCAAATGTCTTATCAGATAAAGGGTTAGTATCCAAAATCTATTAGGAACTTATCAAACTCCATACCCAAAAAATGAACGATCAAGTTAAGAAATGGGCAGAAGACAGGAATAGACACTTTTCCAAAGAAGACATCCAGATGGCTAACAGACATATGAAGAGATCTTCAAACTCACTCATCATCAAGGAAATACAAATCTAAACCATGATGATATATCACCTCCCACCTGTCAGAACAGCTAAAATTAACAATTCAGGAAACAATAGATGTCGGCAAGGATGTGGAGAAAGGGAAACCCTCTTGCACTGTTAGTGGGAATGTAAACTGGTATAGCCACTGTGGAAAACAGTATGGAGTTTCCTCAAAAAGTTGAAAATAGAGCTACCCTACAACCCAGCCACAGCACTACTAAGGATTTACCCCAAAGATACAAATGATACAAATGTAGTGATCTGATGGGGCACCTGCGCCCCAATGTTTATAGCAGCAATAGTTGATATAGTTGACTACAGTTGTTGTGGTGAGCATTGAGTGATGTATAAATTGTCAAATCAATATGTTGTACAATTGAAATTAATATAACATTGTTAATTATACTTCAATAAAAATTAGAGTTGATATTTGTTTATACATCAACTATAATATGATATTATATATGTATATATTGCCCATTGTATTTGCTTCAAAATTATATATTCAGGGCACCTGGGCGGCTCAGTAGGTTGGGTGTTGGGCTTTTGGTTTTGGCTCAGGTCACGATCTCAGGGTCATGAGATGGAGCCCTGTGTTGGGCTCTGCATTCAGCAGGGAGTCTGCTTGAGAGTCTCTCTCTTCTTCTCCTTCTGCCCTCCCCCCCCACCACACTCTTTCATTCTCTTTCTCTAAAATAAAAACATTAATCATTTTTAAAAATTATATATTCAAATTCCTTTCCTATTTTCCCCATTTCCGGTAGATTAATCAAGTTTTTAAAATACTTCTTTGTGTGTCAAGTTCAGTAGTTTTAATTTCTTAAAAAGTAGTACATTCCATGAAGATTTCCAAATTCATTAGCAAAGAATAAATTCTACTGTCATTTTTAAAGCAAAAATAGACTGAAATCTCACATAAACACATGATGAGTGAAGTTCAATGTACCCTATGTGCCCATTATTTGGCTTTAACAATTATCAACATTTTGCCAAGTAAGTTTTGGATCACTTCACTTTCTTTTCCTCCACCAGAGTATTTCACAGCAAATCTCAGACCTTATTTCATCTATAGGTACATTTATCTTTTTTTTATTTTATCTTCTCACCATGCCGTTATCACACAATGATACAATGAATAATGGTTTTAAAATATCATCTCTTATCCAATATATGTCCAAATTTTCCTGTTGTCTTTTTACAGTTTATTCATTTCAGTCAGGATCCTGTTTAAGTCCATTAGTCTGTGACTTGTTCTTATATTTTCATTATGATTTCTACATCTCCTCCGTATTTGAGTTTTAAGTCCCTTTATTACTCCTGTGTTTAGATTTGTATTTTTTCCCTTTTTAAGTTAGACTTTAGAGTCTTATCTGTTTTATAAGTTTACTTGTCAAAGATGCAGCTCTTGAATATAAAAAATAATTTTAAAACAATAAAATCAATGAATATATTTTCTTGCTCCTGTTTTACTGCTGTTTATGTTACTGTTTTTGTGAGTTCTTCATTAGACTTCAGACATATCCCAGAGATTACTGTGGATTTGCCTCCAGACCACTGCCATAAAGCAAGTCAAATGAACTTTTTGGTTTCCCAGTACATATAAAAGTTATGTTTACACTATGTTGTAGTCTATTAAGGGTGCAATAGCATTATGTCTTAAAAAAACAATGTGCATACCTTAATTAAAAAATAATTTTGGGAGCACCTGGGTGGCTCAGTTGGTTAAATGTCTACTTTTGGCTCAGGTCATGATCTTGGGGTCCTGGGATCAAGTTCCACATTGGGTTCCCTGCTCAGTGGGGAATCTGCTTCTCCCCCTCCCTCTATCCTTCCTCCCTGCTCATGTTCTTTCTCTCTTGCAAATAAATAAAATCTTTAAAAAATAAAAATAAAAAATACTTTTTAAAAAAAATACTAACCATCATCTGAGCTTTCAGCAAGTTATAATCACTGATCCCCAACCACCATAACAAATATAATGATAACGAAAAAAGTTTGAAATACTGCAAAAATTACCAAAACATGACACAGAAACATGAAGTGAGCAAATGTTGCTGGAACAATATTGCAGTATCTTAAAGTCTCATATACACGTCCTGAATAGAGTACATCCTCTCAGTGCTACCACTGATTGCATATTCAAAATCATTTTACGTTAGATGTTGTGAGCTCCTACAATAACATATCAACCTAGTTCTTATATATTTTGGATAGCTATGGCTTCTCAGTACGGAATGTCCTCTTGTTTAAGAGCTACTTTTTTTCTCTTTCATGTCACCTCCACAATCTGAGCAAGACTTGGTTTCACAGTGTTATTGAGCAGATACTCTGAAGCATACTTTCATTTATTGACCATGGGAAATGGTTCCTTTCAATTTGATTTCTTAAGAAGTGTCTCAAGTAAAGTTTCATTAACAATTTCTCATACAGATGGGGCATGTACCAGTTCACCTGTGGTACACTCAAGCTTTCAAAGTTGAGATAAGTCACACAGCTCTGTAACACAAGCAGAAAACTTCCACTTTACAAATTTACCAACAGTCTTAGACTTTGGGGTAAGGGTGGAGAGAAGTCTTCTACAGCACAAGTTGAAAAGAATATACTGTGTCATCATCCAGAGCTTTTTTGCTTTGTTTGTTTCAAGACAGAGTAAAAACTTAAAATTCCTTTAAGCAACGTGACCGACATTCAATGCCCCAAGTTGCCCTGATAAGCAGAGTCTCTTTAGGCCCATGTTAGATACTGTACTTATTTTTCTCTCTTTTTTAAATTTATTGTTTATTTTAGAGAGAGAAAGTGTGTAAGCATGAAAGGCAGAAGGAGAGGGAGGGAATCTCAAGCAGACTCCCCACCAAGCACAGGACCAAACAAGGGTTTTGATCCCATCACCCCAAGATCACAACCTGAGCTGAAATCAAGAGTCAGATGCTCAACCAACTGAGCCACCCCGGCACCCCTTTACTTATTTTTCTTAATAGCCAATTATGAGATTGAAATTATGCTGCCAGCTGTACCCAACATTCCTTTTAACTGTCAAGGAAGAGCAGACTTACTGAAAATTGAATAATAAATCGACATATCTGAGATTAAAAGAAATTCTAGGAAAGAGACAACGGCCAAATGAAGTACACAAAGTTTTCCTAAACTCAGTGAGAATCACATGGTTAATTGAAAATAGAGTTTCCGCAGTCAGAAAAACTAAGAGGCAGCCCACGGAATAGGAGAAGATATTTGCAAATGATACTACAGATAAAGGACTGGTATCCAAGATCTACAAAGAACTTCTCAAACTCAATACACGAGAAACAAATAAACAAATCAAAAAATGGGCAGAAGATATGAACAGACACTTTTCCAATGAAGACATACAAATGGCTAACAGACACATGAAAAAATGTTCAAAATCATTAGCCATCAAGGAAATTCAAATCAAAACCACACTGAGATACCACCTTATGCCAGTTAGAATGGCAAAAATAGACAAGGCAAGAAACAACAATTGTTGGAGAGGATGTGGAGAAAGGGGATCCCTCCTACATTGTTGGTGGGAATGCAAATTGGTACAGCCACTCTGGAAAACAGTGTGGAGGTCCTTAAAAGTTAAAATTGAGCTACCCTATGACCCAGCCATTGAACTACTGGGTGTTTACCCGAAATACAGGCGTAGTGAGAGAAGGGCCATATGCACCCCAATGTTCATAGCACCAATGTCCACAATAGCTAAATCGTGGAAGGAGCCGAGATGCCCTTCAACAGATGACTGGATTGAAGTTGTGGTCCATATACAACGGAATATTACTCAGCTATCAGAAGAGCGAGTTCTCAACATTTGCTACAACATGGACGGCACTTTCGAGGAGATAATGCTAAGTGAAATAAGTCAAGCAGAGAGAAGACAACTATCGTATGATTTCTCATCCTATGGAACATAAGAACTAGGATGATCAGTAGGGGAAGAAGGGATAAAAGGGGAGTAATCAGAAGGGGGAATGAAACATGAGAGACTATGGACTCTGAGAAACAAACTGAGGGCCTCAGAGGGGAGGGGGGTGGGGGAATGGGATAGACCGGTGATGGGTAGTAAAGAGGGCACGTATTGCATGGTGCACTGGGTGTTATACACAACTAATGAATCATCGAGCCTTACATCGGAAACCGGGGCTGTACTGTATGGTGACTAACATAATATAATAAAAAATCATTAAAAAAAATAAATAAACAAGAACTAAAAAAAAAAAAAAAGAAAAGAAAATTGAGTTTCCGTGTCTGAAATACTAAATTTCTGAAGACTCTGATTCATTAAGTCTGTGGGGGCCAGGACATAAAACTGTTATTTATTTATACCCTATTTCACTCAACATACTTACTTATTCATTTATTCATATCTTTTGAACATTTACCATGTTCCAGGTATATTGCTAGGTACTAGGGAACACCAAAGGACAAGTCACAGGGCTCACAATTTGGCAAGGAACAAAGACACGTTAGAGCTATGGTAGTCATGGGTACATGGTGTAGAGTCATAGAAATAAGGTGCTCACTGTGTTTGTACATATTAACTGCAAATGCACTGTTGGTCTTGCTCTTAAATTCCTGACTACACTTAATCAATTTTTTTTTGAAATTTAGCCATAGAGGAGGTTGAAAGTTGCCTATTTTTATATCCTTTAGATCAAAGTAATCAGTATTTTTATTACACAGATGTTTTTCAGTTTCCAAGTCAAGATAGCAAAGCTCTCACCTAGATGGATGTTTTCTATCTCTACCTTCTATTGAAACTGACTACTGATCTTCTATTAAAAAGTTAGTTTCTATATAAACTTCTTTTGAGAGGGAAAAACCTGCCGTGACCTCTGAGCTGGATTCTAAACTTTATTTAGATATTTCTTGCTTATAAAATTTCTGTCATTAAATCAATTTTACATTACAATATTTTAATGAAATGACTCAAGGGAAAATTTTCTCTTATAAAGAACTGAAAGAAAAATTTAGAAGGAAAATTTCAGAGAAATTATTTTTAGGAATACAATATACCTGAAACCCACAGAAGATGATGAAGGCAAACCTGGGGAGATAAGCAGTTTTGAAAATGCAGATTCCCGCAGACCCTTTCGCTCGAATCACGTCACTATATTTCCCCTCCAAATTAGTAGGGCAAAATTCCGCAAGACCTACTTTTATTTGACAAGGGATGTCTGTCATGCTGCTAAGTTGTCTGCATGGATTGAAGCAGGCTTTGTTGTCAGGCTATTTGTCATTCTCCACTTATTGCAAAAGGTGGGACTTCAGATGGATTCTCTAGTGAATAGGATGTTCTATGAGTTGGAAATCATTAAAGCTGAAAACATCAAAGACAAAGATAAACAGGATTAGATGCTAATATTTCAGAGTAAAAGAGTCAGGCAAGGGAGATGAGACAAGAACCTCAAGATGACTTTTGAAAATTCAAAGCCACTGACTAGTTTTAAGGCGAATCTATAGAGAAATGTGCCTCTTGGCTTAAATAACAACCCAGAGGTGATCCTAACTTTGAAATTTATTTTATTTTTTTCTATTTACTTAATGTAAGCTATCATTGTCTTAATAGGAAGATAATATTGAATTGGGCTACATTTTCCTGGTATCAGACATAACCAGGAATTTGGCAAAGGTCTAACTATTTGACCAGCGGAAATTAATTTTCTGATGTTATTCTCTCCTTGTATCTGTTCGTCTTCTCTGCATAGTGTGTGGATAATACAGACAGTGACTGATGCCACCATGTACTTTCCTGGGCAAACAATAAACCATAAAGATTTGATGTTGAACTTTTGATCCTAGGAAGAAAAGTCTTTTGGAGACGTGAGTGATAATTAAACAAGGTTATAAGAAGAGTAGTTCTAGAAAGTGAGGGTTCACTAAAAGCATAAAAAAATAAATATATATTACATACATACAAAACTTTTATTTTGGCAATACTTGTTATGTACAGTGACTTCTCTAGGCTATGGAAATAAAACAAATTAAAAATCATAAAAAGCTTATAGCCTCATAGAAATGCATAATTAATTAGAAAAATAGCAAAAAAGCAGTATGTAAGTTCTATAATATGGCCTATGAACATATATATTAAAGGAATGTGTACAAAGTACAATTAAATACGGTGGGGCTAAGAGGCAAATCTTTACTAGAGAGATGGATTTTGAAGCTTTGAAATCTGCCTTGAAGTAAAAACATGGATTTCTCAAAATCACGAGGAAAAAGTGTGACTTACATGATTGTCTTTTCATATTTCTTGGTGTTTTCCTTTAATAAATTAGATATGCCTACATAAAGTTACACATTTTTCAAAGATAAGAGTATTATCCTTACAAACTACTACATATAGTGCCTCAAACAGTTTCACACCAGACTAGAAAATACAGCTGTTCTACAGCTGATAAGAATCAGCAAGATCCCAGATGGGCATGAGAAGGCTAGATATCCCTACTTGCTCAGGACTGACTCAGCTCACAGGAATGAACTGAATCATCTGGCCCAAATCTTTGTGATTCTTGCCATATCCCATACCATCTATCGAAGTCTTATTCAATAATTTTTAATCAGTTCAATTGTGTTATTGAAATGCCTTAAAAACAGCATAACCAGTCATGTGCCATGAACCAAAGTAACCATGAAAATGAACACAATACAAAACACTGTGGTTAATTTAAAAATTAAAATATAAAATGAAATTAATAATAAATGTAATCAGATCACTTCTCACCTAAAGGTAAGTTCATTATTAAAAACAATGAAGTTTTTGGGGTACCTGGGTGGCTCAGTCAGTTGAGTAACTGCCTTTGGCTCAGGTCATGACCGGGAGACCCTGGGATTGAGCCCCGCCTGGGAATTCCCACTTGGCAGGGATTCTGCTTGTCACTCTCCTTCTACCCTTCCCCCTGCTTGTGCTCTCTCTCTCTCTCTCTCTCTCTCTCACACACACACACACACACAAATAAGTAAGTAAAATCTTTAAAAAAAATAATGAAGTTGCTGATTGTATAGTAGGATAAAGTGTCACTTACCTAGATGATACTTGGTAGAAGAAAAAAAATTGGGCTCCATATCAGTTAGACGACTGCAATTTTTTTGTTTTGGTATGAGGCTAAACAAGAATGAAAATTTCCTCTCACACATGTATCTACTGAGAAAGAGCAAGATATTTCATCCAACTCCTTTGATAGGTTTCGAGAATTACTAACCATATTGATATGTGATTCTTTTTCAATACAATTGTATTCCAAGAAACCATATGAAGCAGTCTCCCAAACCTCTTTCTTTTGAATCTGTCCTATTCATAGACTGGTGCAAACAAGCATTTTTTTATCCACTTACTTTTACCATCTGGTTTGGAAAAATATGCGTGAACATCTTTTATCAATTATTTCAAATATATCCTCATCGTAGTCACCATATTTCCAACCTTGGAGTCAGTGCTTATCTCTCTGTCTCTCTCTCTCTCTCTTGTTCTCTCACGATCTCTCTCCTCCACCCCATACCTTACACCCAAATCAGTTAGAAATGCATATGAACCTATAAGCAAAATTCAAACATGTGTCATCAGAACCATCACTACCATCTTTTCTAAGTCACCATCATGTCCCCTATGGACTATTTTTACAACCTCCTAACTGTTCTCCTGCCTTGAAATCTTGCCTTCAAACCCCAACTACTTATTGTCCATACAGCAGTCAGCATTATTTTTTTAATATATAAGATAATATCACTGCTTTTCCTAAAACTCTAGTCCACTTACAGTAGAAGCCAAAGTCTTTACAGTGTCTACAAAACCCTATAGAATCTTATGTATTTACCCCTTCTATGCCTCTCCCCTTATTGTGAATCAAAAGTACGTTTCTGGAGGCAGGGATTTTTGTGTTCACTACCCTATCTCCTAAGCCTAAAACTGTTTTTGATATGTGCACAATAAATATATATTGAATGTATGAGTACACTTTCAGGGAGCTCATTGATGACTTCCTAACCAGATCCTAGAGTTGAGAGAATTCAACACTTTACAGCTCCAGTACTGGCCTCATTGTATCTATGTGATTCATTTGGTCTTTTAAGGGAATACTGATGTAAGAAGCATGAATTGTAAGAATAAATTTTTATTGTTCAAATAAACATATTCATGTGTAAGATATATTCATATGTCGGTTCTAGGTGTATGATTTTCCATGTTAGAAGTTTTATTTGGAAAGGTTTGAAGTTCTTGCCACACTACATATAGTCAACTGACTATATGTATTATAGTATGAGGTATGAATTGAAAGAATGCAGGAGTAAACATGGCAATTCAAGATACTGGCAACTGGAATCATCTGCATGATCAGTATTTCTGAACAGTTGATAATGAAATGTTTTGGTATCGGTAATTCCTGGGTCTATGTAAACAGGATTATCATGATGCTACCTACTTGATCTTTATCCTAAAACAATACTATATAAAGCCATGGTTTGATATGTCCCTTATTTTCTTCTAATACATTAGAATATATACATAATTAAAGTAAAGTAAATCTCTTTATTGACTAAAATAATCTAGATTGCCACCATTCCATTCTAATCACCACATCCTGGGAGGCATTGTCAAGGACAGTACTATTGACTAGAAATACATTATTAGCCACAAATGTGAGCCACATATATAATTTTAAATTGTTAATAGCCACATTCAGAAAAGTGAAAAGAAACAGGCAAAATTAATGTTGATAATATATTTTATGTAATCCAACATATCCAAAATATTATCATTTATATGTCTAATCAAAATAAAAATTATAAATGAGGTATTTTACCTTTTTAATGCTAAGTCTTTCACATCCAATGTATATTTTATACTTACGGCACATCTCTACTTCTTAGCACCAATAACACATCCCCCAAATTTCTCCATTAAATTTAACCCTAGCGTCCCAAGTTTAGTCAGACTATGGTTGCAAATGAGGACAGTGGACATTCATATCTTTATTTCGTTTTCTTGCTAGCCATGCCCTGGAACCCAGTCTCCAAGCTATTTTGGAAATATCTGGATTATGTATCACATGTGTTTGTAGACAAATCTCCTCATATTCCTACCCTTTGGCTTCCACAGATTTCAGATCTGTTGAAGAAGTAGGCACCTTGAAACTGCTTCACTGCTCTCCTGGGTTTCATGGTCTCATTCATAACACAAATGGGCTGGGTCATTCTTGGAATGCCAAAATGTTGCCATGGCCAGAGGTGAGAGTAAGGGGTACAGAATAGGCCTCTCCCTTCCCCTAGACCTACACCACATTGGGTGTTCGAAGATCCTCACTAAGTTTCTCAAGAGAACAACTCTTCACTTCTCAGGCTAAATCCTTATCTTTAGGGAGACCGAGTCAACCTCAGCCTCTGTGGGGAATGGATGCAACATGTCCCCATCCTCCATCACACTTGAACTACTCCTATCTTTTTCAGTCAAAGGACAAATTCCTGGCCATACGTTCTGTTAAGGAGTGGTGATGGGAAACTAGACTGGCCTCTAAGCCTCGTTTCTGCCAGAGATTAACGGAGATCTCATAGTTCAGAAATTTCTCTCACTTTCCTGCCATCTTTTTCTTTCCCAAACCCAGCCACATATCATCACATGTTGAGCTAATTGCAAGTAACATCCTAGTTAGTTTCTGGACTACTAGAGCACTTGATATAATTTTATATGTAAAATCTAATGGCAAGTGATAAAACCTGCATATTTATGACTATTGATACAATGGACATTGAAAGACATGTTTAAAGATAGGCGAATTAGTAGGGAAAAAAAATCATTGTGCTTTGGTTTAGACGTATAGACTTTGCTTCCAGTCAGTTAGAAAATCTGAAAATAATGCTTAGCATTGTTGCTATTCTCCTAAAATGATGTTTGATTGTTCTATAATCCATTCATCACAAATTATACTATATGTTGTGCTGCAACAATTAAACATTGGAAATATAATGTCATTCCAAAATGAATTTTAGATCTCTTGTGCATTGGAGCTAGTAGAAATAGGCTTTACCAGAGAAAATCCAGAGTATAAAAAGTAATGTAATGTAATAACACATAGGGTTAAGAATATAAATGCTTTTTCTCCCTCATGCTGGTATCATTTCAAAACGCTTGAATAGACATTATTAAAATGGCCTGCTTTTGTTATTGTTTAAATACCCATTAATTAGAGAATGTTTGTGTTATGTGAGTAAATGTTGTGTGACAATTAAATTTATTTCTCACGGAGTTTATAGTAAAAAGTATGATAACTTTAATGTATCTTACTGCCTTAGGTACTCTCTGATTGTAAGTCCGTGCTAAGACAAAGTACCTCTTTTTGGATTGGCAACTTTGAGCATAGACTCTGGAGTCAAGCTGTCTGAGTTTAAATCTAACTGCATGATCAACTATTTCCACATCTGTAAAATGGGGATGGTAATAGTACCTCAAAGGAGTACTATAAAAATTAAGTAATTACATTGTAAATTGATATTAGTACAAAGGGAAAGAGGAAATCTAACTACCTTAAACATTGAGAAATTTAAACACATATTTAGGAAAGGTAGAAAGCAATGAGAAGAGAAACCACTCAAAATGAGTATTTCAAGAGTATGTGGGTGATTAACATCTTGGTATTCAACAAAGCTACTGAAAATTTTGATATGTTATTGGGACCTAAGACATTTGTTTTATAATTTATTACAGCAGAATGCCTAAGAAGGCATTTTAAACAATTCCTGGTCAATGTCTAGAGGTTTTAAAACTCTCTCTTTTTTAGAAATTAATTCTAGGAGAATCATCTGCAATGACTGGATTATAGACTTTGGCTATAAAAAATTCACTATAAAGAAAGGAGAGAATTAGGGATTTATGGAACCATTGTGTTTACAGGCCACAGTACTGGGCATCTAGCTATAAGTAATTATTGTCTTCTCTGCCTGAGACAATTTCTGTTTTATCTCTTTGCCTTATCCATTTTCATTATAACAAGGTTTCATAAGAGAATGCCTTAAATGATAATTTAACTGTATTATATCACTATCAGTGATTTTAACGAGTTTTTTGTAACTTCACAATAGTTGTATGAGTTTGAGAGCCTCAAATTAGAACATCATTTTTAGCTTTTCCAGATTAATTCATCTATCATCTATCTATCTATCTATCTATCTATCTATCTATCTATCTATCTATCTATCATCTATCTATCTATCTATCCACCACAAAGTAATAAAATTAGTTCTAATTGCTTCAATGTATCCTTTGGTGCTAGGGAGATTTGGACAATTTCTTGACAGAACAGTTCCGTAGTTTAGAATATACCCTATGGATTTACATGGAAAAAGACCACAGACTCATAATTTTATTTTATTTTATTTTTAAAGATTTTATTTATTTATTTGGCAGAGATAGACAGCCAGCGAGAGAGGGAACACAAGCAGGGGGAGTGGGAGAGGAAGAAGCAGGCTCATAGTGGAGGAGCCTGATGTGGGGCTCGATCCCATAACGCCGGGATCACGCCCTGAGCCGAAGGCAGACACTTAACAACTGCACCACCCAGGTGCCCCTAGACTCATAATTTAAGAGAAAAAAAGGTCAATTTATAAGAACTATTGTCCAAAAAAAATGGGGATCTCTCACTAACAAGAGGCTAAAGAAATTCACAGGTCATTTCTTTAATGCACCAAGTGCAAGCCTTCTTTTTTTATGTGAGTACCATTAAAACATCCAAGAATTGCCTTGTGGTCACCAGGGAGTGTAATAGGCTCCTTATTCTTAGGAGTAAAAGAAAAGACCCTTAACACCCTGGTAAAAAGATAAGCTCTTACGGCCTTCATCAGGGGTGAGGAAGGTGGACTTCTTTGAAGTTTATTAATTTAAAGTTTAATTTAGTTATTAACTGTATTTGGAAGAAGCAGAATAATTTGTTTAATAAACATTTGAATCCCAATAAGAATCACAGTATTTGTACAGGGGAATAAGTCTTTGAAGATCTCTGAAAATCTAGGTAGTGGTCATAATTTTGGTCCAGGGAAAGGAAATATTGAGTCTCTTTGGTAGTTGAATTTTAGCTTTTTAATAAGCGACATGGTTTTCTATTGATTATGGAAGTTGTGCTATTCTAAACCATACACTCACTGATGCACTGATGAAGCAAAATCTTGCATTGCTCACCTATGATTTAATGAAGATGTCCAATACAAAGCTGGCCATACTCTAAGGACTCCCTGTAATTCCAGTCTACTTGTAATTTCCTAAAAGTAAATTTACTCGGGTACTGACATCAAAAATACAACTCTATCAATGTCACCTTTATGTCAGCAAACAGATTAAATGCTTCTAATATCAAGCGTAATGACATTCTGTATGGCCCAGATCACATTTGCGATAGTATATTTGATACAGTTGTAAACCTTGGAAGAATACGCCTGCCTAAGAGAATAGCTTTTTTTCTAGTCTTAAACACGTTACAGTTGCCAGTGTAAATCACTTGTCAGTCTATGGCAAATGTAACAGTGTTTTAATCTGAAAAAGGGGAGAAATAAAGTACAGATAATCTTTTTGGCCATTTTCTTGGCACCATCACACAGTGAAGACTGACAGGTCCTTCACTTGAGTGACAGGTGTCCTTTGAAATGCCTGTGAATCAGTATCTGTACAGACTGTTGAAATGCATATTTCCATCCTTATCGTAAAGGAATGGATGGGCAAGATAGGTGCTGTTAACATTGCAAATAGCTCCAGAATTATTCATTGTCAGCTCCAGGCAAAGAATAGGAGGAAAGTTTTATTATTCACCATGCACAATAGCAGGATGCTTAATGATTCTCAGTTACCTTGGCAGAATTGTCTGTTGACTTCAGGCACTAGCAGTGGGTGACACAGGTCTGGCCAAGTGTTAGAGCAAGATCATACATTCTGGTCCCATTTTAATTTCTAATACATTAATCTTTCCCTCCCAGATGCACAATGAATATTCCATAGACTCTTGTTTGTCAGAAGCTGTCTGGCTTTCATCTATTCAGGTGGTTTCATTGACTGTGAAAGCGTGCTTCAAAGGCCTGATCAGTCAATGACAACTGTCTCACAATAGCATTGAGTAATGCTTCCCTTTTTTCTTTTCAGGCATCTGATAGACAACTTTGACACCTGATCTCTGGGGACCTTGTGGAGTCACTCAGAGTTCTTAAGAGACTTCCCTTACTTTATCATTCCAGAAAGAATTGTCACAGGTGAATGTATCGCACTTTCTCAGGAGCTGAACCTGACCCTTGAATCCACCTCATTTGCACTGCAGGTTTCACAATGAATTAAAATGGATTAAGTTGGCTTAATGCTGTTCTACAAGGAAGCGAGAGCACTGCACCATTCATTTTTAATTTTAATCCTTTGTCTTAGCCTGCTAATTACTATTGTTTTAAGTTCATTATCCTGGCGTGCACATTGTTACTAGTTGGATGCTAATGCTTGTAAGCAGTGTCCTTACTTTTGCAGGTACTGACCCTTCAATTGTCGAATTAGTCTATGTCATTGCTGAACAGCGGACTCTGTAATCTACAATTCTCTCTTTAAAATTTTATTCTTCTCTTGTCTCTAATTAATTAAGCAATAACCCCATTGAAGCATCTTATGCACAGACTCAAGTTCAAAAGCACTAGGAAACTGGAAATTGGATATGTGATTCCTCTAGTATTTCTGACAGTCTTAGGGCAGAAGAATTCTATCATACTGCATATTTTGTTTCTAAAGCTTGTAAAATGTGACTGTAAGTAAGGGGCAATCTGAACCGTATTTCCTGTCTTACCACAACTGCTTTCAAAGTCTCCATTAAGAACAATTGAGATGCTACAATGTTACAGTTGAGAGCGAAACAAGGAAGAAAAGGCATTGCTGAGAAGTGATTTGAGAAGATGAACCAGTCTCACAATTCATGGAACTCACTTCTGATACACATTGAAATTGTCTAACATAATTTCCTCTTTCAGTGCAAGTGGTATGTCCACAGTGGCCTCATGGAGTTCAGCTAGCTCTCTGAACATTTTCTGTAAAGAAAATTTTACAACCTCACAATTGCAAAATTCTGGTTATTACAAAATTTGTTTTTATTATAAATTGAAATTTGCCTCCTGTAACTTCTATCCACTGGTCTGTGTTCTGGAGCTACATACACAAAAGACCATTGTCTCCGCTTCATGATTACCCTTCAATTATTTGAAGCATGTGTTCCCAGAGCCTTTTCAAGAGAGTAAATATACCTGTACTCCCTCCTTAAGTAGTGAAATTTTGAGATTTGCTTATATTCTTAGTGACTCTATCCTGGATATGTTTCTCTTTGTTCTTCCCCAATATGCAACTTCTTGTCAGAGATAAGAAACATTTGGGAAATAAGTCTATCCTCCATGAAGACCAATAAAAGCAATAAAAACATAAATGCCCATTGTCAATTGTATCAGCCTATATAGATATCAACCTGCTTGCTCTGCTCCCTAATCACAATAAAAGAAATGTTCCTGACCCCATGGTGTCTTGATTGTCTCCCTCTTGCCCACTCAAACCCTTTACACTTGCAGGTATTCCTACTCTCTTTCACATCAGCAATTCTCCCCTCTCTACACGATCAGTTTCATCAGAAAGCACTCATGTCATTTTCTATTCAAAGTCATTTTCTATTCTATTCCCACCTTGATCATAAATTCTCCTCTATCAACTGCCCCATTTCCCACCCCCCTCATAAAAAATTAGTACCATTGGACCCTTGAACAAGGCATAGGGGTTAGGGGCATCAGCTCTCCACATAGTTGAAAATCCACATATAACTTTCAACTCTCCAAAAACTTAATTACTCACAGCCTATTGTTGACCAGAAGCTTTCACAATGAACACATTTTTTTGTATATGTATTATATACTATATTCTTACAAAAAGTAAGCTAGAGAAAAGAAAATGTTATTAAGAATGTCATAAGGGATTGAGGAGGCAAGATGGCAGAAGAATAGGGGACCTCGTTTCATCTGGTCCCTTGAATTTAGCTGGAAATCTATCAAACCATTCTGAACACCCATGAATTCAGCCTGAGATGTAAGAAAATATATCTGGAACCCTACAAGTAGAAAAGCAACGCAACGGCTTTTTGCAAGGTAGGAGGTGTGGAGTTGTGAATCTGAGGGGAGATATCAGAAGATAAACAGACGGGGGGAGGGAGCCTCCATAAGCCAGCTACCAGAAAGTGATATAGCTCCGGAGGGAAAAATTGGAACCCTTAGAAATCTGCTCCAGTGAGAGACATCCCTGTGTGAAAGGGGCTCAGGGGATGAAAAGGGCAGAATTCTAGGTGGGGCAGTGTGGTCTCAGGATACCAGGAGACACAGAACTAATGGGGGTGCCTGAGGGGTTAGAGTGCCCAAGCAGTGGAGTGGGGAAACTGGTTATGGTCAGAGAGTGCAGGAGAGACTCTCAACTTGGGTTACCATAAACCGTGAGCCAGGCAGATCGGGTGATCGCTCTCTGCCTGAGCACCATGAAAAGGACTGGAACACATGGACCATCTGCCATCCCCCAGGAGGGGCAGAACTGGTGCGCCCATGACTGGGCAAAAGCTCTCAGGGTGGTGGCCCCGGAAAGGATAACAGGGTGACACTCAGTCATCCCCCGGGAGTGCAGAGCTGGTACACACATGAGCCCACAACCACTCTCGGTCTGAAAGCACACAAAGGGCAGTAAGGCGGATGACTCGGACTCCCCCCAGGATTGCTGTGGGCACACGCAGCAGGAGTCTGCAGGGTTTGGCACACACGAAAGTAAAGACTGTTTGTCCCAGAGGGCTTACTAAATATGGGGGACTGTGATCTTTCAGCGCTGGGACTGGAGATTGAGGCATGGCCATTTTTGTTCTGATCCTCTAAAGAGGTGGGGAAAGCCTTCAGGAAACAAAAGCCACACAGAGGACCAGCTTACCCTGAGCCCAGCCCTCTGGCAAGGAGCAGTGCCACTCCACCCAGGCAAAGACAGTTGAGAAGGAGCACAGCAGGCCCTTCCCCCAAAAGACCAACTCAAAGAACAGGAGCACAACTAGTTTTCAGATCCACAAAACTATAAAACTCCAGGGCTAAGAAAAAGTAGTATAAAGAACTCGAGGTTTTTTTCCTCATGATTCATTTATCTTTCAGTCTAAAATTTTCCATTTCTTTTGTTTTCTTTTACCCCATTTCAACTAGTTTTTTATTTTATCAATTCTTTGTTTTTAAGTTGCTTTTTAATTTTCATTTTTTACAGCTACATTTTATAGATATATGCTTTATTTTTGGCCTTTCTTCACTCTATTCAATTTTATTTTTGTATATATATATTTTTTGCTTTCTTTGCAATTTTGGGATTTAGTGTCTTCTAACACACAGACCAAAATTCACTCAGAAACAAGTGGATCACCCTGCTTTGTCTACCCTGTGAGATTATATTCTCTCCCTCCACCACCTTTTTTTTCTTTTTCTTTTTTGTTTTGTTTTGGTTTTGTTTTCTATTCTGTTTTGGTTTACAACCACTTTGGATTGGTCTAGAGTGTATTTTGCTTGTGTTGTGGTTGATATTTTTGATTCTGTTCACTTGCTCACCCATTCTTCTCTGGGCAAAATGTCTAGAAGGAGGAATTCACAACAAAAGAAAGAACCAGAAGTAATGTTCTCTGTCACAGATCTGATCAATATGGATATAAGTAAGATGTTAGAAATGGAATTCAGGATAACAATTATAAATTAATAGCTGGGCTTGAAAAAAGTATAAAAGACACTAGCGAATCTCTTAGTGCAGAAATGAGATCTAGGGGCACCTGGGTGGCTCAGTCATTAAGCATCTGTCTTCGGCCCAGGGAGTGATCCTGGGGTCCTGGGATCAAGCCCCACATTGGGCTCCCTGCTCTGCTGGGAGCCTGCTTCTTCCTCTTTCACTCCCCCTGCTTGTGTTCCCTCTCTCACTGGCTGTGTCTCTCTCTGTCAAATAAATAAATAAAATCTTAAAAAAAAAATAAAGATCTAATCAGGCTGAAGTTAAAAATGCTCTAACTGAGATGCAGTCTAAATTGGATGCTCTAACAACCAGGGTGAATGAGGCAGAAGAGAGAGTAAGTGATCTAGAAGACAGGGTGATGGAAAGGAAGGAAGTTGAGAAAAAGAGAAAAACAACCAATAGCCCATGAACAAAGCCTTCAAGAAATTAATGATACCATGAAACGTACCAATGTCAGAATTATTGGGGTGCCTGAGGGTGAAGAGAGGTGGGTGGGGGCAAAAGGTATGTTGGAACAAATTATAGCTGAGAACTTCCCTAATCTGGAGAAAGAAACAAGCATTCATGTCCAAGAGACAGAGAGGACTCCTCCCAAAATCAACAAAAATAAATCAACACCCTTACATATAATAGTGAAGCTTGCAAATTTTTGAATAAAAGAGAGAATGCTGATAGCATCTTGAGACAAGAGGGTCCTTACCTACAGAGGGAGGAACACCAGGGTAACATCAGACCTATCCACAAAAACCTGGCAGGCCAGAAAGGGCTGGCATGATATTTTCAGGGCACTCAATGAGAAAAACATGCTGTCAAGAATACTTTATCCAGCAAGGCTGTCATTCAGAATGGAAGGAGAGATAAAGAGCTTCCAGGACAGACAGAAACTGAATAGGTGACAACCAAGCCAGCCCTGAAAGAAATATTAAGAGGGATCCTATAAGCCGAGAGATAGCCCAAGAGTAGGATAGATCAGAAAGAAATAGAGACGATCTACAGAAACAGGGACTTTACAGGCAATACAGTGGCACTAAATTTATACCTTTCTTTATTTACTCTGAATGTAAATGGGCTAAATGCTCCAATTAAAAGACACAAGGTATCAGATTGGATAAAAAAGCAAGCCCCATCAATATGTTGTTTATAAGAGACTCATTTAGACCTAAGACACCTTCAGACTGAAAGTGAGGGGGTGGAGAAAAATTTACCACTCTAATGGACCTCAAAATAAAGCTGGGATAGCAATCCTTATATCAGACAAATTAGATTTTAAACCAAAAACTATAATAGGAGATGAAGAGGGACACTGTATCATAATTAAAGGTTCTATCCAACAAGAAGATCTAACAATTGTAAATATTTATGACCCCAACATGGGAGCAACCAACTATATAAACCAATTAATAACCACAGAGAAACACATTGATAATAATAGATTAATAGTAGGGGACTTTGAAACTCCCCTCACAGCAATGGACAGATCATCTAAGCAGAAGATCAACAAAGAAACAAGGGCTTTGAATGACACACTAGATCAGATGGACCTCACAAATATATACAGAACACTCCATCCTAAAACAACAGAATACTCATTCTTCTCGAGTGCACATGGAAATTTCTCCAGAATAGATCACATACTAGGTAAAAAATCAGATCTCAACCAGTACCAAAAGACTGGGATTATTCCCTGCATATTTTCAGGCCACAGTGCTTTGAAACTTGAACTCAATCACAAGGGGAAATTTGGGAGGAACTCAAACACTTGGAGGTTAAAGAGCATCCTACTAAAGAATGAATGGGTCAACCAGGAAATTAAAGAAAAGTTTTAAAAATTCATGGAAACTAATGAGAATGAAAACACATCTGTTCAAAATCTTTGGGATACAGCAAAGGTGGTTTAAGAGGGAAGTACACTGCATACAAGCCTCTCTCAAAAAATTAGAAAAATCTTAAATACACAAGCTAAACTTACACCTAAAGGAACTGGAGAAAGAACAGCAAATAAAGCCTAAATCAAGCAGGAGAAGAGAAATAATGAAGATTAGAGCAGAAATCAATGAAATAGAATCCAGAAAAACAGTAGAATAGATAAATGAAACTAGAAACTGGTTCTTTGAAATAATTAATATGATTGATAAACCTCTACCCCAAAGAGAAAGGACCCAAATTAATAAAGTCATGATGAAAGGGGAGGGATCACAACCAACACCAAGGAAAAACAGACAATTTCAACAACATATTATGAGCAACTATATATCAAAAATTAGGCAATCTGTAAAAAAATGGATGCATTCCTGGAAACATATAAACTCCCAAAACTGAAACAGAAAGAAATGGAAAATCTGAATAGACCAATAACTGGCAAGGAAATTGAAGAAGTAACAAAAACCTCCCAGAAAACAAGAGTCCAGGGCCAGATGGTTCCCAGGGGAATTCTACCAAATATTTAAAGAAGAAATAATACCTATTCTACTGAAGCTGTAGAAAGAAAGAAAGAAAGAAAGAAAGAAAGAAAGAAAGAAAGAAAGAAAGAAAGAAAAGAAAAGGAAAGAAAAGAAAAGAAAAGAAGGAAAATTTCCAAAATCATTCTATGAGGACAGCATTACCTTGAACCCAAAACCAGACAAAGATCCCATCAAAAAGGAGGCTTACAGGGGTGGCTGTGTGGCTCAGTCATTTAGCATCTGCCTTCGGCCCAGGGTGTGATCCCAGGGTCCTGGGATCGAGCCCCACATCGGGCTCCCTGTTCTGCGGAAGCCTGCTTCTTTCTCTCCCACTCCCCTTGCTTGTGTTCTATCTCTCATTGGCTGTCTCTCTCTCTGTCAAATAAATAAATAAAATTAAAAAAAAAAAAAAAAGGAGGCTTACATACAAATATCCCTGATGAATATGGATGCCAAAACACCAAAATACTAGCCAATAGGATCCAACAGTACATTAAAAGGATTATTCACCCCAACCAAGTGAGATTTATTCCTGGGATGCAAGGGTGGTTCAACATTTGCAGATCAATCAATGTGCTAGATCACATTAATAAAAGAAAAGACAAGAACCATATGATCCTCTCAATTGATACAGAAAAAGCATTTGACAGAATACGGCATCCTTTCTTGATTAAAACTCTTCAAAATTTAGGGACAGAGGGATCATACCTCAATATCATAAAAGCCATCTCTGAAAATCCCCCAGCAAATATCATTCTTAATGGGGAAAAAGTGAGAGCTTTTCCCCTAAGGTCAGGAACATGACAGTGATCCCCTCTCTCACCGCTATTGTTCAACATAGTACTAGAAATCTTAACCTCAATAACCAGACAACAAAAAGAAATAAAAAAACATTTAAATTGGCAAAGAAGAAGTCAAACTCTCACTCTTCACAGACGGCATGATACCTTATGTGGAAAACCCAAAAGACTCCACCCCCAAACTGCTAGAACTCATATAGCAATTCAGCAATGTGGCAGGTTACAAAATCAATGCACAGAAATCAGTTGCATTTCTATACACTAAAAATGAAACAAAGAAAAAGGAATTAAGGAATCAATCCTATTTATAATTGTACCAAAAACCATAAGATACCTAGGAATAAACCTAACCAAAGAGGTAAAGGATCTGTACTCTAAAAACTACAGAACACTTATGAAAGAAATTAAGGAAGACACAAAGAGATGGAAAAGCATTCCATGCTCATGGATTGGAAGAACAAATATTGTTAAAATGTCTATGCTACCCAGAGCAATCTACCATTCAATGCAATCCCAATCAAAATACTGTCAACTTTTTCACAGAGCTAGAACAAACAATCCCAAAATTTGTATGGAACTAGAAAAGATCCTGATGCCAGGGGAATGTTGAAAAGGAAAATCAAAGCTGGGGGTATCACAATGCCTGACTTCAAGCTCTATTACAAAACTGTGATTATCAAGATAGTATGGTACTGGCACAAAAACAGACACAAAGATCAAGGGATCAGAATAGAGATCCCAAAAATGGGCCCTCAACTCTATGGTCAACTAATCTTTGACAAAGCAGGAAAGAATATCCAATGGAGAAAAGACAAGTCTCTTCAATAAATGGTGTTGAGAAAAGTGGATAGCCACATGCAGAAGAATGAAACTGGACCATTCTCTTACACCATACACAAAGATTAACTCAAAATGGATGAAAGACCTACATGTAAGACAGGAAACCATCAAAATCCAAGAGGAGAACACAGGCAGCAAACTCTGTGACCTTAGCTGCAGCAACTTCTTGCTAGACATGTTTCTAAAGGCAAGGGAAACAAAGGCAAAAATGAACTGCTGGGACCTCATCAAGATTAAAAGCTTCTGCACAGCAAAGGAAACAGTCAACAAAACTAAAAGGCAACCTAAGGAATGGGAGAAGATATTTGCAAGTGACGTATCAGATAAAGGGCTGGTATCCAAGGTCTATAAAGAACTTATCAAACTCAACACCCAAAAACCAAAAACCCAGTTAAGAAATGGGCAGAAGACATAAACAGAAACTTCTCCAAAGAAGACATACAAATGGCTAAGAGACACATGAAAAAATGCTCCACATCACTTGTTATCAGGGAAATACAAGTCAAAATCAGAATGAGATACCACCTTACACCAGTGAGAATTGTTAAAATTAACAAGACAGGGAATAACAAATGTTGACAAGGATGTGGAGAAAAGGGAAGCTTCTTACACTGTTGGTGGGAATGCAACCTGGTATGGCCACTCTGGAATACAGTATGGCAGTTCCTCAAAATGTTAAACATAGAGTTACCCTATGACACAGCAATTGCACTACTAGGTATTTACCCCAAAGATACAGATGTAGTGAAACGAAGGGGCACCTGCACCCTAATGTTCATAGCAACAATGTCCACAATAGCAAAACTATGGAAAGAACCGAGATGTCCTTTGATAGATGAATGGATAAAGAAGATGTGGTATATATATATACAATGGAATATTACTCAACCATCAGAAAGGATGAATACCCACCATTTACACAGACATGAATGGAACTGGAGGGTACTACGCTAAGTGAAATAAGTCAACCAGAGAAAGACAATTATCATATGATTTCACTCATATGTGGAATATACGGAATAGTGCAGAAAATGATAGGGGAAGTGAGGGAAAACTGAATGGGAAGAAATCAGAGAGGGAGACAAACCATGAGAGACTCTTGACTCTGGGAAACAAACTGAGGGTTGCAGAAGGGGAGGTGGTTGGGGGGATGGAGTAACTGGGTGATGGACATTAAGGAGGGAACATGATGTGATGGTCACTGGGTGTTATACGCAACTGATGAATCATTGAACACTACATCTGAAACTAATGATGTACTACATGTTGGCTAATTGAATAAACTAAAAAAAGAAGGAAAAAATGTCATAACGAAGAGAAAATACATTTATAGTATTATACTGTATTTACATATTTAAAAAGGCCAACCATGTATAAATGTACCCACGTAGTTCAAACCTGTGCTGCTCAAGGTCAACTGTACTGAGTTATCAGCATTCAATATCTCCATCACTTGTTGTATTACCTCTTCAGACTACTCTATTAAAGTTTTAGTCACACTGCTCCCTGACAATGTTATATCTATGAGTTCCTTACCATCAAAATCAATGGTTTCTTCTTTATTCTCATTTACTCACTCTCAGGATTATTTGACACAGTTGGTTACCTTCCCTTCTTGAAATACGTCCTTTTCTTAACTTCAGTTGCACCGAGATATACTGGTTTACCTCAAATACCATTAGCTACTTCTGTCTACTCTGCCAGCTTCTCTTCCTCATTTAAACTCTATTTTCTGGAATCTCTGGTCCTTGACCTTTGATCCTCTTCTTTATTTGTATTCACATCTTATGTGAATCCTATATGATCCCATGGCGTTAAGAGACATGCATATGTTGATATCTCTCTAAATTGTACCTCTGATACTGGACTCTCCTGAGAGCTTTAGACTCATATATCCATTTTCCCATTCAACATCTCCACTTAGTTTATAACAGGCAATTAATCTTCTACATATTTAAAATGAAATATTTCACTTTGCTTCTCATAATGATTGGTTAGATAATTGGACCCATCTTTTCCCCTCCCTACCCCCAGATGGCTAAAAGAAATAGAGAAGGCATATTTTGAAGTCATCTGAAAAGAACAAAAATCTGACAAGACTATAAGGAATTATCAGGTCAAAGTGGAGAGAAAAATGGAAATTGAGAGAGGTAAGTGAGCAGGCAACAGTTGGACAGTGATCAGAACAATAATCAAAACTAAAATCCATAAAAATTTGGGAATGTGACAGGAGAATTTTACAGTAATGGTCTGAGATCCCAAGGAACTTGATTCCTTGGGGAAAAGGCAAAATAGACAGGGAAAAGCTCTCACATTGAATCACAGCATGATTTTGCGTTGACTGGATTATCGAAGGAAAAGTTCTGGTCTTGAACTTAGTTTAAATTGATCCTGGATTGTTAGTGTCTCCAGAGGTCTGGCAGCAGAACTCACACAAACCCTCTGGAGGATGTTGCATTCATCTTAAGCCTCAAATTACAGCTACCAATATGTTTTTCATCCCACAGTTTAATATAACCAGGAGTACGGGAACTAAGACAACATAAAGGAGAAACACCAAAAAAATATGTAGGCAACAGAAACAAAATATAAATACTCTGGATTGTGGACTTCTCAGAAACCGATTATAAAAGAACTTTGCTTACAAAAAAGAAGTTTGAAATTATCTATGGGTAAAAGTTTAAAAATTGACAAAACATATTCCAAAAAAAAAAAGAAAAAAGAAATAAACAAAGTTACTAGGCATGAATGAAGAAAAAGCTGGAGTTAAAGTCACAAGATGAACTTTTGATTGTCTCTTCCCCTTAATTCCTCCTCCCTGCCCAATCTGCTTCATCTTAGATGGCATTTCCCTCATCCCCAACATTTAATCCATAGTCTGATATTTTTTCAGCGTCTTGACTGTTATAATCCCAACCCAAACTGCTATCTATAATCTGTTGTCTGAAATATTGCAATATTCTATTAACTGATCACCTGATTCTTTACTCTTCTAATTTTTATCTGTATGGCATCTAGCAAGATCTTTGAAAAATTTATATCAATTCTCTTCTTAAAACCCTTCAATGACTTCCTATTGCTTAAAAAGGCTTACAAAGTCCAACACGATCTCCTGATACATTTTTCTTTTACCCTACTCTCAAGTGCCTCTCTTTATCATAAAAGCAGAACTTTGCCTCCTACTCCTTCACTTAGTGATGCCTCTATCTGGAATGCACCCTTCTATTATACAAGGTTGAGCTCAAATATTACCTTCACATTTAAAACTTACCTGACTATTCAATCTAACCTCCCCACCTTCCAATAATTCTGTAGATGATTTTCTTCTTTTATCTTTGTTATGGCATTCACCACTATCTTAAAATATAGCATTTATTAGTTTACTTATTTGTAAGACCTTATCTATTTGGTTGACTGTTATCTTTCCAGAGCCCAAAACAGTGCCCAGTAAATGGTAGGGTCAAAATAGTATTCATTGAATGATGAAATATACTCACTTTAGATCTTATTAGCATAACTGACAAATTTATTATAAATATGCCTTTCTGTGCAAAAGGTTATCATTGGGGAGTCATTTTCAAAAAGTTTTCCCCACTGTATAGCTTGTAGAAATTTTAAATACTGAGAAGAAAATGTATTTTAGATTGCTTATGGTGTCCCATAAAACACAAATTTTTACTAAAGCACTAATGAACTAGGGGGAGCCTGTATACCTTACCAAGAGCCTTGAGTTTGTGTCATGATAAAACTAAAATTATGGAAATATCTAAGCCTTGAGTATTGAAAATACAAAGAGTTTTAGGCAAATGTTTAAAAAATTGGTTTGTTGACCAATAAAGTGTCTTCTGATGAAATTTTTTAGATGTTACAACAATTCTAAAAGGGCTAAACAATTGACTAACAAAGGAGTTCAGGGGAAAGAAAGTACTTGGATTTTAGTTAAGAATTCAAAGGGGCCATGAAGGTGAGCAGAGAGAAGAGAAGGCATTTGTAATAAAAGAGGAATACATTTTACATGGAAAAGGCATAAAGCTTTCTCATTTGGGAGTAGAGCAATCTAAATAATGAAGACTTGGGTTAGAAGGAAGGAGGGGCGCCTGGGTGGCTCAGTCGTTAAGCGTCTGCCTTTGGCTCAGGGTGTGACCCCGGCATTCTGGGATCGAGCCCCATGTCGGGCTCCTCCTCTGGAAGCCTGCTTCTTCCTCTCCCACTTCCCCTGCTTGTGTTCCCTCTCTCACTGGCTGTCTCTATCTCTGTCAAATTAATAAATAAAATCTTAAAAAAAAAAAAGAAGGAAGGAAGGAGAAACTAGAGCAGTATTTGAAAGGCCAAGCAAATGCACCCAACAACTCTTTCTACCTTAAAGGAAAGCGGAGGGGCAGTTGTAAATGGGCAGCAAAGAAACAAACGAGTCACATTAATTGATGATTGCCGGCATGGGCAAAGTACTTGTTCTGTGTAAGGCTTGAATACCTTTCCGGCATTCCCCTCTGCCATCTCCATAACAATCCTAGATGTAGGGAATGTTTTTAATCTCTGTTTTAAAACTGAGGAAATACAAATTGTGGGAGGAACTGAGATGCCCTTTGACAGACAAATAGATAAAAAAGATGTGGTCCATATACGCAATGGAATATTACTCAGCCATGAGAAAGGATGAATACCCACCATTTGCATCAGCATGGATGGAACTGGAGGGGATTATGCTAAGTGAAATAAGTCAAGCAGAGAAATACAATTATCATATGGTTTCACTTACATGTGGAACATAAGGAATAGCATGGAAGACATTAGGAGATGGAAAAGGAAAATGAAGGGGGAAAGTCAGAGAGGGAGACGAACTATGAGAGGCTATGGACTCTGGGAAACAAACTGAGGGTGTCAGAGGGGAGGGGGTGGGGGGATGGGTTAGCCTGGTAATGGGTATTAAGAAGGACACATATGGCATGGGGCACTGGGTGTTATACCCAAACAATGAATCATGGAACATTACATCAAAAACTAATGATGTACTGTATGGACTAACATAACATAATAAAAAATTAATTAATTAATTAAATTAAAAACAAAGTAAAAATAAATAAATAAAACTGAGGAAGTATAAACTTAAAAAGGTCAAAGAACGTATGCCACCTACTGATCACTGAGTGAGGAAAGCAGGATTTTGACCCTAATCTTTCTGATTCTAAAATCCATCCTTACTGAACATTCTCTATAATACTTTCTATTTGACCTAAATCTAGACTTGGAAGTTCCCCGGCAAAGCCCTAAAGGTATTCATAGGTCCCTGTTTAAAATTTGCTGTTGCTTTCTTATAGGTGCAGGTATGAGTGTGTGTGTGCCTGCACATGCACGTGTACAAGTGCTACTATTTGTAATAACACGTTGAATTTACAGGGCCTGAGGTTTCCTTGGCAGGAAGCCATCTATTCTCACCTTCTCAAGCTTCTGGCTACAACAGTTGGCATTCCATTTTCCTGCCTGCTATTTTTCGACATTTCTTCCATCTGATTAGTCACTTAAAATCTTCCTGCAGTGTTTGTTGTTCCTCACCTGTTTGTTGCTTTTCCTGTGTTTAGAGGTTAAAATGTTATGTTGGTGCAAACTTAATAGAGCCTAACAAGAAATGAATCCACACAACCATTTGAACTAAGCAGATGGCAAAGCATAGTTTGGAAGTTGAATAGCTTAATGGTATGCCTGCCTTCAAATAAAGGAAAACAAAGTCAACGGCTATAATCTAAACAATAAGGGCTCAATACAAAAAGTTGAAGTCCAATCATATTAATTGGCTAATGATTAGTTCAATAAAAATTCTTTTAATTTACCAAATGCAACAAAGTGTATAATTGAATTCTATCAAGCCTCAGAATAAATTTGGTTATTACTGCTAGCAGTAGCATTTTTTATTTTATATAATGTATCTCAGAGCCTTGGGAATGTTGCCTGCTTGTGACTTCTGAATGGATATTGGGATGAGCTAGTCCACCTGGACTCCCAAGCTCTGAGAATCAATAATATGGGGTAAAAAGAACAGGGACTAATTTTAAGCAATTCAGTTTGCTTAAAAATCACTCAAGAGTGATTAGTTATTTCTCAATACATATTAGTAGAATAAAAGAAATGCTAGTCCTCTTGAAGTGAAAGTAATCAACAATGACCAAAGTAGTTTCATTGGATAGAGACAGGTTTACTTTAAAAATTATAACCATTTGCCCATTTTGACACTAATTAGTATCCTCTTAAATCACCACTTATTTTATACAAACACTTATGCACATCATCGGACCTTCCTTCTTCCTCTAGTTTACCAAAATGTGGCTCTAAAACTAAATTATGGCCCCCATTTCAGCTTTCCTTAGCAGAAGCTGCTCTTTAGCCACACCATGCTTATTGTTCGCCAGGAAATAGGGCCAACATTTTCCTAGGTCTCTGTTTTCACTATCATCTCTGATTATAGGTAAGACTACTTCTTATCAGTATCATTTATTTCCTTTATTGTTGGCTTCCCACAAAATTTGATGACTTTGGTATCATAATCAAGGTTTCCTACCCTTGAGCTTTTCATTAGCAAGGCTACCACCTGTGTGGCACACACTCCACACCTTTTCAACTCCAATCTCTCTCTTTTTTTATTCCACTTTGGCCCCTTGTATCCATAGCCACATCTTAGACCTTTACCTCAAAGAGAACATATTTATTTCTGAAACCTTAACCCCAACCATCTTAGTTCTGTCTCTAATTCCCACTTGTCCCCCCTTTTTTTCTGACTTCCTCCTCCTTTCTAAGTTTTCACCTTTCATTTTTTTGGTATTAACATAAATTGTCTTTTTATTTTCAGATAAATGTTTTAATGAAGTGAGCAAAAAAATATATCTCTTTGCCTAGGAATTTCTATGGAATGTCTAATGTCTTCTCATTTGTCCCACTTAATTTTGGGGGGGAAGTGTAGAAACATTCTATAATTATATTTTGTTGTCCAATAAACCAACTATATTTCGAAAAATATATACTCTTTTATAAGTCAGAGAAAGACAAATACCATGTGATTTCACTTGTATGTGGAATTTAAGAAACAAAACAAATGAACAGAGAAAAAGAGACAAACCAAAAAACAGTCATACCTATAGAGAACAAACTGGTGGATATCAGAGGGGAACCATGTGGGGGATGGGTGAAATCGGTGATGGGGATTAAAGAGTGCACGCGTGATGTGCAACGAGTAATGTATAGAATTGTTGAATTACTATATTGTACACCAAAAATTAACATAACATTGTATGTTAATTATGCTGGAATTACAATTAAAATTTACACACACACACACACACACACACATGATTTTGATCTTCCAACCTCGTGAAACTTTTTATTCACTCTTTGGTGAAGTATAGGCTGACTTTTCCTCCTCCAACCCCACTGAAACCCTTCTCCCCAAAGTCACCAACAACGTAGTTAATATTGGCCTTATGTTATTTGGCCTCTGTGTAGATATTTAATGCTAGATATTTATGTGAATCAATCTTTCTGTCGTGAATTGACCCATCTTAACTATCCATCTTAACTCCCACAGTGCTACTCTTTTTACATGTCTTTCCCACCTCCTTTGCCTTCTTGTTCCTTGATGCTCTTTGTTTATCTAATTCCCATTGAATATTGATGTTCCAAGCAGCAGGTCCTTGCCATACTTTCTTCTCATTACACACTTTTCTTACGAGTTTTGTCATACATCCTTTTCTTGAAGTACCATTACCATTTATATGCTAAAGATTTTTCCACATCTTTGACTTCTTTCTTGAAGACCCATCTGCTCAAATTCCTACTGAATATTTGCACTATATATTCTAGAAATATTTTAAACTCAATGTATAAAACTCCAATTTCTTTGTTTATGTATCCTCATTTCCTCCCTATGATAACCCCTACTCCTGACCCTCCTCCTATAGTCCCCAATTTGGAGATTAGTAATATTACATAGATTATTTCCCAAGCCAGAATGGGAAGCATCTAGAAAATTTCTCTGCTGGACACCTTGCCAACATATGCTCTCCTTTCTTTCTCTTGCATATCTTCTCTATATCTCCAATGCCATTGGTTACTTCAAGTTCCCTTTATTTTTTCCTAAATTACTGTAGGAATTTAGGCTGCGTCTAAATTCTCATATGCTTGTTAACCTACCCTCTACAGTGATGCCATCTAATTTTGTTACTCTTATGTTTAAAATCCTCTAGGGCTTCCCTGAGGATTAAATGAAGTCTATATATAATATGTAATGCCTTCAGTTATCTGCAACTCCCCTCTAACTTCGTTTCATGTTAATTCACCACACTGATCCTCAAGTCACATCAGCAACAAACCTTTCCTTATTTGTAACAGATACTCTCACCACCTTCTCTACCAGGATAACTCTTACTAATATTTCAAAGGTCCACTGGAGTTATGGCTTCTGAATAACCTGTTATTTGCTGCTGTAACACTGTGTAACTCTATCATAATTTTTAATAATTGTAACTGTCTTCTCTCTTCATGGACTGTTAGTTTCTTAAGAATTTTTGTATTTCTTATATATTTTTTTGTATTTCTTAAAATTTGTATTTCAAATGATGCATAGTGAATAATATGTGCTCAATTAATATTTATTGAATATACAGGTAGATAAAATTATAAAAGGCAGGTGAACATTGTAGGTGTCATTTATCCTTGTAAATGTCAGCTTTAAAATTATGTAATTCCCCAAGGAATTCTGTGCCTATTAATGAGGAATCCAATAAGAATTCATTGTTTTGCTTTGCACATCCCATATTTTCATTTTCTAATGTTCCCACTACATTTAGATACAGTCTTCCTCCATTAATTTTACTGGAGAAAATGTGTAGGAGAAAAGCAGCCATGAATTCCCCATGGGTAAGAAGACTCTTTTTAGAAATTAACTGAAGTCGAATTGAAAAATCTCACAGAAATTAGGGCCTTCAAACTTAAAAAGGAAAAAATTTATTTATACACCTTAATCTAGAATAGCTTTTCACACTAGCTCCTTTATCAAAAACATGATAAGACTCAAGAAAGGCCAACTGATTAATCCTACTTACGTTTCCTAAGGAGTGTGTGATAATATTTTGTTTGAAGCCCTCCTTTCCCTCAGCACAGTCAGCAAGGCCTGGTGGTGAATGATTGCAGCAAGACACTGAAATCTTTGAATCTTCTGGATCATAACTATAATTTCATAGGAGAGTTTTAGTGGAAGTGCAGGATCATAGCGGCTTTTATTTGGGGGATGTTCTGTGCCAATGTGGGGTACAGGCAACCTCTTTTTTCTTTCTTTCTTTTTTTTTTTTTTGTTTTTGCAGAGTGATGTTGACACACATCTGCTCAAATACACTAACATTTCCGTCCCAACTGCCTCAGTTGGCAGGAACACCCTTACTCCTCTTTGTGAATATAGAACTAGGGAGGGGACACTGACAGGGGGGAGGCATTTAGCAATTTGTCAAGACATGTATTCCAGCACTTATTTTAAAAAATAAGTACCAGGTCCAAATTGAGCTAATAAGTTAATGACTGCTTATCCTTTACTATTAAGCTTCAAAGCAGCTCTTAACTAAATGAGCCAATTATTATATCGCCATCTATTTTTTATTCCTTCCTGTTAAATCATGCATTCGGCGTTATATAGAAGTTTTATGCTTATTAAAAAATAACCAGCATGTATGAGCTTATGAAAGGAAACCTCACTCAGATTTTTAAAAAGCAAATGAAAACCTTCAAGTCTAACCGGTGCCATATGGTACACTCGGAAACACTTGTGAAAGGAAAGTCAAACCTTGAATATATTAATGATTTTTCCTGAAAGAAAAAAATGCCTTTTTTCCATCTTTGCATGTGAAAAGACTTCTGAATAGGGCATGATGGAACACTTTTCTATACAAAGAAGTGAATTCAGTAATGTAAACCTTGTATTGGTTTTATTATCATTATGCTTAGAAATAGTGCCTGGTTTTGAGCAAGACAAATCATTAACACTGTGCCTTTCTAATGCTCTTAAGATCTTACAGACTTAAAGATATCCATAGCTGACTTTCCACTTATATTTTTTTCATTCTGTCTCAAAAAAAACTCTTTAATCTGTCCTTGATGTAAAGACAAAGGCACAACCAGTTGTGAGATGCGCTAATGTGCCCCTAGAGGAGTGAGCCTCATTCCCCTGCCACTCATTTTTTTTTCCATGAGAAATCTCTTACTCTTAATTTATACTAATATGTAAAGCATCTGCTGAAGAGCCTGGTTTGTTTTTTCTTTCTTCTCTCAAAATGCAAATGTGAATGACCCAGAAAGCAATGGAAAACAAAGAATTGTTAGGTTAAGGAGAGCACCTGTACCTCCACAGTCTTTTCTCCCCATCAGATTGTCAACATTAAGCTGGCCCAGTGTTTAATAAAAGCAAGAGTCCTTTAATTTCAAGTGTATTGAAGATTGAACTTTCTGAATACTTTACATGAGTACTGTGTATATAAATATACAAATTCTTTTTCTCTGTATCACTACACACATCTCATTTGTTGAGCTAGAATAATATTTTCCTAGTATAAAGCTAAGGGAAATGTACAGGACTAGATTTTTCCTTTCTTGGCTTACTTTAAGTGGCAAGAGTTTGCTTTGCTATGAAATATAGCTTTCTCAGTAGGCTAGAATGAAATACTGACAAAGGGTTTCAACATAAACAGCAGCTCACCATCTCATCTCATCTCAGCCCACTTTATTTATTTAATTATCCGTCTGTCTCTCAGAGTGGGGCTCTATTATTTAAATGCATGTGTGGTTTAATGCACCTGAAAATGGAATGGAAACAGAATCGAGGAAAGTAAAATGGCAATGAAATTAATACAGTAAATTGTATAAGGACCATAGAAAAAGTAATACTATAATAGTCACTTTGAAAAACTAATTTGTATTAAAATTTTATTTCTAAAATCAGAATGTGACTTAGTTATCCAGGTATAAACTGAAGTTTAGGTGTGTCTACAAAAAGAACTGGTTAATTTTCAGTCATCTGGCAATTCACATAGTTTGTTCATAAGACCACAAAGAGACATATCTACTGGTCAAATCTGCATTCCTGGTAAAGATCTAGAGTCCTACTATTTGGAATTGTGATTTAAAGCTTAGCTTATATTGCAAGAGATTCGAAGCAATGTGTGACTATGTAAAAAAGAAGACAGTAAAAATGGATATTTGTAGCAAAAATATACTAACAACGGCTAAGGCCGCTAAACTCTACAGAAAAGGGACTGGCGGAAGGTTTCAGGCTTTACCTGGGGATATACTCCAGGGCAAGGGAAGAAAATGGAGGATGCAAAGAGTTTATTGCTTATTGAATGTTCTCTAGATTGTCATTCAAATCCCACCACATTATTACTCAAACATTAAACAGAGAATGAGAGTATGGGTATCTCACACTATGTGAGGAGGGGAAAGAACTCATGAGAGAAGAGACTGGTCAAGCCTTGGGTGATTACATGAAATTTTTAGTCCATGAGGAGTTTTCTGAGGTCTTTGAGTAACTTTGTATTATGAATGGGCAAATCAGCGAACTTAGAAATGGAATCTTTCCATGACAGGAATGGTACAAGCAAATCCTTGAAGATAAAAATCTTGACTTAATTTTCTGGAAAATTGTTAAGGTCTAAAAGGCACACCTTTCTTACTGTTGTACTAGAAAAATAGCAAAGGTGGAAGAAAGAAGGAAACTTAAATAGAAACATATTTAACCAAATGAATGAGAAAAGTAAGAAGGCAAAGAAGACCAATCAGATGTTGATTTCAGTAAGATAAAAGCCATTGAACAGGAATTTTCTAATGAAACTATGTATCATTATAGAGAAAGCCATTCACTATTCCCAAGTAAGATTCCCAGAGATGACATGAGTTTACACTTTTGCCTACATTCTTACCTACTACTCTTTCTTTATAGCCAAATTCAAATAGATGTGTATAGAAATCATGTGGCTATTCAAAATTCTACTTGTTTCTTCCTTTTTTAAAAATTCAACTTGTTTCTAATGTTCAAAGTAGATATTAAGTTGGAGTTTCTTTAAAATTCTTCACAAGTATATTTAGAGGTAAATGTGAAGTTGGCTGAAATTGATAAAAACCTGATTTCCTGGGTATTAAAAAAATAGTTGTGCATACTTTTGCCCCATGATATTTTATGTTCTTCATATTACAGGCTGCCCAGTGGACAAGATGACTGGAAGGTATCAAAATCTTTTATTTCTTAATAATGCTGTGTGAAACAAAATGTATGTTTTCTAGTATTTTTTTCCGAATGTTTTATTTTATCACCAAACTGAATATTTAATTTTGCATCCTACTTTTTTCACACTTGCTATTAAATCACAAATGTTCCCATGACATTACATACTTTTGGTAATGTTGATTTTTATGAACTAAACATTAAATTTTGTGGGTGTGTCATAATTAACATGTGCCTTATAGCTGGATATTTAAATGATTTTCAATTTTTCAAAGCAAAACTATTTCCCTAAGGTATTTGTACATATAATACTTGTTTTTCACCATACTAAGGATAATTAAAATATATTATCAGAAATGGAATTATTGGGTCAACATTATGACTTGCATTTCATTTTTAAATACTTTTTAAAGTTGCACAAGCAATATGTGAAATTCAGAAACAGATAAGCAGTATGAAAGTACTTAAAGTGCATATGATGGTCTCCTTCTGCTCTCTGCCTCATGTTCTTTACTCATTGGTAGTCTTCATCTGGTGTCAGTCCTTCCATTTTCAATACTTTTCATGTGCATGTGTATATATGGAGATAAAGGGGTTTAGTACATACAAAGAATTGTATCACATGTATTATTACACAACTTACTATATTTATTTCATAGCATGTTTAGCTATATTTCCTTATTAGTATATTTAAAAATTTTTTCTAAATGTAAAGTATCCAAAATGTCTCCATTCAAATATCTCTGTGTTAATACATTTAATTTTATGCACACAAATAATATAATATGATATGATATATAACACATAATAATATTAATTAATTAAAATTTCTATAAAGTTATAATGCATAAGCAGTCTCTTCCAGTCATCATCCCTATATTATCCCTCTAATCTAATGTGTCTCAAAACTTTTCTGTGATTCTTTCCAATTAAAAAATATCATTTTAACTTGTTTTTAATAACTAATTCCCAGCAATGCATTAAGTAAATTTTACTCCATGTATCAACACAGCTCTTCCTCGTCTTACAATGAAGTTACACCATGATAAACCCATCTTAAGTTGAAAATATCATGGCAAAATGCATTTAGTACACTTAACCTACGACACATCATAGCTTAGCCTAGCCTACCTTAAATGTGCTCAGACACTTACAGTAGCCTTCAGCTGGGAAAAATCATTAAACACAAAGCTTATTTTATAATAAAATGTTGACTATCTCAAGTGATTTATTGAATACTGCACTGAAAGTGAAATACAGAATGGGTGCCTGGGTACAGGATGGTGGTAAGCATATCTGTTGTTCATCCCCGTGATCCCATTGCTGGCCAGGTGCTGTGGCTGGCTGGCCAACATCACAAGAGAGGATCATACCACAGATCACTAGTCTGGGAAAATATCAAAATTCAACATTCAAAGTATAGTTTCTACTGAAAGCGTATAACTTTCACACCATCCTAAAGTAGAAAAATCAGAAGTTGAACCATCTTAAATCAGAGGCCATCTGTGTTTGTCATACAAAAAATAAATTGTAAATCAGATAAAGATGCTGGTTTTCTGAGGGGTTTATTAGGGAGATTTTTCCCCAATTATGAGATTGGACTAGGGTTCTAACTATTAATAAGGTCCATCTATTGTGCAGGAAAGCAACTAACCTGGCTCTCAGGAAAATGACTTGAAGAGAACCCATGAGAGGAAACCTGCCAGTTTATGGAAGGGCTATTCATGCTGAAACCTGCTTGAAAGATTAAACCCATGCAGGATGCCCCTAGTCCTGCCTTCAATTAGATTAAAGGCCATAAAACAGCTCAGAAGTGTGATTTTTCACCAGAGTGAATGTAAAGGACAAAGGGCAAAGGGTAATTAGCTCCTGACCTGGAAGAGCTCATAAGAGAAGAAAATTCCAGTGAAACAGCTTTACTTTGACCATTTTGATAGTGTGCATGTGTGAAGCAGTATGCGTTCATCAGTAATATAAGTCCATTTTTGTTAGAATACTACATGGCAGATCACAAACTCAAATAGCCACGTGGGCAGGCAGTCATACAAATGAGTGAAGCTGGCTTGAACTGGTAAATGTAAGACTATATGCACCATCTAAAGACACAACCGATTTTTGTCATTTGGTGCAAGGCCAGAGTGTGGGCTGAGGGTTACTGTGCCATTTGATGTTTTATGGGATCCAGAAATAAGAATATTCATGTGCAATCTTCACTGATATAAATTTTGGTAAGCATTTTACTTTAAAAACAATATATGGGCCAATTAACAAGTGTTTGTGTGACAAACCAAGCCCAGGGGCCTCCAAGTTGGGGCCTCTGGCTAAGCTACTTAGCCCATCTATACAATGTCAAGTCTTTAAAGCCAAAGCAGAGTAAAAAGGGTAAATTTAAATGACACAGTACTTACTCATTCTTTCCCTCAGCAAGGATTTATTGAGAGAAAGCATATTGTTCATATTCTATAGCAAATGTCAAAATAACAATGACTTGAACAAGATAAAATACCTCTGTCACTTCTTGCAGTCTGAGTGTAAGCAGTCCAAGACTAATATGGTGGCTCTGTCTTCCTTCACGCACAGCTTCCATATTATAACCAAGACGGCTGCTCCAGCTCCTGCCATCAAATTATTACATCAGCATTCCAGGCAATCAGAAGCAAGAAAGAAGAAATGTACAGCATACTCATTCCCTTTGAGGACACCACCCAGAAGTTTTACACACTATTCCCACTCACATCCAATTGGCCAAAACTTAGTTACATGGTCACACCTGGCAATCAGAGAGGCTGGAAATGTAATTTGTGCTTGGCAACCATGTGTCCATCTAACGTTTGATGGATCTATTTTGAAAGGAAGAAGAAACTGGCATTCTCTACCACCACAACTCTACAGTGTTAGATGGTGTTATAGTAGGTAAGTTCCAATAAAAATATTTTAGTGTAAATGTGTATTTCATGCTCACAAGTAGTTTCAAATCAAGTAAAGCTTATATTCTTGAGGAAGGACATTATCCAAGAAAAGGAATAGTGTTATCAAAGAAATAAGGGCTGGGAAGTATGGTGCTCTGTTTGATATTAAAGATGTAGCTCAGAACTTGTTGGCCTTCTCAACACAATGACAATCACTGTCAGCAAGAGAACATGTTGGAGAAGATATAGCTATCAAAGCTGGACTCTGATTTTGGAACTTTACTCATTCCAGAGAATAATGCCAGGCTGAGAAGTTGTGCCTTTATTCTGTCTGAGTCAGCCACTTCATGGACAATGAACAGCCTGAGGAAAGTTTTGCCAGTCCATAAAAATACTGCCTGGTCCCCTCCTGAATCACCCAACTGAATCACCATCATTAGGAAATAAAGTTCAAAAAAACAAAACAAAACAAAACCCCAGATCATAGCACCAAATTAACTGCAGTATCTGGTACATTAAAAAAGGTGTGATGATAAAGAACAGACATGGGAACCAATACCCCAGCTTAACAAAGTCTCAAAACATTTCCAGATACACTGCTCTAGCTAATTTAGGAAAGCATAAGTTTCCAGCAGACTGACTCAGCCTCACTATTTCACTCAGGAACATCCATTGTGATACTGCCCATTGCTGAAGCACCAAGGCCAATTCTAACTCACTGGAGACAATTACATAGAAACAGTCTTGTACCTCTTCAGATTTTTGTCTCACATTCAGATATTTAATCCCAGCCTGTTTTCCCTTAATCCATCTAAGAATTCTTGACTGTCAGATCTTGACTTCAATCTTCAGAAGCTTATTTTCCTTTATTTCCTCTGTATTTATTATTCAACTTTTTTTTTCATTGCATTTTAAAAATAGGCTTCTCAAACATAACCATGAGCTTTCTATTTGCAATCCTGCTCCCAGATCTCTCAAGAGCTCTAAGAGCAACTCTTGTTTTGACTTCTGACCTCAAAATCCAATCTCTACCCTGAACACTCTGCCAGAGTCCCATCCTTCTTGAAACCAATATTAATCTTACCAGAGAGAGGGGGAGTCTCACTGAAACTGAGATTATGCAAGCACTGTAATAGTATTAACATGAGGTATCAAAGACAGCTTGAATTAACATGATGATAGTGGAACCAGAAAGAGGGAGAAATATGAGGGACACTAATTACAGGTAAAATCAACTGACCTGGTTACTGGCTGATTATAGAGAATAGGTTGAGAAAGAACCCAAAAATGGCACTGGAATTTCCAGTGTGGTAGCAGAGAGAATGGTGGCTCAGTAATAGAGATAAGAATTCAGGACGGCAGGGGCGCCTGGGTGGCTCAGTCGTTAAGTGTATGCCTTCGGCTCAGGGCGTGATGCCGGCATTCTGGGATCGAGCCCCACATCGGGCTCCTCCGCTGTGAGCCTGCTTCTTCCTCTCCCACTCCCCCTGCTTGTGTTCCCTCTCTCGCTGGCTGTCTCTATCTCTGTCAAATAAATAAATAAAATCTTTAAAAAAAAAAAAGAATTCAGGATGGCAAAGAAAGAAAGAAAGAGACAGAGACAGAGAGAGAAAGAAGGAAAGAAGGAAGGAAGGAAAGAAGAAAGAAAAAGAAAGAAAGAAAAAGAAAGAAAGAAAGAAAGAAAGAAAGAAAGAAAGAAAGAAAGAAAGAAAGAAAGAAAAAGAATGAATGAATTTAGGAAGGCAATTGATGGTGAGGCTGTAGCATTTAGTTTGTGATATGAAACATTGTTTGGTGTTTAAATGTGTAATAAATATGTCTTTCTATTAATAACTTCATGTGTAATGTTAGCATCTCTAAAAATATGCTACTAAATTTCTATTAAGAAAAAAAAAGAAAACAAATATTATCATGAGATTCTTCTCTCACAAATAATTCCTAATAAATACTCTGGCTTAAATAATTGTAGTGTAAAGTTGAAGAAAAAAATCCAGTCTTAGGTAAGGAGAGACATTATTCAAAAGAATTATTGCAACAGGGGGAAAGGAACAATTGTGATAGGGGAAGTGGGACTATTAATTGCCATCAGGAGAATGCTCCCATCATTACATCTGCGAGTGTCTCAAAGGTCAAGCAGCAAATGGCTTCTTTTCACAGGGTAGAGTAAACAGGGCCAGAAAGAACCTGGTATTAAGGAGTGGGATGAGCCAGGAGCATAAATAGCTAGCTGTTTTTCCTGGAGGTCAGCTGGTTCTTTGGAGGGGCTGCTAAGGGTAAGTTGTTGCACTGTTCCAATGCTCCACAGTGGGCCAATGTTCAGGGGCCTGAGGAAAAGAGAGAAGCTGGACTAGGGTTTGGCCAACTAAAGTTAGTAGGCAGTCCAAGTGGGTCAGTAGAAATAAACAAATGAAAATAGAAAATAGAAATTTGGAGGGTCTATGTCTGGCCTTGTCATAGGTTATATAAGAGGGTCATTCGAGAGTCTTATCTAAGTCCTGTGAGGAAGGGTGTTTCTTTACAGTTAGCCATTTTCTAGGACACAAAAGAGTATGGGTGATTTCATGACCACTACTGTTTATCAGTGGCATTTCAGTCTGACTATACTTTTCAGCAAGGAGTAGCTAATTTAAAGTTTTTAAAATATATTTCAAGTCAATACTTTGTTCTGAAAATGAAAGTCCCCGTGGAAAAACTAGAAAATGTTAGTTTAGCCCATTTAAGTAACAGAAAGGCCAAAATGCAAAGACTATATTAGATCGCTGTGATAGTGAAAGAAAATCTGCCCTTCATATGTTTTCTCCATAAATTTGTTTTACCCATCAATTTATTAAATGTTGGCTTTCCTCCTCTCCATCCTTTTCTTTTATTGAACTTCTTTGGATAACACTCTCTTTCCTCCTCAGGTATATGCATTTTCTACTGTGGTCCCAAATAAGCCATTTAATAATGCCAGGAGGACCATTTTCAATGGGATGTTATTGTGATTTACTAGGTCTGTGAACATATTTTTTAGGGGGAGGAAGGGGAGTTTCTCTTGTACATCACATAGAAGTTGGCCCATGCACTCAATAAAAGCTCATTATGGAAAGATTATAAACGTATAACAATACATTTTAAGTGAGATGCAATGATCCATAAAATTGGTGTGGCTAATTAGCAGATCAAATCTCTGTAAGAACTGGGTGTCTTTAATATCCTGCAGTTGCTTAATTGTATAGGTATTTTACTATCCACAAATGTTTAGTAAAATTAAATAATAGTATAAATGTTCAGTGGGATTAAAGCAAGTGTGAAATGAAACCAAACAAAATGAGCTTATTTTGTTAATAGAATACAGAGAATCCCAGTGTTAATATAACATTGCACAAAATCTAGAGCAAACATCCTCTGAATCCCAGCCTCATTTCACATGTAATTAACCTTTCTCAATCAAGCTAAGCATCCCTCCCACCTCCTCAACTGCCGTGAATCTACGTCTCTTCCTCCATGCGAATAAAAGTCAGGCATCAATTTAGACGAGTAATACTACCTCACACTGTGCTTTCAGAACATCATCCCAAGAGTCTTTCAAAACTGATGCTTATCCTCAGCTCAAAAGTATATTTTACAAATCTCATTTCTTGCAGAAGTAGGAGATGATTGATGCTAATGGACAACATGTTTTAATAGTAAAATCTTCTCAACTATTGTTCCCAACTGAGGTAAATGTGTATCTGTTTTGGGTCCTCTAACAACTTCTGGTTGACTTCTGGTGAATGCTGCTGACAATTTGGGAGCAAGAATCTGTCATTTGGGTGGATCCCATCCTCTTTCTACAAGGATGGAACACAGAACCTAGGCTTAGATCACTCAACACAGGCAATTCCCTGGCCTTGGTGACTGGTGAGCAGGTGGGCTCAGGAGCTCAGTTGCTCCAATCGGGATGATTATAATGGCAAGTGTGAGAGCTGCAGGGAAGAGAATCTCTCTCTTTCTTGGGACTTGAACCTGAGAGGATGTGGGCTGTGGCTGCTGTAGCCATTTGCTACTACACAGATCCAAAAATAACACCAACAAATGTAGGAGAGTCCAGCCAGGAGCCAGGAGAAGTCACATCCTCATGATGTTTTTTGAGCCTATAGAGAACTTAAAAATTCCTAACTCCTAGGAGGCCTGGGTGGCTCAGTTGTTAAGTGTCTGCCTTTGGCTCAGTTCATGATCCTGGGGTCCTGGGATCAAGCTCTGCATTGAGCTCCCTGTTCAGTGGGGAGTCTGCTTCTCCCTCTCCCTCTGCTTGCTGTTCCCCCTCCTTGTGCTCTCTCTTTGTGTCAAATAAATAAATAAAACCTTAAAAAAAAATTCCTAACTCCGGTTTTACCCTAAGACTTCCCAGTTACATAAACCAAAACATCTTTTTCTTTTCACTTAGACAGTATTTTCTGTCAAAAACCCAAAGAGTTCAGGGGCTCCTGGGTGGCTCAGTCATTAAGTGTCTGCCTTTGGCTCAGAGCATGATCCCGGAGTTCTGGGGTCGAGCCCCACATCAGGGTCCTCCACAGGAAGCCTGTTTCTTCCTCTCCTACTCCCCCTGCTTGTGTTCTCTCTCTCACTGGCTGTCTCTTTCTCTGTCAAATAAATAAATAAATAAAATCTTAAAATAAATAAATAAAATCTTAAAAAAAAAAAACCCACAAAAACCAAAGAGTTCAAAATTAGACATGAGGCCAATGTAGTTAACATAGTTAAGATCATGACTGAAGAATCATATAGACTTGGATTCTAATTCCAGTCCAGCCACTAACTTCCTGAATTTCCTTTGGCAAAAAAGTTTGAACCCAGGACATAGTTCTTCTGGTGTTTAAAAGGGTCCATAAACACTTTTGTTGTTAAGCAGTAAAAGAATTGTACATAAATTATATATAAAAGACATGTTAATAATAAGTGGTAGTTTTGATTTTACAGAGATTTTATAAAAGCTGAACCCTATGTAAGTGGTTTTGTTATAACTATACTCTACCTTAGTCTATGTACTGATTAAGTTTACCTGTATCCTGAAGTTTATCTAGTTCTTGAAATGTGTTTAGCTCTGCAACTCAGAGACTTGTGGGGAGAGTTAGACAGCAGATGCAAAATTCTGTTCTGAAAATAAGGTCCTGTACTTAAAACTTACATCCGTTTTTACTAACATCGCCTTAGTGCTTAGAGACAAAGTAAAGTACATGCAGTGAAATAACTCATCACTGGGTAAATCAAAGGGATTTTCAGAAAGGTTGTACAAAAAGGTAGACAGGAATGTTTCCCCACATTGTCCAATAAGGTGATGTTTTAAGGCACATTTCTATTCTCCTTATAATATTAAACAATAAACCATAAATTTAGAGCTTATAAAAGAGCACAGAGGTATAAATCTCTAAGAATCAGAAAAGGAACAAAAACATAAAGCCACAGGACTTCTGGGCTATGGACATAGAAGGAAGCAAAATCAGTCACAGTTTGGCACTTGTGGTTCAAAGGAAACTAAAAGTATTTCCCACAAGATGAAGACCAAGAGTCAGACTCTATGAATTCAGTAGCTATTGCGAAACTCCATGGGGACTCTATTGTAGGAAGCTTGGCCTTGAGAAATGAGAGAACAAAGAGGGTCCCTTGACCAGAAATTGAACAAAGTAGTTCACCAGACTGGTGTGCTGTATACTATCTTCTACACCACAATAGAACAGAAGCTTTACGTGTTGGATCGGTACTGGGTTCATAGAGGCCAGGTGAGAAAACTTCAAAGGCCACTCACTAGTAAGAGAGATGTGAACCGAGACAGAGAAGGGAAAAAATAAACCAAAAATATTCCCTTCACAATAGCCTATTGTCATAATGTAAGTTGATCCCAAATGAATTTAACATTATGTAGCAGTCTGAAAAAGAATTTGAAATTATTAAGTAGAGTTGAGTGTGCTCTCAAAAGAAAGCTACAACTTTCATTTTAAGAAATCAAAAATTATAAAACAAAAGCAGGTGTTCATGAAACAAAATCAGGTGGATATGAAAAAAGTAAATTAGAGAAGTTAGAATTGCTATAGATGGTTATTAAATTCTTAACTTGTCACAATAGACATTATGAACTCTATAATAGATGCAATTAAAAAATAAGGGCATTGAAATATTACACTGAGATATTTATCTGAATCATAACACAGAGAGATAAAGGTAAAAATGAGAAAGAGCAATTTTAAAAGCATACTGAGAAGCTCTAATGCAAGTCCAATGTTGATTCCAAAATAAACTGTTGAAAATTTTAAAGAAGCAATATTGGAAAAAAAAATAATAGCTGTAAGTTTTCATAATTGAAGAAACTAATCCTAAGACTTCAAATCCTGAGTAGGATGATTGAAAAAAAAAAAATCATACCCAGTCACATTTGGGTGATGCTGCATCATTAAAGATTAAGGAATTTTTTTTTTAATTTTAGAAAACATGTATTATTTACAATGGAGTAGAAATGGAAATGTCAGTAACAAGTAGATAATACAGTAATATCTTTTAAAAGCTAAGGAAAAATTATTGTCAACCTGGAATTGAATATAAATCTGAAACATTATTAAAATGATGAAGGAATAAACATGATTACAGACATTCAAAGAATTAATTCCTTACGTATGTTTACTGAAAGAACTAATACAATTACTCACTTAGGAAAAACAAGGTAACCCCAAAGGGAAGGGGTGAAAAAAATAAAATAATGAACACACAATTTGATTAAAACTATTAGTAAATTTAAAACAAATAGTACTTTTGTGTCAAAATAAAAATAAAAAGTCTAAATACTGACAAGATTGGGTGGGATGTCCTATCGATAAAAAATATGCTAAGTTCCTTGTCATGCTTGGGAGACTAGAATAATGAATAACTTTAGACTGTTGTTAAGAAAAATGTAATTTCATATACATGTATTTTTCAAAAGTTACTAATATAATTAAAATAATGAAAAATGTAAAGTGTGTGTGGAAGAAAAATTGAAGTGTAAAGTATTTGTAAATGATTGAAGTTAAGTTCTTACCATCTTAAATAGATTGCTATTACTCTAAGATATTTTTTAGAAGCCCATGGTAGCCACAAAGAAAAGCCTATAGAAGACACACACCCCCAAAAAGAGAGAGAGAGAAAGAGAAAGGAATCAAAAGATGAAAAAACTTAAACAAGGGAGCCAAAGACCAGTACACAGAAAACTACAAAATACTGCTGACAGGAATTAGACACAAGCAAATGGAAGGACAGCCCATGTTCATTGCTCAAAAGACTTCATACTGTTAATATATCCATATAACTCAAAGTGACCTACAGCTTCAACGCAATCTTTACCAAAATCCCGATGAAAGTTTTCACGAAAGGAGAAAAGCTAACTTACAGTTACACAAAGAGAAACAAATAGCCAAAACAGTCTTGAGAAAGAACAAGGCTGGAGGTTTCATACTTCCCAACTTAAAAAAAAAAAATACAAAGCTGCAGTAATGTGATAGGCATTAAACAGAATATTGTAAATCAATAAAGAAGAACAAAGATCCAGATATAAACTTATGCAAATATGGCCGTACTGTTAATATAGAATATACTTAATAATTCATCCAAGAACACTATTTTAAAAAATCTCCATGTGGGGTGGGGGTCACCTGGGTGGCTCAGATGGTTAAGCTACTGACTCTTAATTTCGGCCCAGGTCATAATCTCAGGGTCACGGGATTGAGTCCCATGTTGGCTCCACACTTGGGGTGGAGTCTGCTTGTCCCTCTCCCTCTGCTCCTCCTCTCTCTCTCTCTCTCTCTCTCTCTCAAATAAATAAATAAATAAATAAAACCTTTAAAAAAAATCTCCATGTCGGTGCACACTTTTGTAAATTTGGAGAGAAGCAAAACTTAATGAACATTAGAAATGCTTAATAAAATCATGATGATTAAATAAACCAAGCTGAGAATTCTGTTAAATCTAGTGGATTTTAACAGAATGTATTTTGAATGCTACTCCTCTGAAGTGTCCATTATAATGACAGTAGAGGAGTAAAGAGGTGAAGAAAATAGAAGAGGTAATCATTAGAAAAGAGATATCAACACAATATTAACACCTGGGAAGCTGATGCACTAGTGGTAATTAATTTGACAGTGTATTAAGGAATCTTATTTGTGTTTAGTACCACAGAAAGTCTCAGGAATTAAAGTTTCCTGGCCTTGCCATATGGGAGAATATGGGACTGAAAATATGAGGATTGTTCGAAAGGCTGGATAAAGTCAGAAAGGAATTGAGATTCCTTCTTGCTTATGCATAATTAGAGGTTTAAAATAAAGAAGGCTGAACCAGGACCATGAACTTCAGGTACCACAGAGTGGGGAGAGGGGGAGCAGAGGAGAGGCCATATGGAACTCCATGGATTCCAGTGAGAGGCCCTGTTCCCCCAGTTTGTCTCCAAGAACTTTGCCAGTTTTCCTGGGTGGGAGACTGATCCAAGAAAAAAGATTTTCACCCATTCCCAACAAAATGGCTATGTCTCACTCAATCACTCTCCAGTGAAGCTTCTCAGGGAATTTGAGAACTTCTAATCAACCATTAAGTGCTTTGCTCTTAAACATTAATCAACCTGCAAAGATGCCCAGACATTTGATAAAACCCTATGACATAAAACCCGAAACAAACCGAAAAGCAACTCAGAGGAAACAGGAAGCTGACAATATGTATAAATATGTAAATAGAGAAAATTTAAAAATTTTGAAAATGTATGAAGGATACAATTATGAGCTGTAGAAAGACTTAAAAATCCATGAAAGACGATGTTATATAAAGTGACTTTCAGAAAACATCAAAAAATACCTTGGAAATTAAAAATATAGGCAATGTTTTGAAGGAAACAGAAAAGTTGGGAGATAAGTGGAAAAGATTTCCCCAAAACTGAACTAAAACGACAGATTCAAAATATGAGAGAAAATTACAAGGTTGTTTTAGGAGATTCTATTCGTGGATAGTGGGCGTTCCAGGAGGTAAAGACAAATAAAATGGAGGAGAATTGTAGTTATCAGAGAAATAATAAAATGAAAATTTCCAGGACTGACGGCTATGAATTTCAGTATTAAAAAGTCTCCTGAAGTCTTAATATGAGAAAGGGAAAGAGACGACCTCAGAGCATGATATCGTAAAATTTCAAAACGCTAGTAATTAAGGATACCAGAAGCCTCCAGAGTAGGTAAACAGGTCAGAAACAAAAATCAAGAATCGAAATGGTACCATTCAACAGCTTCACTGGAGGTTGGAAGGCTATGGAAAATGCTTTTAAAATTCCGAGGAAAAATGATGTGCTGAAGTCTAAACCCAGCCAAACCGAAAATTAATTTTAGGGATTAATTACACTAAATATATTTTCACATATTCAGGTTCTCAAAAATGTACCTGCCATGTACCTTTTCTGAGGAAATTATTTGAGGATGTTCCATTCAAAATGAGGGAATAAACCAAAATGAATTAAAACCGAGGCCTCTAAAGAAAGCAGACCCCACTGGGAGGTGACAGGGGTGACAGAAGATCCTCACAGGACAGAGATGCCACAGACTAGAGAACAACCAGTCCAGATGGAGTCGGAGGACTCCCAGGGAGTCACTGAAGAAAAGGAGGTTATGCCACCGGCGGAGTGTGACTATTGAGAGTCTGAGGGTATGTTAGTGAGAAGTACGCTGAAAAGCAAACAAACAAACAAATGATTAACTCCAGGGAATATAAATGTTGCACTCATAAGTAATTCATAGTCCATGATGTGGCTCAGCTGTGAATATGTTTACATAGAGTACTGTAAACATCGAAATTCTGGATTAAACCAAGATCATGATACCACTGTATTTGTACATGGAGTTGGGGGCAGGAGTTGAATAGCAAGAAGCAGGCAGACGGGTGGGGAGGTGGAGCGTGTAAGTGGACTGAATCTTCCTCGTACGTAGTGGAAAGATAGTAAGTAATACTCTTCACTTCAGCAACAGCATATCATTCTGCTTACATGAATTCTGCTTACAGTTTTATCCTCGTTTACAGAACTAGCCATACCACAGGGGCCCTCAGAGACACACCGCCAGTCAGCTAGCACCGCCACCTCAGAGATCTGAGTCCTAGCCCTGTGGGCCCCTCTTCCAAACTTCTAATAATCTTAACCTCTCTCCTTTGTTCCCATAGCCCTAGAGTTGGCAGCTGTTTCTTTTAGTCACTACCTCTTTGCTGACTTAGTTGTCCCCGTTGCCTTTGCAGTTATCTAACTAAGAATTCTTTATACCTGACTGACAATTCTTTATATTAAATTCTCTGTGGTGAAACAATTGGTGTGATTTCTGTCTCCTGACTAGACCTGACTTACCAGATACTTTACCAAGTATCTAAAACTAAAGATTAAGGAAGAGCAGTACATATCTATTGAATACAAATATGGAAATAAGTAACATTTGTTTGTTTTGTGGTTTGGAGCAGAAGAGGTATTTCAAGAGATCTTGCATGAACATCCTATTCTTAAACAATACAAGAGGAATTTCTCTGGTGAAAAGGTTGACTCTGGCAACTGAGGCCTCTCCTTGGAAACCTATGGAGAAAAGCCAGACAACATTTATAATATGGGTCATGAAATAAGGAATATCAGTCTCAAAGTTTCATTCTTTTACTTAGGGGTGTAAAATCCCAGATGTGGGACTTATTAAACATTAGTTTCTCTATCATCTGATGATAACAAAATCTATTGGTGTCCCTAAATAATTTTGACAACACTAAAGTAGGATGAAGTATCCCAGGCATACTTAAATGGTAGAAGGAGGTAAGAATTCACAGAAAGCAGTCCCTGGGACAGGAGGTGACAGTGAAGGTGAACCTTGCACATAAGAGAGATGGGAAAGGAGTTAGAGTACAATCACTTAGAAATGGAGTCGTAAAATAGGAATCTTTAAGCAACCAAATATTCAGGTAAGTCCACCATTTTATAACAGTTAAGGCCTGTGAGAAAAATTGTTGGCAGAGCTCAAACATCGGTCTTGTCACCTGAGGATAGTTTAGACATACAGTAATTGCATCTTGTTTCCCAGTGTTTGTCTTAGCTTTCTTGTGTCCCAGTGATCCATTGATTCTGCCCCACAGGCTCCTGACTTCAGTCTTCAGTGCAGAGCATGCTGGGATAAGGGCTTTGTTTCCTCCACCCTACCAATAGAGTGATGTTGTCCTGGAAAGTCAGATTTCTAGGTACTTCAAGTTTCCTGTGGCAGTGGTTAATTATCCAAAGGAAACTTTTATATTTCTAGGAGAATTACCTCCAAGCCCTGGAGTCCCTGCAAGGCTCTTGTGAATCAGACTTGAAAATAAGCTTTGTCAAACAGCAGGGTCTGTCTGAATGTAGGTCAAAAATAGAAAACCTTTCAAAAGATTAGCTGCAACTGGTGAAAGACAAGACAGTATCAAAATTACTCTCAATCCCTTTCCTTCCCCTTAAAACTCATTAGGAATACCATTGTTGCTGAAATCTACTGGATTTTAACCGTGTGTGTGGCTCAGAAAATATGTTTCATTCCGGTCTTCCAACCACCAGAGAAAACCTGTAAGCCCTGTATCCCCAAATTTATCAGAAACGACAAGGAGTAGCATATAGAAACCTGTCTGTGTTTTACATGCTTATGTCATATTAGAAGCAAACTGATAGGCAGAGGCTTCTTTTTAAAGCAATAAACATAAGTTTCAAAGAAGTTTTGAAACAGACCTTCACATAAAAATCAGGCAACCATGTTTGCAGGAATAGTATACATGATTCAGTAATAACTTCTAGCTTCTTAAAGTGTCTTCTTAATTTGTGTTGTTCCTCGGGACATAGAATCCTTTAAAAAACAGAAGGAAAAGATTTTTGAGTTGCAAGCATCTATTCATATTTCCACCTTCTCAGTCCAACTCATTTTAACCTTTCAGTTTACCTAAGCAACGGCGGTGGCTCATTTTGTTCTAAATGAAAACTAGTATTTTTAGCTCTTTCACTCATACCTTAGACAAAGATTGTGTTCAGCAGCTAATTAATATTAGTTTCTAGGTAGCTTCTCATTATTTCCAAATCTTCACAATAATCCTGTGAGATGGTATGATTAGCCTTTGAATATAGAAGTTCGGAGGGTTTAGCCTCTGTGTGCAAAAGAGGGCCTGGAACTCATCTCAAGGCAGAGTCCCTGTTCTTTCTCCCATGTTAAGATGCCTTCTTCGGGGGCACCTGGGAGGCTCAGTAGGTTAAGCACCCGACTCTTGGTTTCGGCTCAGGTCATGATCTCAAGGTCATGTTCTCAGGGTCGTGAGATCAGGCCCTCCCCTCCAACCCCCTCACAGGCTCCGTGCTCAGCAGGGAGTCTGCTCAAGATTCTCTCCCTCTGCCCCTCCCCTGCTCTCTCTCTCTAAAATGAATAAGTAATTTTTTTTTAAAGATGCCCTCTTTGGTAAGGAACACACAGGTTTAGATACACATAGCACAGTTGATAGTGTCCAATGATAGGAAACAGTGAATCATTTGTAGAAGAAAACAGCTCAGAGTTCATGTAATCTCTTTAGAAGAGACTTCCACGTCTAGGGAAAACTGAAAAGAAGGAAAACTGACATCCAAGAAATGGGAAGTTTGGACTACCTCATAGGGAAAGTGAAATGACTTGCTCGGGGGAAGAAATAGAAATTCGTTGGTCTTTTCCTCATGAAAATTCCCTTTGTCATGGAATGAATAGCCACATGGCAACTGTTACAGGTGTTACAATATGTTTTTAGTATAAAGTTAAATCTATTTAAAAAAAAAAAGCTCCCAGTGTTCTTGTTAGGCAAATGTGTACCCAGTCAGTAAGAGTATATATTGGTATAACTTTCTGAAAAGAAATTTATTCAGAATTTGTGCCATTTCTTATACTTTTACTGTGAAATTGTACTTCCAGGAACTTTTCCTGAGAAAAAGATTAGAAATATGGGCAAAGGATACATATAATGGTGCTTATTGAAGCATTATTTTTAACTCAAATGTCCAACTGTTTAGAAGTGTTGAAATGTATTATGATACATGCATAAATTGGAATAGTATGAAACAAATACAATGCATTTGTATTTTTTTATACAATGCATTTGTATTTTTTTATCCAAGCTTTATAGCTTGGAGATATGTTTATAATACAACATTCTCTGAAAAGAGCATGAGAGAAGCAATGCACAGAGCATGATCTCAGTTTGAGGGGGAAAAAAGGGTATCTCCAAAAAGAAAGAAGGATTGGGAGCAAAATACCAAAATATTAATAACAATTATCTTAGAACAGTGAGATTATGAAAGATTTTTATTTTCTTCTTTACCCTTTTTTTATCTTCCAAATTTCAACAAGATACATATGACTTTCACAATCAGAATATAAACAATAAGTCAAGCAGAGAAAGACAATTATCATATGGTTTCACTCATTTGTGGCACATAAGGAAAAGCAGGGAGATCGGTAGGAGAAGGAAGGGAAAAATGAAGGGGGAGTAAACAGGGAGAATGAACCACGAGAGACTATGGACCCTGGGAAACAAAGTGAGGGTTTCAGAGAGGAGGGGGTGGGGGATTGGCCTAGGCCGGTGATGGGTAGTAAGGAGGGCATGTATTGCATGGAGCACTGGGTGTTATACACAAACAATGAATCATGGAACATTACATCAAAAACTGATGATGTACTGTATGTGACTAACATAACATAATAAAAAATATATATATAAACAATAATATTTATTTAAGAAAATGTTTCAATCAACATTCTTCTAGATTTGGCAATCAAAAAAATTTTTCTTTTGCTCTTATAGATATCCTTGCTCATTGACACATCATCATGAATATTACTTTTTCATATTAATTCAGCATTCACAATCACCTAACAGTTAAACATTTGGCAACAAGATGCAACCTTATAAATGCATATCTTGTTAAGGTGATGAATCTTTTTTTATTTAAATTTTGATCTGATTTTAGGAAACCAGTGGTAATTCAGCTACCACTAAGCCCCATTACAGTGATTTTAATTCTTTTAAATTTATGACTGGTTCATTTCAATCATTTTCAACTGTACATAGTGATCTTTTCTCTTATTCTTGAGCCTATTGTTTTTTAAATACATAAATATAAGCATGTCTACCTTTGTGTTGAAGACTTTAGGAGTTTATAACAGTCTAGCACCTTTTCGGTCAAGATAATTTAATTCATCATTTAAAGTAAACATTTGCTTTACAGTGTTCAATTGAAATAACTTTTTGTATATTAATGATTTGAAGTTCTCTTTAATAAGTAGTTGGGTTTGCAATTAGGAGAAATGATAACTTTCATATATGAATGACATATATGTCTCACACATTAATAGAATTTCACTATAAAAACGCCCAAGGTAATATTAACATCAGCCCCTCAATACCCATACTCTCCTACATGTTTCATTGTGTTCTCTTTATTCATAGAGTCTCCAGAGGTTCCAATACAAGAGAGTGACATAGGAAGACCCTGAACTCACCTCTTCCACCAAACACATCACATAACACTTATTTATAGAACAATTCCTTCTGAAGAAGAACTCAGGGCCGACTGAACAACTTCTGCTCAATCACAAAAACCTCCAGATGTTTCCAGGAATATCCAGGAGTAGTAGTTATTCCCCTGAGCTCAGGGGAAGAGTTCTGTCATGTTATCCTATTCTGGCCTCCTCTTCATGCCCTATTACAACTTCTGTCTTAAGAATGCTGGAGAGAGGCATTTTTGAACTATCCTGAATAGAATTAAAGAATGAACTGGAGAAAGGAGGAACAGTAAATTATTTCTTCACTACCCTCAAAATATGCCAATAGCATTATTTTTTATGATTATAAGACTAAAAAGATCTCATTATAAAGGTATCTAAAACTGTAGAGAAGAAAATAAAGCATTTCCATTATCTCTATCACACTTACTCTCTTTCAGACATTTTAAAATACATGTTCTGAATTTATCTTTACAAAAATGGAAACAGGGTATACTTGCTTTATACAAGTAGTAAAAAGTAAACATCTCACCCTCTCAAAAACTAGTTATATCATTATTTTAATGGCCATGGAGAGTATTCCATTGATTGATTCCCATGATTTATTTCACGAATTCTTTATTTTATTCTTTTATTTTTTAGACACACTTTGACATATTTGTCAGTTTTTTTCCCTTAGGCTAAATTCTTAGATTTAATTAGATTTAATTTCTAGATCAAAAGAAATGCACAATTCTGTCTTTTGTTAAATATTTCAATTAAAAATTCAATGAGACTTCAAAAGGGCTTGGGAAATAAAACACACGCACAAAGAATACATATAAACTTTTTTCCTGTTCCAGTTATTGACCATTCTCTTTTGCCACCAGCATAATCGGGGTTTTTTTAAAATTGTTTTAACCTTATAATATGTTTCAGTAACTAGCAAATCCTCCAACATCACTTTTCCTGGCAATTTTCAGTTTAACAGTTTCTTTTTGGAATCATTTTGTCAAGTTACCCCCTCAACTGTAAATATTAGATTGAAAACATATTTCTTAAGGTAATTTTTTGGTTTGTTTTACTGCCCTAGAGTGTTTTTGGTTTATACAATTTGCCACCTTAATTAACTGATTTTCCAAGTAGGCCATCAACATGAATTATGAATCATAGCACATCAATCATATTTTTAATATTTATATCTCTTATATTATTGTTTTGAACAACTGCATTAGGTAACAGTTCTAAGGTTCACGTTAAATAGTGGTGTTAATCATGTATCTTTCTCCTGATTTTATTATTTTTTAAGGATAATGTTGGTTTTTAAATTGAGATTGATTGAGATTTTATTCATTATTTCATTCTTGTTTTAATGTGTTTTTGTTTTTTAAAAATCAATATTGGTTGTATTTTCATCCATTATGCTTCTGGTATCTGTATATTGGACAATAAATATTTTTCCAATTGACCCCTTAGCATGATGAATTATGGATTTCTTAACATTGATTCATCCTATTGGCCTTAGAGTAAATCTTATGTAACCAATTGACACTGTATTGATAAATTTGTTTTATAAGTATTTATATTTTTGCTAATATTCATAAGAATGGTCTGCATTAGACATTTTTACCTATTAAGTTTCTGAGATTAAATTCTGAATTAAACTGACTCCATAAGATAACTTGGGAAACCTTTCTTTTTCAGTTTAAAAATCTAGTATTAATCTATTCTTCAATGTGTGATAAACATTATATTTAAACTTCAATGTGTGATAAACATTATATATTAAACTTTCCCATTAAATTCTTTTCTTGGGAGTAGTTTGGTAACTTTAATTCTAACTGGTTAAAGTTCTTTTAAGCTCTAATATAATTGGTTAAAATTAACTGTCAGTTATACTAACACATATATTCTAAAAAATTCTTCATTTAAAATAACAAATTTATTGTTATGAAATTCTGTATAATATTCATTTACAAATAATAGATCTTCTGAACACCAGTGCTTATATTCTTTTTCTAATTTGTAACATTATAAATTTATAGGTGTGCCTGGGGGGCCCAGTCAGTTAAGAGTCTGCCTTTAGCTCAGGTCCTTTAGCTCAGGGTCCTGGGATCAAGCCCCGCTTCGGGCTCCCTGCTTAGCAGGGAGTCTGCTTCGCCCTTTCCCTCCCCACAGCTCGTGCTCTCTCTCTCTCACTCACTCTATTTCTCAAGTAAATAAATAAAAATCTAAAAAACAATTTATAGTTTTTACTTTTGCTAAGGGTTCTGACAGAACATTTATCAATTTTTAAAATCTCATCAGCGATTCAGCCTCAAATATATCAACTAAGTTTTTTTTCTAATTTATTAATCTTTAAATCTCTCTATGTTCAAATTTTTACTACAGTCTAAGGTTATTATGTTCTTTGCATGGCCTTTACACTAAATATTTAGAAATATTAATATGTGTATTACAAATTATATATATTATTACATTATATGTTATGTAATAATAGAATATATAATGCATATTATCTGGGTATGATTACATAATTATAATCATTTCTATATCTGTTTGTAATTGTATTATGTTTTATGTTATAAATTTTCCTGTGACTTTGGATTTGAACACATTCTATAAATTATGATGCAGTTTTTTCATCGATATAAATTTCTAAATGATCTGTTATATTGGCTTTAACATCATTTGAATTCTTTAAGTATTATTTTCAAAGTATTTTTAAATTTCTAAATGGTTATATTACATTTTTCTTGCCTTGTTATTACATTTTAGTTTTATGTGAGGATGTTGAACTTTTGCTTTTTCTTTTTAAAAAATTAAGATCTAGTAGATGATCAATTTTAAAAAATATTTACCAGGGGTATTTGGAAAGATAGTGTATATTGAGTTTTTCAGATATAACATTCAGATATAGCTATTGATATAGCTAATCAATAAATCTTATTATATTATTCAAATCATATATATATGCATACATATATATATATACACATATACACATTTGACCTTTCAAAAATGAATCCAGCATATTTAAATTTTCTACTACTATTGAATTTCTGTAATGTGTTTCCACAGGTGTATCTTTTTTTCCCCCCTTTATATATGTTAATGAATTGCTAACCGACTACATTGGATAAAGAATACTTGGATCAAAATCTATTTACATCAGAACTCTGTATGTCTTCCTATGGCGGTTAGTGTTCCACTGACCAATCTAAGGGGCTCGTGTTTTTCATTATGTAAACAACACCTTTCATTCAGCCTGGATGCCTTCTTAAAATTTAATACAAAAATGTGTATTTCTGTGTCTCAATATTTAATATTTCTTTCAGGACCTAGCTAGCTCTTGTTACTAATATTTTCTGGTATGTAGTGTGCATTTTAAATCCATTTTCTTCTCATAAATCTTTGAATAACATTTGTATTTTGTTTTGCTCTATGCTAAAACAAACAACTGTGTCTTTATTCTTCAGTGATTTTCTCCCAAATTTTTCCACTCTTTTAATTTCTAATATCTCTTGATTCTGGTCATTACTGCTTATATTTTCAAAACACATGGCTGCCTGTTTTGTTTGTTTTGTTTTTGTTGGGACAGAGGGTGCCTGTTTTGTTTTAAACTCTTCTTCACTCATCCCTATTAACTTCCTTTAGAAGTTTCTATCTGCATGTCACTTCTGGTTTCCTCTTCATTTGTCCCTATTGTCTCACCAGGCCTTTCTTATTTTAAGAAATGAATTAGTTGTTTTTTAATGGAGATTTCAAAGTAGCCATGGTTTGAATCTTACTGTTTCCTGAAGAAACCATTTTTCATAAATGTTTTGGTCTTCCAATTCATGGATACTATGTTTTACTTTTTATTATGCAGAGAACCAGTTTAAGAACACTATTTACTGTTTTTTTGTTTTTTGTTTTTTTACTTACCCATACTTATTTATCTACAGATAGTAAGACTTTTATCCAGAAATAGAGAAAATGGCTTTCTCTTGGATCTCCTCCCTCCATATTCTTAAATTTTGTTAGAACCATTTTACAGCCCATATTTAAATGCTTGTTGTTAGTTCAGTGATCCAGCTAAGCACAAGGACACAAAGGTGGAACTAGAGCCATGGGTAACTTTGGATGAGGAGCCTCATGCCCCCTCTGAATGTCCACACTTGTGCATGTATGTGTGAAGTCACTATAAGAGGGGCGTGGCTCGGTGTAGCCTGGATTCTTTCATGGCTGAGAAACAGCCTTGCTTCTTTAGCCCAATCATCACTTCAATTAAACTGCTTAACTTAATTGACTGCTTCTCTAATGTTCTGTCACTATGGGTCTTCAGCGGTCCAGTCCAGCGAAGTGAGCCTTCCGTATTTCCAGTCCAACGTCAGCAGGCAGCTACTGGAGATATTAAAGATAGCCTTGCTGTCTTGGACTAGAACTCCATATCTACTCAACAGCATCTGCTATGTTGACCTGCAGTTTCTTCTAATTTCTGCTCAGAATCTTGGGATTCACTGTCACCATCATTCTTATATAGTATTTTATCTGTTTGGTTAACTTGGTTTTTGGATTGTTTTAAACAAGAGCAGACTAGTCATGACTATAGAAAGATAAAACATTCAATAACGTATAATGGTTTAGATTTTAAGATCAATTAGAGATGAGAAAAATAATATGGTACCAGTATGATGAATTTTACAAAACCAAGGCACCAGTGGTATCTTTGATTTAAAAAAAAAAAAGGAAAATAGAGAATTATTCCTAGATGTGATAAAGATTATTCAGTTTTTAAATGTATTCAAGGATAAGAATATCTTTTTTTTTTTTTTAAGATTTTATTTATTTATTTAACAGAGATAGAGACAGCCAGCGAGAGAGGGAACACAGTCAGGGGGAGTGGGAGAGGAAGAAGCAGGCTCATAGCAGAGGAGCCTGATGTGGGGCTCGAACCCAGAACACCGGGACCACGCCCTGAGCCGAAGGCAGACGCTTAACGACTGAGCCACCCAGGCGCCCCAAGGATAAGAATATCTTAATATAAGTATTCTAGAGAGTCATCTTTAAATACTTGACCTAAAATTGGCATTCGGCTTATGAATTTGCAAATATGGGATGGACCTCTAAAATGTATATTAAGAATATTTTTCATGGATTCTGATGTGTGGTTATGTTTGGAACCTACTCTTCCAGTTTTCTGGAAATGTACACTTGGAGAAAAGCAAGAAATTTGACTATGTGTATGGAAATTCATTAAATAAAATAAATGTGGTTTTAAAGCAACCTGGTATTAAAATGCAAAACATAAAAGTTTAAATGACTATTATTTTTTCTGTTGAATTACTTTCAAGTCTGCAATTAGTTGTTCTTGAGATTTAAGGATTGAAAATCTTCATCTGAGAATGGATTTGATTTTTTTTCTTTTTTGAAGCAGATTGAAGTCTTTTGGAATTATGTTTCAGCAGCATGAATGAGTAGGTCTTTGGGAATCTCTTTCCATGTCTGGGACAGTTGAAGAAGGAAGGTGAAAGCCAACTCTTCCTGAAGTTATTACAACGGGAGTTCAAATATTAACGTGAAGAGAATTATGCTTAAGTTGATCAAGATGCTTATGATCAGAAGCATATTTCAAAAGAAAAGAGTCTCTTATTCTTGACATTTATGTTCACAGTCCTGACACAAACAAGAGATAAGCCATTTTAGTACATGCAAAAAGTCCTAAGTATTAAGTCAGATTGTATGTAATAAGTGAGATTGGTATTTAACTACATGACAACTCCAGGTGAATTTTTAAAAAGCAAGTCCAAAGCCTACCCTTCCAATAACGGACTTCAGATAATTCAACTGTATCCCAGCACCATTCATATGTTTTAGTAGCTTGCATATTAAATTTAAGGATAACGTTAAAGGGAGACGAATTTCAAACATAATAGACATCAAAAGGAACATAAAGTCTGCATTTTTTGCAATTACGTGAGCATTGGGAAGTTCTTAAGTAACTAAAATTAAAGTCAAAACATATTTCTTTACAAACCACCTCTATTTTTTATTTTATTTTTATCTTTTTAAAAATATTTTATTTATTAATTGAGAGAGAGAGAGAACACCAGCCAGGGGGAGGGGCAGAGGGAGAGGGAGAGGGAGAAGCAGGCTCCCCACTGAGTATGGAGTCATACACGGCTCAATCCCAGGACCCTGAGATCAGGAACCAAGCCGAAGACAGACGCTTAACAGACTGAGCCACCCAGATGCCCCCACCTCTATTTTTAAAATAATTTTCGGGGCACCTGGGTGGCTCAGTTGGTTAAGCTTCTGCCTTCGGCTCAGGTCATGATCCCAGGGTCCTGGGATGGAGCCCCGCATCAGGCTCCCTGCTCCTCTGGGAGCTGGTTCTCCCTCTCTCTCTGCCTACTGCTCCCCCTACTTGTGTGCTCACTCTTTCTTTCTTTCTGACAAATAAATAAAATAAAGAAAATCTTTTTAAAAAAATAAATAATTTTCATGTTGTTTTTCCCTATCACAAAGTTGAATTAACTGTATTCAAAGATTGGCCAGATGACAGGACAGACAGTATGCTTCCAAAAATCTTTCTTCCTTGTCTGTAGTTCTCCACAGCTTTTTAGAGGTGGACGATTACCCAAGAGGTTGTCAAGTCTACTTTGTCCTAGCTGGAGAATGTCAGCTGATTTGCTTCTTTAAAGTTTAAATCTTGAACATAATTTTTAAATGAATTTATACTTTATTCTATGTAGTTGTGGAAATTTGGATGTTATGAACAACACAGACAGGCAGAATTAGGGTAAAACAATGTTACAAAGGATTCATTGAGAACCTCTCATCAAGTTTTTTTCTATGTTTTTATTCTTGGTGAGATTAAATGATAAGGTATGAAGCATGTTATTGACATGACACATCATGTCTCATTATCTAATGTATTTATTCTAACTGAGAGAAGCAAGGCTGAATTTCCTTGCTGATTTCCTAATTTCCTTCCTTCCTAATGGCTCCAAGAACAATCCCATGAGAATGTGTGGGTACAGCAACTTTAGGAAAATCTGCTCCATCCTAATTGGATATGTTTTGCACCTCTAACATTGAAATCACCTATGAGATTCAGTCCCAATTTTAGAGGATGGCTAGTGGTACCTTCCAGTAATGCACTGTGTACAAGAGAAATACATTTACCATGTTGAAGAAATTAGGTCATCCCAGCCCTCTTGTTTTGGAACCAGAATTAGAAAAGGAAGCTGGTGTTAGAATTTGAAAGATAATCCACCACTGGGCTCAAAAGGTTTTATGATGAAGCATGGCTAGGGAACAAAGAATTACCCATGAGGTGACCAGATCTTAAGGCACAGATCAACAGTGTTATTGCTGCAAAAAAGACTCCTTTTAGAATACCTTCAGTCTTGCTCCCGAATCTGGACTTCTGCTGGATACAAGGGTGCAAGTTTCTCAGAACCACTCCTCCAATTTTTGTTCCACGAGCAAGCTGTATTTCGTCTCACTTATGAGCTACACATTTTTCTGTCTTCAGATAACAGAATGAATGTCTTATAAACAATGCTTATAAGGAGAAGGAAGTGGTCATAAGACTAAAAAATCATTATTTTATCTATGTATTTACTTACTTATTTAAGGATTTATGTAACTTTTTCTGAGTTCTTTTAGGCTCCAAGAACAGGAACTCAGGACAGTTTGTGGCTGACTCAGAGAAAAAGGAATTGAACCGCCTTGTAAGTTACTAGCAGCACAGTCTATGCTGTGCCGGAGTCATGCCTGGATCCAGTAACCACAAACATAATTTAGTTCATTGAATTTATTTTCAGATCAACTGGGTATATGAACTAATTCTTATAATGTACTTACATGTGAAGCAGATAGTCCTTCTCCTTTTTATTGACATAAAAGACTAAAAGTCTCTTTAACTGATAAGAAATAACAAGTTTTCATCCAAATGTTAGAGTATTGAGATAAAAGATTTCTATTATGTTTAAGGGATTTAAAAGTAGGAAGGCATTTATTCTATTTTCTTTTGCATGTATAGATTATCCACTATTAATTAAACATATAATTGAGTTTTACTTGGAGTTATACTTCTTTTTTTTAGGAAAAAATTTTCCTCACTTTATCCACATTCTTTCATCTGTTCTCCAATTTGTTCAACTTCTACAAGTGATTAAAGACACTCTTTACAATGTAGTTGTCTAGGATTCTTATGGGGGTAGAGAGGGGACAGACAAAGACCAAATTAAACATGGTTGAGTGGTACAGAGATATGAAGCTATGTGATTGATGCAATTGACTCCAAACACAAACAGCTTTACTATGCCAAAACCTTACTTGCAACCACTTTCTCTTGATATTTTCCTGCAGCTTCTTTTCCCACAATTGCAGATCCTGATGTTGAGATGAATTTCTAGCACTCTGGAATTTAAAGAACAAAGAAGCTACAGCCTTTGCGAACAATTATAGCTGGATACTTTTTGAAACTATTAACCGATATGGTTTTTGTCCCTGAATAGTTTGTCAGCTAAATCATTCCATGCTTGTTAGCTCAGAAAAGGATTAGAGGTGATAAAAGTTTTGCCAGGCTATTTCATTTCTAAAGTTTAAGTCCTTGGAAATATAGAAAGGACTTTGAAGAAGGCAATGTGTTTGGAAGAATATGCTGATTTACAAGAAGCACTTTCTGACCCAGGACTAGAAAAGCTTCTGCAGGTTGGAAGGGAGGAGTGGAATGAGAGGGAGGTGAGGAGACCCTAGATGCTGCCAGGTCCTCAATAATGAAGCCTGACCTCAACTCTTACCACCATTTTATGGTGTGAAACTTATTTTTCTTAGGCGAGATCAGATAGCTAAGGAATGCCAGAGGCAGAACTCATACTCAGGCTTTCCTGCTGTTTCCATTGTAACTAGGGTAACCATATAATTCCTTGTTTAACTCAGGGAAATATCGAGAGTAAAATGAGAGCTATTAATTATGCCAGGAGAGTAGTTCTAGGGTGTGGCTTATGGTTCCCCTAACTGTAACCCAACACACCAAAAATTATATTGATTTTGCTCTGTTATACTACGTCTTTTACTAAGCTCTACTTGATCCTGAATCATTGTCTTTATCATTAAGCTCTGATGTCTGTAGCAGGCCTCCTATGGATGATATTCTTACACACACTGTCCTTTGAAGAGACTCTACTACCAACCAGTTGCATGGGTTTGGCGAAGTTACATAACCTCTCTGAGCCGTGGGCTAAATTCACGTTATAGGAAATATCTCTTCCATGACTCAATTTTATCCCCATTTTTTTGGACCTTATTCTTTGTCCTTGGCACTATTGCCAATGGTGCTTTGCTAAATCTCTGGACAGTGACTCAGCAAAGACTGAGTCTTTTTCTCAGTTCAACCCTGCTATCCTTCAGGCCTTAAGCCTCACCTACTATGGAATGTCAGCACTGATGCTTATTTATCAGATTATTAGCTTCTTGGCATATTGTTAGGATTGCTTAAAATACAGGCATTTCTATATAAATGGAAATGCTTTAACACTTTATCCTTTTTAATAATCAAGCCAAAGAAACCGCAGCCATCAAACTCTGGTGCAATCTCTTTTATTGAATGTGATAACATTACTGGGTAGCACTCAGTGTTCTTGTGGGGATTAATGCATGAAAATGCCATTTTGCATAACAATAATGTCAAAAGCATAACTCTGAAAAGGTCCATCTTAGTTATAAAACTCAAGCAGAGGATTGATACATTATCTTTAGAGAATTCCAAAATGCTTTGTGATTCTGCATTGTATAATATCTCTGACAAGATATAAGAAGAAAGTATTCCATTTAAGTACACAGGTGCAGATCTGATCCCAGAGCTCTGCTTCTGAAGTCGTGTTTGTTTTAGGTAAAGGTCACCAAGAAATGCTCCTTTTGAAACTTCAGATATTAGAAGAAAATATGGCAATATTGGGGTGAATGACCTTTGTGTTGATCACTCTGTCAAGAATCCATAAATATGGGCGCATGAGAAGAGACTTGGCCTATATTCACAGATTTTGAGAATGAAACTCAATACTTGGAATTATTGTCAACTGCATTTTATTTGACTAATGCATGCCTTGCGGCATCAATATTTAAAACTCTTAACATCACAGTCTTTTGATTGTAATTCTGTAAAGAAAAACACTGCCCTCTCTTCTTTCTAGTGCCGAATGTAGTTGAAACACATAATAGTAAATGGTTCCATATACTTATGGGGTTGTTACTCGGACTTCCTTCTCCTTGTGGTCTTTTATTTTGTGCTGCTGTTTATCAAGAAACACCATGTGAAAGTTAATAATAATATAATTTAGAGCAATAATTACATTTTTATTCAATAGCTGTGGGAAAACACTGGGTTGAATAATGAGATAAAAATGAGTGTCTCAGGCCTAACAGGACATTAATCAACATATTAACTGTGTGGGCAACCTGATTTGAGACTGTTATGGCTTAATTTGTCTCAAAATCATTATTTTTAATGTATTGCATAATGTACTTTAAAATATGTGTTGAGCTGATCACAAGCATTAGATTTCAACAGAATAGATGCTACTCCTTATCATGTCATGAGTTATCCTCTTTTTATAGTGCACAGTGTAAAATCGATATTCCTGAAACTGACATTTCACAGCTATGTTCAGATAAGGCTAAATTAGTTCTACAACCTCTCTACCTACAATCAGTTATAATGACCGAGTCTATATTTTTTCATAATCCTAATTGCCAAATTATATTTATTATTCATTGTTGTTTTAAAGGATTTTCACAAAAATGTTTTAATGTCATTGCAGTTTCAATAAATATTAGCAATTATCCCAACTCAGGAATCTTTGACCAGTTTCACATGATGGGAATTTGATTCTTAACCCTGGGTCTTCACTTAACCTGAATTTGAAACTTTGGAAGCCTCAACCATGTTCAGGGATTCAGGTGTCACTGACAGTCTCCTCCTTATCCTTGGGGAGTCAATTTCAACATCCATCCCCAAGGGAAGCACAGCATGGCTGCTCCCTCACCAGCCTGGGCACAGAGACTCATTCTTCTCCCTGTGTTACTGAGTAATCTTTGATGTTTCTTTAACACTTATTAAACAAAAGTGTGATTATTTGTTTATATGTGAGAATTTATTTATTTGGCTCTTTATTCCTTAAGGAGAAGGACATTTCCATGTAACTTTAATGTGCCATAATATGTGGATTAATACAGAAGAAAAAATTTGCTTATACATATGTTATATATATATATATGATTCAGATAGAGATAAAATATACATATATCATATATATACATATATCATATATATCATATACCATATATATATGATTCAGTTAGAGATATATATATTCAGATTCATATATATATTCAGATTCATATGTATATTCAGATTCATATATATATAAATATGATTCAGATAGAGATAAAATAATTAATTAATTAATTGATTTTTTTAAAAAAGATTTTATTTATTTATTTGACAGAGAGAGACAGCCAGCGAGAGAGGGAACACAAGCAGGGGGAGTGGGAGAGGAAGAAGCAGGCTCCCAGCAGAGGAGCCTGATGTGGGGCTCCATCCCAGAACACTGGGATCACGCCCTGAGCCAAAGGCAGATGCTTAACGACTGCACCACCCAGGCGCCCCTAAAATAGTTAATTTAAAAGCTGACTACAGCTGGAGCAATTCACATAGACAAGGAGTAAGGTGGAATTCTACTTAAGGAGAGAATTGCTCATATCTTTTTAGGAAGAACACAATAATGGTTTTCTGTGCCTAAAAAAAATTGAAGAACTTCTTTCCTAGGCAAAGATAGCCCAGATGAAAAAGTTCTAAGTAAGGGGAATTAAATTGTGCTTAAAAAGAAGAAGGAAGGAAGGGGAGGGGGGAAAAAGGAGTGGAGGGGGAAGGGAGGAAAACAGAGGAGGAAAAGGAGGAGAAAGAATAGGAATTTTGAGCTTTTCCCGTGAATGAGTTACATAAGAATTTGAGAACTCTGAGATTCACAGACTGGGGAGAGGGAGAAGAAAAGTCTTCACGGAAAGAAGGTCAAGAAGATGTCAGCAAACCAATGCCTAAAGGGAAGGACAGGTAGGGAGAAATTTCTTGGAAAATGGCCACTATATGATAAAGACATCGACATCCCATATTCGACTGTAAGTTGTTTTCTGTTCTGTGTAGGGCTGGGCTTTCTCTCACCAGCACAGTCACTGAGCCAGCCTCAGAATTACTAACACAGCCATTATTAATATATCATTCATCCGCTAGTGGTGAAACTTCACCCTCAGGTGAGTGAGCTCAGAGAGTTGTTTGACGGTCAGGTTCTCCGGCCCTTATAGGACCTGCAAGAATTTGGCTTCCACTCCGAGTCAAATGGGAACTATTGAGGGGATTTGGGCTGGGTAGCAACAGGATCTTACCATCCAAGAAACTGTGTGGAAAGAAAGTGTTTTAAAATGAAGGTGCAATTAGTTATGTTAAACGCTCTTGATAGATAAAGATGAGAACAGCGAATTGACCGTTAGATTAACCACTAATAATGGTTTGGGAGAGTGATGTAGACAACTCTTGATTAAAGTGGGTTTAAGCAAAAACAGGAAGAGGAGAATTGGGGTTAGTGTTCATACTGATTTGAAGAGTTTTGCTATGAGGGGAGTGAAGAAATGGGATAACAGATGAAGAGAAATCATTGAGGTCAGGGGAAGATTTTTTAAAGACAAGGTAAATAAAGTCATATTTCTCATGGATGGAATCCAACAAAGAGGAGGAAACAAACAAAATAGGAGAGAAAAGGAAGACTCGTTGGCAGTGGTATCTTTAAGTAGTAGACAAGATCCAGTGCAGACCTGAGGGACTGGCCTAACATGGGGAGTTGATCTACAGTGGGGCAGGCGGAGAAGGGACGCAAGGTATATGGATACAGATGCCATGGGTGGGCAGTTGTGGTGTGAGTTTATAGAAATTAGCTTCTGATTGCTTAAATAAAAACAGGGTCATCAGGTGAGAATGAGGATAGGTAAAAAGGTATTCCACATTCAAAGAAATAAGGTTTGAAATGAAACTGGGCAAGTCAAGAGACCAGGGAAAGGTAGTATGATTGCCAGGGAACATTAAGGAGCAGACAATTAGATTTGATAAGGGCAAGAATTTTGCCAAGTGCACTATGTTGAAGAGAGTTGATGTGGTATTTTATTGTCCCTATCTGTAGTTTTAGCAAAACCTGTCAGTCAGAGCTGCCTGACCTGCAGGGGACTAGGGAGTGAGTGAAAAATAAACTTTCATTTTATTGAGCCACTGAGATTTGGAGGGTCTTTTGTTATAACAGCTAATGTTAAGTGAGCTAATACACACATTAAAATCTTGTCATTTCTTTATCTAGAGTAAGCAATGATATGAAAAATAAAATCTATGTAATAAAGGGATTCCTAGTTCCATTTGCTTTTTAAATGTCCCTGTGTGTCTTATCTCTCAACCTATACTCTTCACTTCTGGTTTTTAAAATTCTTTGCATTTTTATAGCATTTTTTTCTTCCATAAATAATTGCTGAGTAAATGGGTGAATAAGTATAAATGTCTGTGAAGATTTAATTAAACGATTATATTCTATTACTTCTTTTTTTTCCCAAAAGGAAGTGGTAGATGAAAGGCATGAGATTCTGTTTCATAATGAAATGTGTGCATGTACTGAGAGCCTTCTGACAGGCATGTTTCACACACGATGAAATAAAACAATCCTCACGCAGACTTGGATGCTGAATTTTTCCTGGCAGTCCACACTGCCATGTTTCTTCAATGGCTGTGTCTCTAAGCAGTGCATACTTTTGTTGGAGGCCTTTGGGTTATGACATTTGCCTTTGCCCAAATATGCCGCTGAGAACGCAGGGTAATATATTCAAAAAGAAATCCTGTTTTCCCATCTGCAGGAAACATACACATTCACTGGGAAGTGCATCGACAATGCAGGTGCAATTAACTAGAGCAATAATTCACTTGAGTTTTCTCGTATGAGCAAGTAACTATTTCAGAAGGTGATTAAAATATAATTGTATTCCTTAAGGATATTCTTATGTTACTAAAGATGGAAAAGTCAAGATCTCAAACTATATAGTGATTAGAATGTCTATACCTTCCTTCCACCTGCCATAATTTTCCTTAAGAATAGTGCAGATTGGGCATCTGGGTGGCTCAGATGGTTAAGCATCTGCCTTCAGCTCAGGTCATGACCTCCAGGTCCTGGGATCAAACCCCACATTGGGCTCCCAGCTCAGCAGGGTGTCTGCTTCTCCCTCTTCCTCTGCCTCTCCCTTTGCTTGCTCTCTCTCTGTCACTGTCTTTCAAAAATGAATAAATAAAATCTTTTAAAAAAATAGTGCAGATAGAATCACAAGCTATCACAGGCATGGAAAGGATATTGAAAGGGTATCTAGTTCATCCTCTTACCTCAAGGTCAGATGGTACCTAAATTTTATATGGCCCTAAGAGTGCTCCAAGGTTGAGGAAAATTACACATGGTAGAGCACATGTCCCAAGTCAAGAGCTGACTTTTCATGGAATTTCTATTTCTTTCCTCCCTTCCTTTCCTGATTTCCAAGCATGTTATTTATGTTTGGGAGTAAGAATAGATCCCGCCCTCACTCCCTCTTTCCCTCCTTCTTTCTTTTTAATTAAGCACTGGCAGTGACATCACAATCTCCCAGATTTCGGTCTCATACTTTGTCTCTACAATTCAGAGAGGAAAACCTCCCATTTCAAATCTTTTCTTCCCATCTTTAAAGTGAATTTTTCCTTATTTGACGGTCATCGTCCCCCAAACACACAAGGTCACGTGAGACCTAATCAAGTGAGCCCTCCCTTAGTCCTTCACTCTCATACTTACTTTATACAGACGGCTCTCTTTCACTGAACTATGGGCTGTCACTGCTTGTCAATCATGTTTCACCAGTCTCCCCAGAACCTTCCCCGGTAAGCTCTACTGCCTTTATCTTTAAAACTCGCAGCCTTGAGAGTTCGTTGGTGCACACACAGGTCCATGGACATAGATTTCGGATAAACAAATCTCACATGTTTTAAAATCCTTCCTTTTTCCTTTTTATTCTGTAGTGTTAGATTGTAGTCTTCTGTCTCCTTTGCGACCTCCCTCTGTACGTAGGATTTTCTTCACTATTACACTGTTAGATGCCTTGATTTGAGAACAGATCCAATCCTTGCCCTTTTCTTCAGACAAAAATTGAACAGACCCCAGGCTAAGTATCAACAAATTTTGATTTAAAAGATCTAAAGAGAATTCCCATATCTCTATTCAAGTACTTCAATATTTAACAACTTTTATTTCCTATGATTTATTTGCTATAATTTATTTGCATATGTGTATGTATCTGAAAGCAGTTCATTTATATAGCCAAACAATGTTTCATTATGCTTCATATTCCATAAAATATTTCTTACTGCTTTCCCTTAAAAAAATGGCTGCCAGTGTCCATGAATGATGTACAATATCTGAATTGGTAGCACTTAGCAATCAGGTACTTAGCAATGCTAATGTCAGATGCCACACAAACTGGATATCAAACAAAGACTGGCTTGACTTCACATTTGGTATACTCTGCAAAGCTGGCTATGGTTATACATTTCAGAACACAAAAGGAAAGTAATGTTCAGAAGCTGGCAGAGCAACTTTGGGTACGACAGTCTGGAAGGAGGAGTTTAAATACCTGGCATTTGAATCAGAAGTTTGGAAGAGGGAACACTTCTTAGAAAGCAAATAACCTTGTAAAATTTGTGTTCATTGGGTTTTACATTTTCTTTCTTGAAATATGCAAGAGCATATATTAAAATCTAGTATAATAAAAAGTTCATTGTATTTATTTTGATGCTTATCAATTCAGATGTTTGTAAATCACATTTAGCAATATACTGGATACTTTGATTAAGGCTTATAGTATCTCTGATATTATTTTTCTCATTTCTGGCATTTTACTTGCCTTTTGTTTACAGTTTCTATCTCTCCCCACATCCTTCACCTTTTCAGGCATGTGTCCCCATTTTCCATTTAGTTCCTTAAGATACTAGTACACATGAAAAATTCTTAATATCGGGGCCATCCCCAGGTGAGGTTTTATTTTATCTCTTGGTGTAGGGTTATTTTCTCTTGCTTTTTTGTGTACGTTTTATAATTTTTGATTTGATGTCAGATATTTTGTATAAAAATCAACAATGGTTGAGACCAAGGTGAATAATACTGATGCTTAAAAATAAGCATGGTTCTTCTTCTGTCCAGCCATTAGTTTGAAAGGTTGAATCCATAGTCTTAAAATTCTTCCAATGGTGGACAGCTGCTAACATGCTTAGAATGAGTTCTACGCCTAAAAGTTTTCTTAGAACTTCTGCTCCACCTTAGACTTTCAGCAGTTGCCAAAGAGCAGCAGTTGACCTGTGCCAAAGAGGTGGGTCTCTCATGTTATTTACCATCCCTTAGCTGACTATTCTTTTTGGTTACTAATTCCAAGGCTCATGAGGGAGTTAAGAGGGAATCTCAGTTCTATTGTTGCAGTCTTAAGTAGGCCTTGGGCACCTGCCCCTTGGGGATGAAACTTTCCCAACATCCATGCCCCTCACCCTGCAGCAAGCAACGTCTGCCTCCTACCAGTGCTGGATTCGAATACACATAGTTTTCCTTCCCCTCCCCTGCCTATTCTGCCATGTATCAGTGAGGATTTTTAGTAATAAGTGAGTTTTCTGAACTTTCCCCCATTTCTATGTTGGTGCAGGGTAAGGGTTAGTTTTCCTACTCCCTTCTTTTGATGCATCCTGTCTTTTTCTAGCTATTATCAGGACAATGATTGGGGGTGGTAGTGGGGTGAGAGAGAACCTCCTTGCTTTCTTCTATTGACAGGTATCTTTTGCTTTACATGAAAGAAGAGTCTAGAATATTGGTGATTTTCAAGCCTGTTCCTGCCCAACGACAAAAATACCATATGGTACTTCTTTAGGGACCAGACTTTAAAATGGGTTTTCTTAGATATCCTGCCCACCCTTAGACCTAAGCCAACTCTACATGTCTACACTACTGAGGAGAATTCCATCGGGTCTCTTCCTGGGCAATCAGTTTTCTTCATTAGCATATAGTGTAGGCCCCTGGAAAAGAGGTGGCTAGAACATATATTCCCCTTGTGTCTAACCTTCTGGCATCCTACACTATCATGTCACCCATATTCACCTTTAAGAGTTTATTACAATTTTGGGGCACCTGGGTGGCTCAGTCAGTTAAGTGGCTGACCTCAGGTTTCTGCTCAGGTTATGATCTGATCCCACTGATTGGGGAGAAGGGGTGGAATGGGCTACAAAATCAGGAGTGCCAGACATTGAGAAATGAGCTATGGGTTTTCTATTCATCTTTGACATTTGTGGCCACCCAGTGCTTTGCTATCTCTTCAGCTCATGTACTCATATTCACTGTTATTAAAGTACATACCCCCTAAAATAAAAGTTGGAGTGAAGAGAATGCGTGAACTGAGTAGCTGCTACAAATTTAATGCATTAACCAATACCATGCATATTTGTTCCAAGAATGTGGTTTCTCAATCTTTCTGTAACTCCCACATCTGATTATTAAGCCTGGCAGAGTTCCTCCCAAATGTTTGAACAATTTTTTAACTATGCACATTTTAGACAATAAATTACCTTATGGATCCAGTCCCACCTACATTTCATCCTTAACAATTGTTCATAATTTTTAGTTCACTAAGGTCATCCTTTTGTTCTTCATCCATGAATGTTATTTTTTTTCTAACATTTCCAGGGATTTGGTGGAAGAAGGGAAGGTGTGTATATTGAGAGATTTTTGTTTGTTTTTCCCCCTCACACCAACCAATTCTATGATTCTCTGATACAAACTGGATGTCCTACCCTAAAGTTAACATCAGACTCCACAGACTTAACGGCTCACTTCTGAAAGTCTGTTCTCACTTTATTTTTTAAAAATTTTTAAAGATTTTTATTTTTAAGTAATCTGTACACCCAACATGGAGCTCAAACTCACACCTTGAGATCAACAGTTGCATGCTCTACCAACCAAGCCAGCTGGTGCCCCAGTCTGCTGTCACTTTACATGTCAGTCATATCAGATCCCCAGACTTTCTATAATCCTGTCTGACGTGGCTAAGAAGTCAGGGGTTCCAACAAACTACCTCCTCCCATTTGCCAGAATGACTCAAATAACTCAGGAAGTATTATATGCACTATCAAAGTGTATTATAAAGCATACAAACAGATGGCCAGAGGTACATAGGGTAAGGTCTGGAAGGGTCCCCAAATATAGGAGCTTCTGTCTTCTTGGAGGTGGGGTGCCCCATTCTGGATTTGATTATTTTACAAATATGCTTTGAAGGTAATTAATTATGATATAATGACAATCTTAGAGAGGAGGGTGTGGTTTGTGAATAATCTTAATCTGTTTCAATAATATGTTTTGCTCCAAAAAACCCTGTTGAGAAATATTTCTGTACTCTGGAATATGTGTGTAACTTTTCCTATACTAACCTGGGTTAAATTCATGGACTACAGAGATTCTAATTTTTAATATATGTCAATAAATATGTAATAAATATCAATGAAGCTTCAGCTCTGAGTAGAAGCTACCTGATTTGATTTGATTCGCATCAGCCTTCTGACCTTTTTTGCAGATTCTAGAACATAAGGTGGGTATTTGTTCACACGGATAACCCATGAAAATTAAAAAGCAACAGTAAAATATGATTTCACAAAATGATGAGTAAAAATCACCATACTTAACCCCCTTTAACATTCTTACTATGTAAAATATATGTGTAATATATATGTATAATAAAATGTGATGGTTTCATTCAATTTTAGTTATCAAAAAATGTGGATATCTCTTCATAAAAGTAAAAAAAATATGGTGCCATTGGAATTATGCTTATTACACTGCAAGATCTGTTCAAATATGGTAAAATAATTTATAGTAAAACACCAAACCATTCCTTTTTAGGAAAATAATATTAGATGTAGGTGTTGCATGATCAGAATCTAGAAAGTTGATTAGAAAGATCATTATCATTTAGGGTATGGGCAATAATATATGCAAAGGCACAAAAGCATGCAATGGTACAGTGTGATAGGGATTATCTAAGTAAGGATTGAAATTGGTACAAGAATAAGCCATATTACAGGATCTTATACAAGAAGAGGACCAATTTTTCTCGCTTAAAACAAATTCAAAGTAAGAGTTTGCTCCTATTGATTCAGAGTCTTGGTGCCATCAGGATGCGTGCTGCTACGTTCCACAATTCCAGTGGTACTGTAGGAAAATGGTGTTAGGCAATGAGCCAACACTGAGCAGGTAGTCTTTTATGCTTACTCTCATGAACACCAGATTTCTGCTGCTCCTCTGTCTACTCTAGGCATCTTCCATGAAGAATGTAGGAGATAGGCAGGATGGGAGCTTTCTCCCATTGAGGTTCTGTGTTTCATTCAAACTCTGCTAGAATTTTGCCACCAAATCAGTCCTTAGCTACAAGGGAGGCTGACAATTGGTGAAAAGACAAAAACTAAAGAAAAAAATGCACACATACACACACACACACACACACACACACACACACACAGAGTCTATTGGAGAAAAACACAAAGTTGGAATTATGATATAAGGAAGTTGGAATAAATCTTAAGAGAGCCAGTCAGTGGTATCTGTCAGAGGCTGTAATAGTGTCCTTGCCTAACTGGATCACAGAAAAGATGGAGGTGTACAAGGGACTCAACAATGGGGAGAATGGGCAGAGGAGGTTGGAATTAATATTCTAGAATGGTTTCCCATGTTTTTTACCTGGAACACTTGGTGTCACAAAATCCTTTATGACAAAAGAAAAAGTTGAAACTTACTTGTGAAATGCAGAATTTCTACATGACTTCCCTCTAGATATTAATATATGAAAGAGTCCAAGAAGTTTTTCATGAAATAAATGCTTAAATTTTTAAAAGTTTTTATTTATTTATTTGAGAGAGAGAGACTGAGCGAGCACACAGAGGGAGAGGGAGAGGGAGAAGCAGGCTCTCCATTGAGCAGGGAGCCCAACACAGGGCTCGATCCCAGGACCCCGGGATCATGACCTGAGCTGAAGGCGGACACTTAACCAACTGAGCCACCCAGGCACCCCTAAATGCTTAAATTTTCTTGACCTGTTTTTTCTTTTCTAAATATTTATACTGTAGAACTGTGTGTGTGTGTGTGTGTGTGTGTGTGTGTGTGTACGCGCGCACGGTGAGAGATAACTATTACCAAACCAGGGATGCATTTCTGGAAATGTTATGCTAGAAATTAGGGATCTTATGTTGGTTCCTGAACCGAAGAGTAGCATAAAATACAAAGCATTGTCTTATCAACATTAATCTGGCGATAGCATGCTGAATTAATTCCGGTGGAGTGTGAGATGTTGCTAAGGCTGGAAGGAGGAACGACTACATGGCAGAGAACTGACTTAATGCAGGATTGGCATGGAAGGTCCAGAACTAAGATTATAGCAGTAGCAATTAACTTGAGAGGAGCTAGTCAAAAAATATTTCATTACAAAAATTATAAGATGTTAGAACTCAAATGGCCCTTAGAGATCAGCTAATTCAAAATTTCACACCATGAAATATGATAGATTATTATTAGTAGAATAGATGAGGATATGGAACAGTAGAAGAAAAGAAGGGGACAAAGATGACTAGATTTTGAGTCTATAAAACTGCAAGAATTATGGCACCATTATCATGAATGACAATATTAGAAAAGTGTGCTTCTTAATGAATTCCATTAAGAACATGGTGAGTGTGAGGGACAGTTCAGGATACAAATGGGGATGTCCAACAGCCATTTAAAAGTTTGAAATTGGAGTCTGGACAAATATTATGAGCCTTAAGAAATATATTTATGATAATTGAAGTTATTAGAGAACATTCTTTCTCACAAAAATAAAGATATAATAAGATATAGAAAAAGTAAATAGTATAGCAACCCCCCCTCATTTCTAATCTCCCTCCTTTTATTTATACATTGATCATATACCTAAATATTGCCACTTAGCAAACATAAAACAAAACAAAACAAAAATCAATCTAGCAGCTACCAAACACTTCACTTTTACAAAGTGGTAAATTCCTGAAATTGTGAATCTCTTTGTTCTATTAAAATCACAACTTTCAAAAAGGTACCTGTACAAGTTTGAAAAACCCAACATATGATGTGCGTAACCAAAAGGGTGCAGGAACCCAGAATCTGCAATTGGAACTCTACCTCCTGTTACAACTCTTAAATTTATACCTCATTTAAATATTAAAGTTGTATCATTATATATCTAGCATTAGGGTCCAATTTCTGGCTCATTCTTTTCCTATGCCTTACTCTCTAGTATTATAACACTATGGGCCTAAATTCTGCATCAAAATACACAAATTTCACTATGCACGTTCACAAAAAATTGATTTACCCAAACTAAAATATCGGAAAATAAGCTCTATGCTTTGATTTTATGTCTTCTTTTTACAGCTAACATGGGCAATAGTCAGGAGAGACTATCTAAAGATGCAATTGATTGTAAAGGTGATTCTCTGAATCACCAAGCAGTCTCAACAAACTTTTTGTTTTGTTTTGTTTGGGGTTTTGGGTTTTTTGTTTGTTTTTTGGTTGTAGAAACTGAGTCTAAATGTATATGGAAGTGCAAAAGACCTAGAGCAGCTGTGATGGTTTTTTGGTGTATCACCTTTACAGGGTTACAGCCCTCAGTTATTCAATCAAACACTAATCTAGATGTTTCTGTGAAGGTATTTTGTAGATGAGATTATAATTCATAATCACTTGACCTTAAGTAAAGGAGATTATCCTAGATAATCTGTGCAGGTTTGATTCAATCAGTTAAAAGGTCTTAAAAGCAGAGCTGTGGTTTCTCTAAACAAATTTTTCTTTGCTGTGGACAACAACTTCCACTGGTGCCTGAGTTTAAGCTCAACATTCCTGGTAGACTGACCTACAGATTTTGAAACTGCCTGGGCAGCCCTGCAATCACATAAGCCAATTCTTTGTAATAAATCTCTTGATATTTATCTCCTACTGGTTTTGCTCATCTGGTTGAATGCTAACTGGTACAGGATCCAAGATACTTATTTAAAAAAAAGAACAAAGTTGAAGGATTTAAACTACTTGATTTAAAAATGTGCTATAAAGCAACAATAATCAAGTCTTGGTATTGGATCAGAATTGAGAGATCAATGGAACAGAATTGAGAGTTTGGAAATGAAATGAGTTTTCAAAAAGGTGCCACGGAAAATCAACAGGGAAAAGGATAGTCTTTTCAACAAATAGTACTGAGACAATTGGACATCCATATGTAAAAAAATGAGCTTAAACCCCTCCCTCACACCATACACAAAAATTAACTCAAAATGGATCATAGATTTAAATGTAAGAGCTAAAACTATAAAATAAGAACAAACATAGGACAAAATTTTCATGATCTTGGGTTACACAGGGTTCTTAGACGTGACACCAAAAGCACAACCTATAATAAAAGAAAATGTTCAATTAAATTTCATTAAAATTAAAATCTTTTGTACTTCAAAAGACTCTTTAAGAAGATGAAAAGACAACCAAAAGACTGGAAGAAAATATTTGCAAATCACCTACTTCATAAAGATCTTATATCCAGAATAGATAAGGAACTCTTACAAATCAGAATAAGAACATAACCCAATCAAAAAAATGGGTAAAACATGTATAGACATTTCACCAAAAAAGATAGAAAAATACCTGAGAAGCAATGAAAAAGTGCTTAACATTATTAGGCATTAAGGAAATGGGTATAAAAATCATTACATAGGGGCGCCTTGGTGGCTCAGTCAGTTAAGGGTCTGACTTTGGCTCAGGTCATGATGTCAGGGTGCTGGGATTGAGTCCCGTGTCGGGCTCCTGTCTCTGTGGGGAGCCTGCATCTCCCTCTGTCTGCCGCTCCCCCTGCTTGTGTGCTCTATCTCTCTCTCTCTCTGGCAAATAAATGAAATCTTAAAAAAAATCATTACATTTGACTGCATACCCACTAGCTCTCCTATCATAAAATAAAGAGGCAATAACAAGTGTTGGTGAGGATGTAGAAAAACAAAATCCTCACATGTTGCTAAAGAGAATGCATAACGGTACAGCCAATTTGGAAAAAAGTTTGGCAGTTTCTTAAAAAATTAAACAGAAATTGCCATATGTCCCAGCAATTCTAAGAATCCTAAGAGAAATGAAAACATAAATCCACATAAATAATTATACACAAATATTCAGAGCAGCATTATTCATAAGACTGAAAAATTGGAAGCCATCCAAATGTCTATTACCTAGTGAATGGATAACCAAAATGTAAAGGAACTTCAACATAGAAGACTATTCAATACTAAAGTGGAATGAAATACTGAGTCATATTTCAGCATCGATGATCTCAAAATAACATTAAGTGAAAGAAGCCAGACACAAAATATCAGATACTGTGTGATTTTTGCATATATGAAATGTCCAGAAAAGCAAATTTGTAGAGATAGAAAGCAGATCAGTGATTTTCTGGAACTGGGGGTGGGAGTGGAATTGACTGTAAATAGGTTCAAGGAATTTTAGGAATGAAGCAAATATTCTAAAATTGGATTATGGGGATAATTGTACAATTCTACAACAATTCAGAAATCATGAGTTATACATTTACGATAAGTGAGTTTCATGATATATAAATCCACACATAAATAAATAAAACTATAAAAATGATATATGCATCATGATAATATATAAAAGTTGAAAATATTTAAAGAACTTATTCTATTTAAGAGAAAATACTTTAAAAAAAGAAGAAGTTATATGAGGAAAACAAACATTAAATTTAAGATCAGATTGAAGAAGTTCAAGATCAGAAAGGGGAAGTGGCTTAAATTCTATCTATGTTTGTTACTAAATTAAATATAAAACAAACATAGAAAAAAGTTAAGGATTTTAAGCATTCCTATCATAATACTGTTAACATTCTAATAGTATATATATATTATATATATATCTTATATATTATATATATATTTGGTTTTAATATATTTATCATAAAGATAGATTTTACTATATAAGTTTATTGGTCTAAATAAGTTTCTCCAAATATTTGCTTGATTTGGATCATTTATAAAATGGTACATTCTACTTTATTCTATTCCCAGGATTATATATAAGGAATGTTTTTTCATATTTTTTATTTCGTATCAAAACATCATTATTACTGATAATATAATTTTCCACCATATAGGTATGCCATCATTTAACCATTCCTGTCAGTGATATGAGTTGCTTACAGAAAGCAAAAGTTTGGTTATTATAAATAAGGACCTTATGATTTTACTTATTACTTAATTCTAACTCATCAAAATAAATCTAAGATAAGGTTGTAACTTGATGTTTTTTAGCTAATCTTTAGCTAATTTTTAAGACATCACTTACTGATTATTTTACTTTTTCCACTCATTAAATGCTACCTTATGCATAACAAATAGTAGATTAAACCATATAAGATTACTAATTTTGTAGATCTGGATAAAAAACAATTAAATATCAGTAATTTCATGTAGTTCAATCTAGTTAATATAACAGGACTATCTGTTATGCTCTTTTGATTTTTTAAGTTCTCCTTTATTTTGACACTCTGCTAATTATATGTTGAGTGGGTTGGTTCATTTCCTCCTTTTTTCCCTTAAATTAATGACTGTTTTTCTCACATGTTCCTTCATATATATATGAAAGAACATATATTCTAATATATCTATTAGATGTACTCTGTCAGATTCCCCAAATAGTCCTTTATTTTAACTTGAATTGTGACATGCTTTTAGGTCAATTTGGGGAAAAATTACATGTTTACATATGTTGAGTATTTCTCTTTATTTGTCTGAATACAATCTTGGAAATTTTTTTGTTGGCCCATACATTCTGTGTTGAGGTTATTTCCCAGTATTTTATCATTTTTTTTCCTTGAATGAGGCAGTACGTATTATATTTTCTAATGATTTATTACTGTATATGTAATGATAGCCAATATTTATTGTACATATTCTACTTGCTGGCTACCATTTTAACTAGCTGTCTTGAAATCTCTAATCTTCACAACATGTGAGGCAATTACTAGTGTTAGCTCCATCTTTAGGAAAGAGGAAACCAAGGCATAGAAAGGTTAAATGACTTATCCATGATGCCACAGCTAGGAAGAAACTAAATGTAAACAGTTAAATTAAAATGTTCTAATTTTAACCTCATATCAAAAAGTTTTTTATTTATACATGTTTGTTGTATATCCTGTTACACAATCAAATTCATTTTTTAAAAGATTTTTAAAATTTATTTATTTGAGAGAGAGGGAGAGAGGGAGAGAATGAAAGAGAGAGAACACCAGGGGGCGGATGTGGTGGGAGGGGAAGGAGGAAACAGAGAAGCAGGCTCCCCACTGAGCAGGGAGCCTGATATTGGGCTCGATCCCAGGACCCTGGGATCATGACTTGAGCTGAAGGTAGATGCTTAACCAACTGAACCACCCAGGCACCCCCTTAACTGAATTCTTTTATTAGTTCTAACAGTATTTTAGGTATAGTTGCAGCTTCCCTGGGTTCTTCAGTTATACCTTGAACTATAGAATTAAACTTTCATTTGTTCCTGTCATCCTTTCTCCATGGAACAGAGAAAGATTCTTTTGTTCTCCCTAGATTAGGGATGTCTTTATCTCTAAAGAAGGGGAAGGGAAAAAAAAAAAAAATATATATATATATATATATACACACACACATATATATTCCCCATTTTAATCCAACTATGAAGTTCTTGAGTCCATTGTTGTAGAGACTCAGTCAATCTATACTTTACCTAACAAATGTATACTGTTCTGTTTCATGCCGCAGTGTCTCTTAATCTGAAATACATAGGCAATACGTTAGTATCAAAAATTTATTTGTTCATATGTATGTATTAATGAAAAACCTCTAAAACTGCATGGTTCTGAAAATGTCCATAGGAGAAAGCAAACACATACTCAGCCTTTACTCACATAACCCCTGTGTTAACTTACACATATTTAGTAGTCAAAAAGCAGGAAAACAGTCTACGCACACACATCTAAGCATGAGAACCTAATTCCTATAAAATTTTACTAACAGGCTTATAAAACCTCTTTTTGCAAAAATTCTCACTTGAAGTTACAATAAACAGTTCTGCATAGCAATTAGATGTGTTTTTGCAACTTACTCTTTAAGTAGTTCAGATGGTAATAGGGGAGAAATTCAGCTTATGTGATTTTGATGTGTGACAAATCCAAGAATTGACAGAACCATGTAAATCATGTGTATTATCATGCCTCATCTGAATGTCTCTACAACATATACAAGTTGAAGGATTAAGTGTGAGAAGAGCTTTCAGAGCTGAATCGGTGCTGGGGGCTGTCTTGACACTGATTAAGACACTGACAGAGTGCACAAAAAACCATTTGTTGGCATGACATGTCAGATGGATGAAGAATCAGTCTTTGTCTATTGAGTTCAGTTTTCTTTCAAACTGACTTACAGATCAGCTGCAGTATTTTCAGAGGCAAAATAGTACATTGATTTTTAATATGGGCATTATGCAAAATACGTAGTAATGAAAACTTTTTAAAGAGGCTTTTGTATATAGTGTTCGTAAGCACAATGAACAATTGTGCACTAATTGAACAGTATTTCCTTCCATCTTCTACTTCTAAGAGCCACTCTTTAAAACAGTAGCTCCCATTAAAAGGCTAATTCTCTTTCTACCCATGAATAAACTGTGTGGTGAGGTTTACTTTTGTTTGGCACTGAAAAATAAATGATGGAAAATTGGAGCTAACAATATGTTCTGATTATTCCTATGGTATACAATATTCTCTGAATGTGACAAACCATGTTTATCTCACTAGAGAGAGCAAGTGAGGGAGGGAGAGATTCCCTGTGATTTATTGGCGTGTGTAGTGCTGTTAAATAGCCATTTTATTTTTCTGCCTTGACAATGGCGTATTTTAATTCACTTCTAAGAATTACGATTTTCATATGCAAAATCTTACCTAATTGTTGTATTGACGATGAGAAATAAAAGTTATTTGGAGCAGTAGTTAGGATCATTGGGTCCACCAAATTTTATGTTTCTCTTGTTACTATTCTAAATCATATTGTTTTTCCATTGTTTCTATCTAAGATGTTGAAAGTGGTCTATTTCCCACATTTCTACATTAAAAAAAAATCATAGCACAGAGCAGATTATGATTCTAGAATGCCAAATTTTCCAGTTAAGAAAGATTAGAAGATTATCTCCATATGCATTCTTGTTCCTACTACATTTCTAGATTAAGACTGATATTAATATAGAACTGCACTACCTAATATAGCCAGTATAAAAAAGGACATATTCCAAGAAATCATTGTATTAGTATCTCCTTAGTGATGATTGGCCTATGTCTATGGAAGGAGGTATTTCTTAAAGATATAGATGTTGTTGTTTTAATTTTTTAAACTATTAATTAATTAATTAATTAATTTGTAAGCTCTATACCCAATATAGGGCTTAAACTCACGATTCCAAGTCACATGCTCTACTGACTAAGCCAGTCAGGTAAAGATATTTTTCTGAAAGATGTGAGGAGAAACAAAAGACCACAAACACTCTCTTATCCAATCCTACTTGAAGTCAAAAATAAAAACCCTAAGAATTGGAAAAAAAAGAAAGCAAAATTGTCTCCATTTGCAGATGGCATGATTTAAATATAGAAAATCCTTAAGACTCAACCAAAAAACTTGTAGGTCGAATCAATGAATCCAGTAAAGTCACAGGATAGAAAATTAACATATAAAAATTGGTAGCATTTCTATACACAGCAATGAATTTACTAAAATAGAAATGAAGAAATTGATCCCAATTGCAATAGCATCAAAAACAATAGAATACTTAAGCGTAAATTTAACTAAGGAGGTGAAAGGTCTTTACTCTGAAAACTACAAGTCATTGAAAGAAATAGAAAACACAAATCAATGGAAAGGTATCCCTCGTCATGGATTGGAAGAATTCATGTTGTTAAAATGTCAATACTACCAAAGCCATCTGTAGAATAAATGCAATCCCTATCAAGACTCCAGTGACACTTTTTTTACAAAAGTAGGAAATAACACTTCTGATATTTATATAGAACCACAAAAGACCCCAAATAGCCAAATAAATCTTAAGAAAGAAGAACAAAACAGGAGGCATCACATTCTGTCATTTCAAACTACACTATGAAACCACAGTCATCAAAACAGTATAGCAATGCATAAAAGCAGTCAAACTGACTAATGGAATAGAATCAAAAGCCCACAAATAAACCCAAATGTATATGGTCAAATAATAGTTGACAAGGGGGCCAAAAATATTCAATGGTGAAAAGACAGTCTTTTCAATAAATGAATAAAACTGAATATTCACATGTAAAAGACTGAAATTGGACCTATATCTTTCACCGCTCACAAAACTTCACTCAAAATCGATTAAAGACTTAAATGTAAGACCAGAAACTATAAAACTCCTGGTAGAAAACATAGGAATAAGGTTCCTTACAAGGGTTTTGGTAATGATTTTTTTTGGAGATGACACAAGTAATAAAATTAAAAATAAACAGTTGGACTACTTCAAACTAAAACTCTTATGTGCAGGAAAGATACCATCAACAAAATGAAAAGACAGCTTATGGAATGGGAAAGAAATTTGGACACCATATATATGATAAGGGATTGATATCCACAATATAAAAAAAAACCACAAATAACTCAATAGCAAAAACAACAAATAACCCAATTTTTAAAAATGGGCAAAGGATTGAATAGACATTTCTTCAAAGAAAATTCATGAAAAGTCAACAGGTACATGAAAAAATGTCCCACATCAGTCATCATTAGGGAAATACAAATTAAAATTGCTATGCAGTATCATCTCATGACTGTTAGAATGACCATCACCTAAATGACAAGAGATAATAAGTGTTGGTGTGGGTGTGAAGAAAAGGGAACACTGTGACTGTGGGATTGTGAATTGGTACAGCCACTATGGAAAACAGGATGGAGGATCCTCAAAAAAGTAAAAGTAGAACTATCATATGATCCATTATTTCCACTTTTGGGACTATATCCAAAGGAAACAAAAACGCTAATTTTGAAAAAAAAAATCTGCACATCCATGTTCATAACATTATTTACAAAAGCAAAGACATGAAAATAACCTAAGTGTCCATTGATGAATGAATGGATAAAGAAGTTGTGGTATCTAGGGGCGCCTGGGTGGCACAGCGGTTAAGCGTCTGCCTTCGGCTCAGGGCGTGATCCCAACGTTCTGGGATCGAGTCCCACATCAGGCTCCTCCGCTGGGAGCCTGCTTCCTCCTCTCCCACTTCCCTGCTGTGTCCCCTCTCTCGCTGGCTGTCTCTCTGTCACATAAATAAATAAAATCTTTAAAAAAAAAAAAAAGAAGTTGTGGTATCTATATACAATGGAATATTATTCAGCCATAAAAATGAGAAAATCCTACCATTTGTGACAACATGGATGGACCTTGAAGGCATTATGCTAAATGAAATGTTAGACAGAGAAAGACAAATACTGTGCAATCTCACTTATATGTGGAACCTAAAAACAAACAAAACAAAATAAAAACAAAAATAAACTCATAGAAAAAGTGATCAGACTTGTGGTTACCAGAAGCAGAGGGTACAGGGAGGGGAAATTGGAGGAGGGTGGTCAAAAGGTACGAACTTCCACTTATAAGATGAATGAGTACCGGGGACATAATGTATAACATGATGATTATAGCTAACACTGCTGTATGACATACAGGAAAGCTAAGAGTTGTCGTCAAAAGGAGAATTTTTTTCTTTTTTCTTTTCTTTTTATTGTATCTATATGAGAAGATGGATATTACCTGAAACTATAGTGGTAATCATTTCACAACAGATGTAAATCAAACCATCATGCTGTATGCCTTAAACTTTTAAAGTGATGCATATCAATTATTTTTCAATAAAACTAGAAAAAAATAAATATTTTGTTTAAAAATGAAACTAAATCCAATCAAGGCTCTAGGTTTAGATATCAGAGGACAAAGAAACATATCAACCAATTGCAATAAAAAGGTCAATACATAAGATAGATAGATACACACAAACATATGAGACAGGTAGGGAAATTTAAACACCAATGGGCTATATGATGATATTAATACATTGCTAGTAATTATTAAATGAAATATGGTATTGTGAGCACATCTTCAAAAACTGTCCTTTTTTAATGAATTTTATTTTATTTTTTTAAGTAGGTTCCATGCTGGGGTGTCTGGGTGGCTCAGTAAGTTAGGCATCTGCCTTCAATTCAGGTCATGATCCCAGGGTCCTGGGATAGAGCCCCACACTGGCCTGCCTGCTTAACGAGAAGTCTGCTTCTCCTTCTCCCTCTGCTCTTCCCCCCTGCTTGTACTCTCTCTCATGTGCTCTCTTTCTCTCAAATAAATAAATGAAATCTTAAAAAAAAAAAAAAAAAAGCAGGCTCCATGCTCAATGTGGGGCTTGAACTCATGACCCTGAGATCAAGACCTGAGCTCAAGAGTCAGATGCTCAACTGAGTGAGCCACCCAGGTGCCCCTGTATTGAATTTTTACATGTGAAATTCTATGCTGTCTGGGATTGGCTTCAAAGTAATCTAGCAAAGGGAGGGGGAAGTGGCTGGGGTATAAAACAACATTGGATAGGAGTTGATAATTACTACGGCTGTGTGATGAGTACACTGAGGCTCATTCATTACATTATTTTGTCTATATGTATGAAAATTTCCATAAAAATCATTTTTGAAAGATAAGCAGAAAAACATACTTTGTGGTTTATAAATTTTAGTTCTTTATCTGGAAGACTTTTTGGTATTTCCTATGTTTTATTTGAGGTTTTCTGCCTTATTGGTATTCCTTTGTATTTGTCCTTTGCAAATTAATATCTTTGCTTGTGACTGTTCCCCTGATTGTCAAGCCCATATAGATTTTATTTCATCCGAAGAAAAAGCCGTCCTCTTAAACTTGGGCTTATTCTTCGTAGTTCTTGACATAGCATGTTTATCAATACTGCAAAATAACTCTTATTCTAAGAAAGCAATGTCTCGACTCCAATTCTGAATTCAAGTTTCTTTCTAGCTCATGATGGAGGACACAGCAACCCTACTGGGGTTAGTTCAATGATGTAGATGATCTTACGTAGTTACTACTTTATCTTATATATACTATAATAGCATTCTAAGTAATTAGAAATTAATAAGCATCATCACGTCAAGAAGAGGATGTACTCATTTTTATTATGCTAATTGATTTATAAGTCATTTTATAATCTTTAATCAATTAAAATGGAAGTGTAGTTATAGGACATTTCTGAGCTTAATACACAGTGTAACATGGAGAAACTGCCAGAAATGAAGAAGCAATAAAACTACATTTTAGGTTTTACAGAAATGTTAAAATCATTCAGATTATACTTCTATCCATTATATGCCCAACAACTACTATGTATAACTGGAAGCATTTGAATTTTGATTTTATGATATATGAAATCTCACTCTTAATTTCATCTAAATTATTCATAAGAAAGTATCACATGTCTCTTTAAAAGACAATATTTTCCTAAGACTTCTAACTTCTTTGCTCAGTCTCTAGAAAATACTATTGGTTTGGTAAATACTGTGCTAATTATTACTGTTGTCACAACTGTCTTTTACTAAGTCTTAACCATGTTGCAAGTGCTTTATATATATTCATTAATTTTTTAATATTCAAAATAACCTTGTAGTGATAGCCTTACTCCCATTGCATATTAGAAAACTGAGACTTAGAGAGGATAATTAATATGACTAAGTTTTTAATCTTAAATGAAGAGCTAGGTTTCAAGCTGAGATCTGAGTCCCTAAAGCCTACATTTCTTTTCAGCATACAGCATTATGTAGAATAACTGAAGCCATGTGTCAGAAACCTATTATAATTATAAAGACACCACCCCTCCAGCCTAATGTCAAATGCACTGCTCTTCACTCCAAGTGAATATCATGCACTTACATATTGCTGGCAAGCAAGGGGCACAAGATAGAAAAACAGAAATGATACCAACTCTTTGGAATGCACATTCCACTGAAAATGTTAAGATGATATTCTCAGTAAAAAAGGATCAGTTTGAGGTGACCTAGTATGTGATTTCAAAATACAAGAGGGCTAAATTAATCTGATTCCAGAAAACGTAACATATGAGAAAAATAAAGTCAAGAATAATGCATCATCTAAATATTAGAAAAATATATTTTACAAATAGATTTTGTTTACTCTGAGGTTAAGAACTTCTTAATTTATATAATATGTCTTTGAACACAAAAGTTTTCTTGTAGCGTCATATCTTTAACATTCTGATACATAGATTCACCCACATAAAATATATTTGGAGGGTTCTATAGGCAAATCTATCCCTTTATTTATATTGATAGTCCATGAAAAGATCCTAGGACTTAAAATTCTGCCCAAGAGGGATGCCTGGTTGGCTCAGTAGGTTAAGCATCTACTTTGGGCTAAGGTCATGATCCCAGGGTCCTGGGATGGAGCCCCGCATGGGGGGGTCCTTGCTCAGCAGGGAGTCTGCTTCTCCCTCTCCTTCTGTACATTCTCTTTCTCTCTCTCAAGTAAGTAAATAAAATCTGTAAAACAAAAATAAAATAAAATAAAATTCTGCCCAAGAATTAAAATTTGGATCTTATTTTCTTCTCAAGAAAATGATTGTAGTGAGTTCTGCCATATCTCTTAAAAATCACAAATTTCCCATAATCACAGTTCAGATGAGTTGCAACTCTCCAGAGCAAACTTGCATATTTAGCAGCCATTAATTCTACAAGTGGTCATGCAGCCTTTCTCAGTCTGTGGCTACACATTGTTCTCTCACTTTCTCTACTCAATTCATACTGAATTTGGGAAACTTCACTTCTTTATAGCTTTTGTGTTCACTCTAGGTTCCAGGTAACACGAGCTGTTCTCCCTGCCTAAAACTCACTTCCAGCCCCTCTTCCTGGACTAACTCTCCCATCCTTCAGGGCTCCACTTAGACAACACTTTTTCCATTTGTTTGTAGCACATACAGGGATTTCTATTCAACAGCAGGAACCTTCCAGTATGGCAAGGGTTGGGTCTTCATCTTGATATTTGACCAATTCTCTCTCCTCTGGGGCATGGCAGCTAATACTTCCACTTTGTAAGTTTGCTAAAACAAAATCCCATCTATTTAGTGGGAGAACACAAGGGAAAGTTACTGGTTTTACATGGGGGTAAAGTGATTGTTAAAACAGGAACACTGTACATTAGGAAAACATAATGTTGCAGCCATAGGCTAAGTAGACAACTGCAAGTCGCTGTGTACGCTCTTTCTCCCATCACCACTGGACAGTACAGTGGGATGGACATCTAATTTCCAGAGGGCATCCAAAGAAAAGGAAATCAGAAGCGTGTCCTCTGCTGCTGATATGATATTTGTACTGACGATCCCAATCCCAGCTTGTCCAACCTGTTTCTTCGAGGCAGTCAATTTTATTTTTTCTGCAGAAATTGAAGGTTTCCATTCAAAATGACTCTCAGCTGTCACTCATTGGGCATCTACATGTAATACAATTGCTGCACCAATTGCTAGTAACCAAGATGGTGAAATTGAAGTGGGAGAGCTAGGTTCTTGTCTCATGGAGTCAAAGAATGAGTCTCATGGACAAAGGAGAGTGAGTAAAGTGATAAAGTTTTATTAAGCAAGGATACAGAAAAAGCTCTCAGGAGTGAGAGGGGCTCCGACAGGGTTGCCGAAGTGGGCTTTTAGAGTGGGTCTTTTATTGAAGGCTAACTAGGGAATTTATATCTTATTGACTTCTCCTACTGGCCGCACCATAGTTTAAGGCCTGGTGATAACACTTTTAATGGTTTACTTCTTTTTAGGGTCTGGTTATTCTTTGTTGGTCGCAGGTGACTGTCATAAAAAAGACACCCCTCTCGGACACCTAGGGCAGGATCATCTGGTTTGTTTCTGTATCTCTGGTTTCCTAATGCCTCAGCATTTTGGGGATTTCTGTGAGCCTGATCACGCAACCCCCTTACCTATTTCTCCCTACCTAGCCCCACCTGTCCTTTACTCAAAATCAGCTATTTGCTCGACTTCAAATATCTGGAAATCTTGTACCAGCTGCTGCAATTATGTCCCAGGTTAAAACTCTGCTAGGAGTAGAGAATTTTTAAGGAGGTGAAGAAATAGGTCATCCAAAGTTTGGCAAAATCTGTGGAAACGACGATAAATATCTGTTCACTTTACTTCATCGAGGACATCCTCTGATTATCTCTTTAGAATAAGAGCCAGCTCTATTTCTCTAGTTAACAAAAGTCTGCTTAGAAGAAAAAAATAGCACCGTGGGTATGCCATCTTAGATGTTTAAAGTGGAAAATGCCTAATTTGTGTGTTTTTGTGTGCATGCTTGTGTGCTTTCCGCATTTGAAACATGCCCTGCATAACACTGCACATCCAAAATCGGATGACGTACTCCCTTTATATGCTCTTATTGCCTCCTGTACTTGCATCGTCATAGCACTGACCACACAGCACTGACTTGCTAATTAACTCAATGAAGGCAGGAAGATTATTATCATTCATTTTTGTGTCTGCAGTGCCTAAAAGAGCCCCAGTCACAAAGTAAGTACTCAGTATTCTGAATGAATATCATATCAATTAGAAAAGATAGAATAGAACATGGGTATACTTTTTACCACTGTCAACATATTCATGTAGATTCTTTATGTATGTTTTTGTGTATCCCAAATATCATTAATGCAATCAAAAGCACAACAATTTAGAAATTGTATGACTCCGACTCTCATGATAAAGCCAAAGTCCAATTGATCTTACTGCTCTGTTTACCCATCAACAAAATACACAGGAAGACAGGAGAAGTCCAAGAGCACTTTGCAGAATACTCAACAATACGTTTCTGCATTTTCAGGTGGTTGAAAACAGCAGCAAAAAGATTACTTTTTCAATTATTTTTAAATGAAAACACAAGCTGAACAGAGAATTCCACAGCAGAGGCCATAGTCAGAATGTCCTGGCATCAAGTGTCTCAAGATTCAATCAAGGGCAGAATAAATGCCCCGCTGAGTCATAACTCAGTGACACATCATATTACATTTTTCCTCCAAGAGCATTTTTGAATAGAATGTTACTGTACAGAGTCCGATTTTAGAAGTAAAAAATTGAAAGGTCATTTAGTCCTTTCTGAAGTGACCTGAAAGTTTTCTCTTTACAATACAGCATATAGTATTTTCTCCAGTTTGGTTTTTAAATATTAAATGTTTTTCTCAAATTTCCTCTGAAACTAATTTCCATGAATCTGGCTTCCCATTTCTCTTAGAGTAAGAGTCAAAGAACTTAGTGCTTTGGGCCCAACACGACCTGGCCCTTCCCTCTGCCCCCCCATTACATCTCTAAACTTTTCTAGTGCCCTTCATCTTGGTTGCCTTTTTCTAGCCTCTCTGTTTTTTGTTGTATATGGCCAGGAATGCTCCCACTTCAAGGCCTTTGCACCAGCTATTCACCATGGCGGGAGCACTCTTCCCTTTGATATCAACATAGATTCATCACGCTGGCCAATTTCAGAACTTTGGTCCAATGTCATCTCTCAAGAGGCCTTTCTTTGCCTGTTTTGGAACCTTGCCCCAGCACCCCTCATTTCTCTTATTCAGATATATATCTTCCATAGTATATACCACTTTCCAACATAGCATATAAATTACTATTATCTTTAGTGTGAGCTTCTCCCCTTTAGAGTGTAAGCTCCAAGCGGGAAGATCATTTTTTTTTTCTCTCTCTCTAGCACCTAGAGCAATCAGTACCTGGCATGTGTCAAGAAATATTCACTGAACAAATAAATGCAGTAGTTTTGTATTAAAAATAAAGTGTGCAGTTTTCCAAAGGGTTTAATGAAGATGAATAACTTATTGAAATGCTTAATTTAAAAGGGCAGAATTTTATGCAGTTTGATTACAAGTATGTGTGGTGATTTTAAAAAGAACAGGGAGGAGGAGGAGAAGGAGAAGAAGGTCTACACACAGTAAAACTCACGAAAATTGAAATTCTATGCTGAAACTATGAGTAAATTTCCCCTTCCTCTTAATTTTCTCAAACATCTAAATATTTAAAGAAGCATTATTTTAACAGTAAATAATAAACATGAGAAAAAAGTTAACTAAAATATATAAAATAACTTTAAATATTCTCTCTGAAGAACATGGAGATTTTCCAATAGTTTCAACGACCAATCCTTAAAGAGAATCTAAATTTAGGAAATGTGTTTTAATCTTTCTTGAGACTTTTTAAGTAAGGTGGAATTCAGTCATCTAACTTTGTCTTAAAACCCAGAGAACAGCACTCTCTTCAGGTACTTACGTTCGTCCTAAACCTCAGTGGTTTTATTTTGTTCTCCTCTTCCTTCTGCTAATTTTAACAGGAAGATTTAATTAGATAGAAGAGATTATTTTAGCCACCTTCAGTTGTATGAAAACCTCGGCTGTTTTCAGGAAAGAGAGTTTCAAAATCAAACCACATTCTATAAAAGCAAGTGCTACCCAATTCAATAGCACAACAGTTGTATAATAAGCAAATGCTTTCAGTATCAGTGATAGTTAAGTGTTGCTGTGTTTTAGCAAAGGCACCAGCATTTATCGTAAGCACTTCACATCAACTTGAGTTCTTATTTCTATTTTTTATTTAAAAGAAAGTTTAACAAATAAAATAATAGGGAAGAATTTAAATCAAAAAACCTTTCATCCCACCCCTTTCAAACTAAAATTCCATCTTTCAGACAGGCACCCCTTTGAATTCAATGAATCCATTATCTGTTTGGATTATCTATTCAATTCACACACACTAATTCCCTCCTTTTTCTCTTTTCTCAGTATGTGTATTTAAATTTTGTATATTGGTTAAACATCTAAATTTAACTAAAATATTTCAATCTGTATTTCTTGTTCCATACACTTTCAGAAATACCTGTGTATTTTTATGAAAAATTCCAAGAGAGTCATTTTTTACTTTTTGCTTCAATAGAAAAATAAGTATATTTGAACACCACCTACTCCCTATTATATTCCTTTTTTTTAAGATGTTATTTTTAAGTAATCTCTACACCCAATGTGGCACTCAAACTCACAACCCAAACAAGAGTGGTGAGTCCTACTGACTGACCCAGTCAAGGGCTGCCTTCCTATTATATTCTTAAATTTTATTTTATTTTTTTAAAGATTTTATTTATTTATTTATTTATTTATTTGAGAGAGAGAGAAAGAGAAGGAGTGGTGGGGAGGGGCAGAAGGGGGGAGAGAGAGAGAGAGAATGAGAGAAAGAGAGAGAAACAGACTCCCTGCTGAGCAGGAAGCCGGATTGAAGGCTCCATTCCAAGACCCAGAAATCATGACCTGAGCGGAAGTCAGACGCTTAACCTACTGAGCCACCCAGGCGCCCCTATATTCTTAAATTTTAATTGCACCTTCCTTTTTAAGAATGTAATTCTTTTTAAAGTATTAGTTAATTAAGTTTAGATTTACTTAATACTTCTCTCTTTCTCTCTCTGTGTCTTTCTCTCTCCCGCTAAGGCAGGAGAGCAAGGTTCTTGTCTCACAGAGTTGAAGAATGAATCTCGAGGACAAGGAGAGTGAGTAAAGCGATAGAGTTTTGTTAAGCAAGAACACTGAAAAAGCTCTCAGAAATGAGAGTGTAGTTCTGAATGTAGGTGAAGTTTGGTGGGGTCTGGAGCAGACAGTGAAGAAGGAATTCTTTGTTTGGTGCAAATGGTGGTTTTATTAAAGCACCCGGATAGGACCTGTGGGCAGAAAGAGCTGCTGCACTGCGGTTGTCCCGGGTAGCTGATTATATACTTGGGAGTTGGGGGAGGTAAGGAAAAAGGAAGTTTTTGTTTTTAAGATTTTATTTATTTATTTATCAGAGAGAAGGAGAGAGAGCACAAGCACGGCTAGCTGCAGGCAGAAGAAGGAGGCTTCCCGCTGAGCAAGGAGCCCAATGCTTGACTCCATCCCAGGACCCTGGGACCTTGACCTGAGTCAAAGGCAGATGTGCCTAACGGTCTAAGCCACCCTGATGCCCCAAAGGGAGGCTTTCAAAAAACTTTCATATGCTAAAGAGGTCCTACAGGATACTGGAGGCCTTGCCATTGTCATGTTAAGGTTGTTTTTCCCACTAGCAAGGCATTAACATTAAGACAGTTGGGAGCTTCCTGGAGAAATGTCACATATATCCCATCCAGGACGGGAGGGGGGGCCGGGAGTTGCAGGGTATCAGCTTGTGCTTTGTCCTCAGCTAGCCTTCTGCTCCCTCATCGCCCCCAGTTATTTTTGTCTGAAGTTTTGCAGTTGACTACACATTGCTTCTTGTCTGGGGTCCTTAGACCAGTATGATCTGTGTTGGAAGTACATTACTCCCATCCCGCAGAGTAATTACAAATATTTCAAATCCAGATACTTGAGCTAGTAGGAGAGGCTTGCCCCAGGCCTCAGATGCAAGGTTGAATCTCTGTCTCCCTTTTCTTAGAAATCCATTGCAATTTATACAGGCCTTAATCTCAGTGAGTGATTTGTTACAGCTCTAGTCAGCTTGCTCTCCAGTTTGGGGATGCCCTATTCCTGTCCCTGATCTCAAGCATGTCCAAGTAACCTTGAACAGAGAAATGGTAGAAATCCATTTTCTTGATGAGCCATTAATATTGTAACAAATTACCACAAACTAAGTGTCATAAAGCAGCAAAAGTTTATTATGTCGTAATTCTTGTGGTCAAAAATCTAAAATGGGTCTTCGCTAGAACCAAAGGTGTCAGCAGGTCTGGTTTCCACGAGGAGGCCCTAATGGAGAACTTAGTTCCTTGACCCTTCCAACCTCTGAAGGCCAACCTCTGAATTCCTTGGCCCTTATATCCCTCTACAAAGGCCAACAGTGCAGTATCTTTAAAATTTTCCTTTGAATTCTAACCACCCTGCTTACCTCTTCTAAAGGAATCCCTCTTGTTTTTACATTAGGACCATGAGCTAATCCAGGATAATCATCCTATCTCAATATTCTTAACTTAATCACATTTGCCAATTATGCTTTGTTATGTAAAGTTAAATATTCATAGATTCTGGGGATTAAAATGTGGACATCTTTGGGGGGGATTCATTACTCTGACTATTCAAGAAAGAAGTGATTGTGGCAACTTGGTGATTAGATCACTCTCACCACCACTGAGATGCAAGGAGACTAAACTTTTCCAGGGGGGTTACTGATAGCAGATCATGGGCTCACATTGTCAAGAATTACCGTATGGTTTGAATAGGAATTATTTCAAAGCATGAATTTGTACTGCTTTGGTGTGAAGTCTGATATATCACTTTCAAAAATATCACTTCATTCCCCCACTTTATCAGATAAAGACTTAGCTCCTCTTTCTCTATTTTTTCTTACTTTCCATATCCTACCTTCTTCTTATTGCTCTTCCACTTTAACCTTGTTAATGTTGTTAACACGAACACTGTTCTACTAGCAAAGCTGTCTTCCAAATGGCAGCCACAGATTGACTCTACAAACTGGAAAAACTATAAAACATTACAGCATTATGACTACGTAAAGATTTTTCACTGCTGAGCCATTTAGTATTCTAGAAATAAAATTTTTCCTCTCTTACTCAACTGTTCTGACCTCTGGATGACTTGATAGAAAATGTTCCTAACTTCAACAACAACAACAGAGATGGATCTATTTTCTTAGGCTACAATTGTGGATTTAAGTGATCATATCTTTAGTTGTCTCATATATTGATCATGAGTTTCTTGAAAATATGTTCTTCCTGAAGTTTATTTCCTTTTTTAAAAAATATTACTTTTTTTTTTGTAGCCACAGTTTTTTTCAGGTTCTTAATAAACTCATGTCGTTCATTGAGTCTCCCTTTTTCCATGAGAGCCCTTCTCAGAACCTTCTAGCCTCTGCCTCCAGTCTTAAATGGTTGTTAGTGGAACTGAGTACGGTTGTAATCCTGCCTTCTCTGCTCAACTGAATTAAACTACATATTCCTGGATTGATCCCATATCTTTCTCATTCTTAGAGGATACCCTTGCTTTTCTGCAATATATCTTTAAGTAACATCCTTTGGAGAGTCTGTAGGCAAAGTGAAATTTCTAAATTCTTGCATGTATAAAAGTGTCTTTTTTTGTCCTCCTATAATAAAAGTTTAATTGGTTGTAGAACTGTATCTTGAATATGTATGTATATGTATATACTTTTATAGAAAATTGACAACATTGTGGTATTCTAGAATCCACTTAGATACTTCATATTTCTTCTGTTTTTCCCTTTGGAAGATTTTGGAATCTTCTGTTTGTTTCCTGAAATTTCAAAATTACGTGTTCACATGTGGATTGGATTTCTAAAATTCATTTCACTGGACAGTCAGGTATACTTTCAATCAGAAAACTTATCTTTTGCCATCTTTGGAAAACTCTCTTCTATTTTATCTTTGATAATTTCCCTCTGCCTACTTTTACTATTCCCTCTCTCTCTTTCTTTCTTTTTTTTAATAAACACTTATTAGTGGATATTGGACCTTCTAGCTTGCTGACTTCTTTCTTATTTATTTTCTGTAATTTTTATCTCTTTGCTTTTTTGTTTCTCTTTGGGAATATCTTTTGTTTGCTTTTCCTTGGTGGGTTCTTTTTAATTGAGATATAATTGACATGCAACATTATGTTAGTTTCAGGTATACAATATGATGATTTGATATTTGTATATGTTGCAAAACAATCGCCACAATTAGTCTAGTTAGCATCTATCATTATACATACAGAATATTTTTTTTCTTGTGATGAGAGCTCAATTCTCTTAACAACTTTCAAATACACAATACAGTATTATTAACTATAGTCGCCATGCTATACATTACATCCCCATGAGCTATGTATTTTATAAACCAAAGTTTGTCCATTTTGACTCCCTTCATCCATTTTGCCTCCTCTCCCCTCCCCTTTGACCACATATCTGTTCCCTGTATCCATGAATTTTTTTTGTCTTTTTTTTTAAGAGTCCACATATAAGTGAGATCACATGATAATTGTATTTGTCTGTCTGACTTATTTCACTTAGCATAATAGCCTCAAGATTCATCCATGTAACTGCAAATGTCAAGATGTCATTTTTTTAATGGCTAACACTCCAGTGTGTGTGTGTGTGTGTGTGTGTGTGTATACCATTTTTTTTTTTTTTTGGTACATTCATTCATTGATGGACATTTAGGTTGACTCCACACTTGAGTAGCAATGCATCAGTGTGTATTACATTCCTTGCTGTTCCTTGGATAATTTCTTTCCTCCTATAGTCATTTTTCTGTTTATTTACCTCGGTCTCTCTCTTCAGTGTTACCAGACCTATCTTCCTAGTGATACCACATAGGTACGATTGAAGAAATTGGTAGCTAGTAAGGGTTAGCTGTACCATAGGTCCACGGGGCTGTTTTTCTGTTAGTCTTACCTCCGAGAAGAATTCCATCTGGGAGTCATATGTGGAAGAGCAAAGAAAACTCTCTCAGGTAGGGACCTGACTCCTTTCAGAATGTCTTGAGTTCAGGAATGAGAAGAGTTTCAGTGCCCCAAAGACTTAGTTTTCAACAGACATTTTAGGCCATATCTTTAGAGAAGACCTATGTGTTTTCTACCTGGAGGTAAATGTTAGCCTCCTACAGAACCATATGTGCATTAGGCCTTATGAAGGTTTTTAATGTATTCTTGTTTTCATCCCTGAATCTCAGACCAGCCCTCTCCATAAGGTGCTAACTCTGGGCCCAGGGTTTTCCCAGTAATGCCATTGACAGAAAACTGGCTTCAGACTTCTCTGCTGCTCTGTCATCGTGTGTCCTAGCTGCAGCTTTCCCATTTCATCCATTCACACATGCTCGTCTGTTTTCTGTCTTTCTGAAATCTGTTGAAATCACTTGTTTATGTCTGACTCACCTCACAAAATTTCTTCACGTTAGGAGATTAGTTCTTTTTGTACTTTTCTGCATTTATTCAGATAGGAGGAGGGTCCTGGGAAGGACTGGAAGAAACATGTATGTCTGGTAAGTCATAGTAATCTGAAAGTCTACTAATATAACTTAAAGCAAATATGAAAGAAACCAAACATGAAAAATACCCTTGGTGACAATTTAATACTCCATTGATCAACCATGTCTCTAATCTAACAAAAATGCAGTCTTTGATCTGTAGAAAGGTACAACTGGTGGTATATAAGAATAATTTGATGTTTGTTCCATAGTGGCAATGGTTGTGAACATTTAGCTGAGCTCTCTCACTTGTTTTCCTGATCAGACGCACTGATTTTCTAAGTCAACTGGAGGATGTCTCATCACAAGAGGAGTAAAATGATCTACCAGACCAGGGGAGATGGAACTGTTTACTTTGCTGTCACTGCTCTCAGAGCTCACTACTAAACTCACGTATTAAGCTTAATTAGATTAAGTATGAAAATTTGTCTTTTTTTTTCCACACAAACTATTTTCTGCATTAGGCTATTTTCAAGCACATTAGCATAACTGTAAGGACCAATGAATTTTGAATAGAGCAAATTTGTGTTTAAATCTCTTCACCAGGTGCCATAAGTATAATCTTGGACAAAGTACATTTCACAGGGTTCTTGGGAAGGGTTATTCATGGTACATTTTATATAACATGCAATAAGTACTGTTCAATGGTTTTGATAAATTATTTTCACTATTTTAAAAGTGGTCAAATGCCTGAAATAGAATGAAACGGGATTATTTCCTTTGTATATCTATAAAGTATTCTGTTCAATGCACATATCATTCCAAGGGTCAGTTTTGTTTTTAAACACACACACACACACACACACACACACACACAGAGCACAGTTTACAAAGTAATTTGGTTTTCAACATTTACAGTGTATTATTTTTTCAAAACGTATGAAAAGTACATTTGGAGGGGGTTGTACTATTTTTTTGGATTTTAATTCCAGCACAGTTAACATACAGTGTTGTATTAGTTTCAGGTGTACAACATAGTGATTCAACACTTCCATACATCACCCTGTGCTCATCCAGGTAAGTGCACTCCTTAGTCCCCATCACCCATTTGATCCATCACCCCGTCCACCTCCTCTCTGGTAATCATCAGTGTGCTCTCTGTAGTTAAGAGTCTGTTTTCTGGTTTGTCTCTCTCTCTCTTTTTTTCCTTTGCTCATTTGTTTTGTTTCTTAAATTCTACATATGCATGAAATCACATGGTATTTGTCTTTCTTTAACTGACTTATGTCACTTAGCATTATACTCTCTAGCTCCAACCATGTTGCAAATGGCAAGATTTCATTCCTTTTAATGACTGAATGGCATTCCATTGCATGCATGCGTGTGTGTGTGTGTGTGTGTGTGTGTGTGTATGTGTGTGTGTGTGTATACTCATCTTCTTTATCCATTCATCCATCGATGGGCACTTGGGCTCCTTCCATAATTTGGTTATTGTAAATAATGCCACAGTAAACATAGGAGTGCATGCATCCCTTTGAATTAATGCTTTTATATTTTGGGGAGAGGGAGTAAATAGCCAGTAGTACAATTAGTAGATCATAGAATAGTTCTATTTTTAACTTTTTTTAGGAATCTCTATACTATTTCCCAGTCTGCAGTCCCCCCAACAGTGCACGAGGGTTCCTTTTTCTCCACATCCTTGCCAACACCTGCTGTTTTTTGTTTTTGATTTTAGCCATTCTGGCAGGTGCGAGGTGATAGCTCATTGTAATTTTGATTTGCATGAAACGTAAATTTTGAAAGAATGTGCAACTGGGGCCCTTTTAGAAAACCCATGGGGTAATGAATTTTTTGATTGGCACAGAGTAGTTAGTATGGAAACAAGACAAATTTCCTTATTTAATTTAGTTAAGCTTAACATATTTCCACTTAGTTCAACAGTGAGCTCAGAAGACAGTGACAACAAATATATACACACATACACACATTTGTGAATTTGTGAATTCAGGTAATTTGTGAATTCAGTCGTGTGTATATACATGTATATATACATACAAATTTTCAAATATACATATGTAACTGAGTTCACAAATTTTAAAAACACAGCATGGCAAATATAGGGAGCTCATTCCATCCATTATAACACCCTTAAAAAAGTAGACAAAAAAATAGACATTTCTAGACTTGCAGGTATCTGACCAGGAAAGGATCTCTTACAAGGACTACACATACCCACCCACCTTAACTTTCCCTTTCCCTCGTTTTTTCTAGAGAAAATCCACTGTTCAGGGTGGGAAAGTGTCTGGATCACACACCTCTTCCGTTCAGGGGCCTGGACATGAGGCTGCTCAAATTTCCCCCTCAGCCTCCGTTTATAACTCATTAGTGTCCCCTCAGGAAACTTCAATGGCCGCTGTGGTCACTGATCTCAATGTTGCTTTGCCTCCCAGACACAATCCTCCCTCTCTCCCTCTTCTACGTCCTGCACAGTTACCTCAGACTAATCCTTTGCCCTTTAGCAATTCCTTCCATTCATGAATACAGAGAGAAACAGTGGTCTCAATTGTGGCTCCTAAGCATTCATGATACACCTGTAATAAAGAGTGAGGGAGAGTCTCCAATTGTGAAGTGAAATTAGACACAGTCGCAAGCCGGCAGCGGGCACCGCGAGAGCCCTTGAGTGGGCCCAGGAGTCCCCTTCAGAGTTTCCACACCGGTCTCCACCTACATCCTCATCCTCCTCTAATTAAACCTGCTTTCCTTAAGCACCGGCATTTCCAAAATAGTCCTTTTCAGTTTTGTTATTTTCCTGTGTTGTTTGATTACTGGTATGAAAACACCCATCATTTTTATAGATTTTCTCTGAAAATGTAAAACAATGTTTCAACAACATTGTGTGTTGGGGGAAGGAGGGAGGTTGGCCTGAGCTCCTAATCCCCATTATGATATTGTGACTGCAAGACAAGGCATTCTGAGTTCCACACAAGTGACTTACAAATGAACTTCCAGAATATAACCCATACTGAAGGAGGGGATTGCCTATATACATTGTTTGAAACCCACTGCAGCTCCACTCCATTAAGCATCAAAAAGTCTGCAACTCCGCATGTAAATAATCAAATTACTCTGCAGCCTAAACAATTCTGCAGCGAGTATCTGCTCATTTTTGTAAGTTCATTTGTTTTCCTTCACCTGGCATAAATTGTTATTCAAACCAGTCACTTAAACCACAAGACTAAATTAATACTAATAAAAATAGTGAGAAGCCACACAGAGAATGTGGAATAGCCAATGTTCCAAGAAGGACAATAACCAAAAATAAACTCATATATAAAACATTGGGCAACTTACGAGATGTTTAAAGACATTTCAAAAAAGTCAGGAAATGAAAGCAATCCTAAGAAATCAGAAAAAAATTTACAAAATAGTAATAAGACACCGTACCTTATTAATAAAGTCTTCTTGAAAGAAGTCTGTGACAGTAACCATTAACGACCACTCATCACCCCTGGTTCTTCCAGCCAGGATTTAGATGGACAAAGAAATTGTTTTTAAAGGTGAAAAAAATGTTTTTCAGATATTTGCCACAAATATTAAGTACTCCTATTGACCAACTGATTAGATTACAGCAGCAATACCTATTTGAATAATTTTGGATTCATTTTGCTCCAGGAAAAAAAAAAAACGGCGGGGAATGATTATTATTTATACTTGAACATCCTGTTGGAAAATGTCACTTGAATGTTGCTTGAATTATATTTCCTATGTGAAAAAGAAACGGCCACACAAGTTCCTCTAAATCTATAGTGTGTGTCTATGTCAGCAGTCATAGAGACAGGAAGAATTTGTTTCACTTTTCATATGTAAAAAGCAACAACCTTGCTGATTTTTTTTTTCTTATTTTATCATGGAAGAAATGACATCCTCCTCCCATCCCCATACACACACATAAAATTATGTTGCTGGCCTCAAAGGTCAATGAACACATTCATGCAGAAAGACATGGATGGCTATTTCTTACCGTAATAAGGGCTTGCATATTTGGGCCAGGAGAAATTTGCACAAGGACATATTCTTCTACAGGTAATAGTAAGCAAATTCCTTAGGTTCAAAGGGGAATTCAGTGAAAATATGGTCTAACAGAACAATGCCGTCTAGCAAGGCTTACCTGGGTGGTGCTGTTGGTGTTTGGTGGCAGACCTACACAATTGCTTTTGCCACCTATGTGCCCCTCAAATACTGCCACTGGAAGATTAGTTTCCTTTGCTTCAGGTATGAATCCTGCAGAGGCTGACAGATACAACGTGGTGAGGTGTCACTGGATGTGGGAGAGATAAATGTCAATTTGACTGTGACAGAAGGAGGGCGTTAATGGATAGCTTTATTTGTCGTTTTGAAGCCTACTGATGTGGCAGGAGTTGAGAAAGTGGAAAACTTTGTTTTTGCCTCATGGAATGGGGTTCCTTATGAAATGTGCTTCTATTAAGATACTGCTGCAGTTTGAAATCTGCCTAAATGTGGACAGGAAGCCTAAGTTTGGTTTAATTTTTAAAACGATTTTCTACAGTTTCAAGCTCTACATGCTATTTGGAGGCTTTGGGGGCCTAGCTTTCCACTCCCTTTGCTTTTGAGGCAGGTTGAGAAATAAATTATATTGACCTCACATATGAGGAAAAGTAAAAGAGCACAAAAATAAAAAATTAGAACCCTGGGTTTGCGTACTCTTAGATGGCCACATTAACTTTCTGATCTCCCTATCCCTCCCCTGCCAAGTAGAGGTAATAATAGAACCTTACTTACCTCACTGGGTTTTTGCAAAGATAAAATAAGATGATTTATATGAAAGCCATTTATAAACTTTTAACACTAATAGAATTAACTGACCTTTCCAAATTGATAGCAGAAAAGCTCAAAATAGTTTCTCCGAGTTTTTATGGAGAGCAATGTTGAGTAAGTGAGTCAAGCATTTTTGCAGATGAATCCTATGAGGAAAATGTGATCTAAACATTATACTCGAACTCCCTTCAAGTCCTACTTTGACACTAAAGATAACATACACAGAACAATCCAGGCATTCCCCAACGCCAGAAGGAAGAGAAGAAGAAAAATCAGTTTCCAACTGCAGGTGGAACTGCAGCATTGAAATTGTTTATTTTACAATTAGATTTTCTCTTGTAGAAACTCACTGCTCCTTTCTGGTGTTTTATTTAGTGAGAATTAGTTGAATGAAAAAGAATGGAACATGATGTTCACCCTCCTTTCATAAAGTAAATTTCATCTCAAACTGTTGAAAGGAAGATGAGGAGCATGCTTTATCCTTGTCCCTAAGAGCGCTGTGAGCATTCACCAAACTCGTATCTTTCTTCAAATATATTTAGCCCGGTAAGCAAGCAAAGGTGATATATTTGGGACTAGCAGGAATGGTGATTCATTTCACAGTCAGGGAGAGAAGAGACTAGGAATTAATTTCTCAACTGCGTCAAGACACCTGCATGTGTACTGGATATTCTTAAACTCCAGAGGTAGCCCTGTTTTAAAAACCCCGTCCCCAGGATCCTGCCAGAGAAGGACTCTAACTTGAAAACCAGAGCAGAAATGAGAGAGGGAAGACAAGTCTGAAATTAGTATTATTTAAAGAGTGGCACTGGCACCGATGACATGAATAAAACTAATTAGTTTAACATTGTGTCTCCTCCTGACAGTTTTCTTTTCCTTTTTGGATGTAATCAAGCCCATTTCCTTCACTGTCCTAACTCATCACAGGCTTCATTAGAACCGCAAAGCACAGCCTGCTGGGGCGTCTTTGCCGCGGCTAGAGCTCTCTGCTCCCGACTTCGTCAGCCTGCAGGCTCCCCGCACTTGGGAGCACCCGGAGCTCGGGAGGAGCGGGCTCCTGCTTTATTTGTGCATGTCCTGAGTCCTCCAGCATTCTGAGCCTGTTGCAGATGGCCCGAAGCTGTCAGGGATCAATGCAAGGGTTAAAGAGACCGGGTGTCCCTGGGACTGGACCACAGACAGACCGAGTCTAAAAGCTTCTTTGTTAGCCTCTCACTTAAGCCCCTTTCCTCCGGATTCCAAGTGCGTCTCGCTCACGGGCACAGAGGTGAAGTCCTTCCCTCTCTCTGTTGGGTTCTGTTTGAGTTTGTGGCATTTGTCCGGATAGGGAAAATGTCTGTGTCCCGAAGAAGCGCTTTCACCTGCGATTGAGGTAAACACATGGTGCACTCTTTTGCCAAAAGAGGGCAATGTTGCTGTGCGGAACGTCCTCGTTCTGTTCCCGGGGACCTGGTCTCTGGAACGGTAAATAATCGCACTGTCTCTTCCCTTTCACCGCAGACAAGTTTCCACATGTCTCTGCGCTCTGTAGTTAATCAGGACTTTGTAACTATCTGTCCTACCTATTAACTGCATCCACTCCCAAATTGTTTAAAGGTTAACACATTTCACTCCATGCATGACTGGCACACACAAGCCAAGTGCTGTCTCTGAAATTCGAAATTCTTCCTTCCCATTTGCCAGGGAGAGGCAGGAGGGGGAAACAACCTGCTTTAGGATATTGTGAAAAGTATGTTTCCTGTTGTCCCTGTTCTCAAATATTCAGTCAGTGTGTGATCTACTCATGGTCTTCATCCGTGACCAAACTGAACATCAAAGGGAGGAAAAAATACATGTTCATTTTCAGTGAATTTACTTCAAAATTAGCCATCGTCTTCTTAGTTGAAACATGATTCCAAATTAACACCAGGATGTTGACAATAATCCTGATAACTGGCCCTCAATTTCTTTTGTGGGGAGTGGGGGAGTGGATTTTGCCTGCTATGATTTTAAATCATTTAACCCCACGGTGAATACAGGCTTCTGTGTAAGCGTTGTTTTCTTTAGGAAAGTCTACATTAGTAATCTTCCTTTTCAGTAATAAGATGTTGAAATTTTTTTCCCTTGGCAGCTTATTATACTTTAATAGGTTATTTCCACCTATTTTTCATTCCTTTAAAAATCGTAATACAGTTGTTTTCTGGAAGCACAATTTAGGTTTTCAATGGAAGGTTTGTTTGAGGAGCAGAATTCTTGGAATTCTTCTGTCAAAGAAACACTCTCAGTCTATACCAACACGCTTGTTTGTGCTTTTGCTCTCTGAAGCAATTGGCAATGAAGCTGGAGTACCGTAGAATGCTACCAGAGCAAGCTGCTCTTGCATTTAATAAACCCACTCGTGCATCTCCTTACAAACATATCTGTGTCTATGTGTGCATATACTGTGTACACACACACACACACACACACACGAGTGTGTGTGCGCACGCACTTGCTTCTGTTTCTGCCTTTGGTTTTTTTTAGTTCAGAGTCCTATTTAAAGTTCATTAGAGGGAAATAATTGTCGACATTTTTCTTGAGCATTAAACATTACTGATCTCATTTCCTAGAAACTGCAACTAGGTGTTTTATCAGAGCCAACAGTCTGAAAATATGAAAATTACAGTCACTAAAATTAAAAATACATTAAGAGAAAGAAGAATTGGGTGTGGAGTGGCAGGTTCCTGGGGAAAGGGACAGTCTTAGATGGGCCTCTTGGTTTGTCCAGTCTCCAAAGTGCCCCATGTTCCCATAGTTAACTGAGCTTGAAAGACTAAAGGAGTCTCCTATCTCAGGAACACCAGTAAAACTCCAAGAAAGCTGTGTCTGCAGGAGGTGGTTCCAGGAAGCCCTTATTTAACATTGACTTAGTTTACCGTGGCTTGGCTTTTTCATTTCTTCTGCGTTAGAGCCTGTCACCTCACGTGTGCTTCCTTCTCCGGCACCTGTCAGCATATGTACATGAGAAAGTCTCCGTTATTAAAAGACTAATAACCGTATTGCAGGTTTCTGAGCCCAAGATTGTATTTTCTTCCTCAAATATTCATTAAAAAATATAGATTGTGTTTTATTGAAAGTGCTCTTTAATGAATGGTATTCCTGTTTGCGTACAAGGGGCCCTTCCAGAGCAATTCTCTGACAGTAATTGTGGTCTGAATTGAGAACGTACAGTAACGGAGTGCAGTTAATGGCCACCCTGTGGATCGAGTGCTCCACTTTTGTCATATCTGGTGACTTTTTAAAATGCAGAAATTAGTTAGGCCAGTAAAGAGTTAATTATGTTCTTGTGTCAGGAAACCCTCAATAAGCAGTCAGAGGGAGGAATTCTTTGTCTTTAATGCAAAACAGAAATTGCAAAGACCATGGCAGATGATAATGTATAAATAGTAAGTGAGCATCTAGTGTGTGTGTGTGTGTGTGTGTGTGCACGCACGCGCATGCCGTGTGTTACGTGAGAACAAGTGAAAAGCCCACAACGATAAGGAGCACTAAATGAGTCAGTGGCACCTTTTCATTTCCATACAGCTCGAATAAATAAACAAGACAAAACTCCTTTCCAGCCAAATTTCATTTTTTCACTTCTTTACTTTGATTTCATTTCCTATCACCTGATGTTTACTTACATGGAAAATAGCACACCCAACTTAAGAAATGGGTCCTTTGTGTAAATATGGTCTCCATTGTGTCCAGTCAAAACAGACATGTCCATAAATGGGTTAAGATGAAAGAGATGAGGTTTGCAAAGACGAAATAGATGCTGGTATTTGTTAAGATGTAGGAAATAGCAAGCCATAATACTAAAATAATTAAATCTTCTGATTTGTTAGAACTTGAGGAAAAGGGTAATTTAAAAATATATGTGTGTGTAAGACACACACACACACACATACACACACTTTAGAGTGATCTGGATTATAACTTTGCCGCAGGGAATTCACTCCGAAAAGCAAAAAGCTAACACAGGCAGGAATGGATATTTCCTAAATCTATCCAAGCTTTTGTGAAAGGGAAGCTAATATGTCCTTCTCAAAGTCTTTTCTGAAAGGCAGAAAATCCTTTAAAGGTGGAACATTTGACAAAATTCCTCCGTTACTATTTAGGGTCCCACACCAAGGGGGAGTGGTGCATCACTCAACCAGCCCTGCACGCTACCCCCGACCTCTCCAGAAGCACACCACTAGCCAGGGCTCTGCTTCCTGAGACTGTCCACGTCTTGTTTGGTGACCAGGATTTACACCTCCTTTGAGATGCTAGTTTTTATAAAACCATGGTGCTTAGTAGCCTATTTTGAAAAATCAGATGCTGAGATTGTATCAAGAACCCTGTCATTATAATCATAAGAAAAATCCAGTCCCCCCCAAAAAAAACAATTATTTTTCAATACTTGTCCAAATAATTATTTGATTCATTTTTGCTTTCAACTGATTTGTTTTCATTTTTGAACTGACTACTTTGGCTGGACAGAGTCTGAGTTTCCATGCTCAATTCAGGAGCTGACCTCAGCAATGGCATACATTTCCTCTGTCTGCAGCACAAAGAACCCTCATATTCCTGTTCAAACTGGCACATGAGCAATGTCATTATGATTCAAAGCATTTTATCTAATATTTCAAATCCTTTTCTTTTCTTTTTTTTTTTAAAGATTTTATTTATTTATTTGACAGAGATAGAGACAGCCAGCGAGAGAGGGAACACAATCAGGGGGAGTGGGAGAGGAAGAAGCAGGCTCATAGCGGAGGAGCCTGATGTGGGGCTCGATCCCACAACGCCGGGATCACGCCCTGAGCCGAAGGCAGACGCTCAACCGCTGTGCCACCCAGGCGCCCCTCAAATCCTTTTCAAGCAGTTTTTACTTCCTGCCTTGCTTGAAATCTTATTTTGGATAAATGAGTTTAATAAGTTGACCAGCTGATTTTCTTTAAAACACACTTAGCATGGTAGAGTATAAAACAAATCGTATTCTCATGCATCGTGTGGATTTGTCCAGCTAAATTCGGATCCTCCCAATCCATAAGGTTGAGGTGAAGCAGGTAGAACGTCACATCATAATGTTGAGGTCAGTTGCGCCGAAAACCTGGCAAATCTCATTTAGATCTTTCACTGAATCAAGTGTGACACATAAATATTGGTTGTATTGGAAAGGTGTATGAAATGGCTCACAAGGGCTACAAATCTGCCATTTGGTGGCCAAGGTAGTGGCTCCCAAATTCAAAGTAGTGTATAACACCGAAGGAGATGCCAATATTACCTGTGCTTTTTTAGAGAGTATTAGTTGCAATGCAAGTGTTAAATGATATGTGAACACTTTAAAAATGTAATCAGGGTAAGTTTCAAGTCCTTTGGAGTGGGGCCTGTCAAATGCCAACATTGCCATCTTTGATCCATGACATAGATGTTTGCACGTTTTGGAATTCATTTGAGGCGATGGTTGTTTTAGGATTGAGACATGGACATTGATACATTTTGGTATATTAGCTAATCGAGGTGAAATGATAATGAATAAAAGGGAATATTCCATTTAAAAAATCAGTATAACTTAAACGACTTTCCAGAGTTAACAGGTCACAACCTAAAGATGTACTGTTCTTCAGTATGATTTAGAAGACAAAGTTTCAGAAAGATGTTGCGATACAAGAGAAAAATGTACGTGTCCAATACATGTATACTTATATGGACAATTTTGTTCCAGTTCAATTTAGTTTCATAGCATCAATAGTACTTATGTTTGAAGTTGTTTTAAATTTATGTACAGTTTGTAATAACTTCCTTTTTCTTGATGACAAATATAACACAGGGTTTTCAAAGTAGTGTAACTGAAAGAGGGATTTTTTTTATACTCATTTATGAAAGTAGAGCAATCGTTGACTATCAGCAAAACATGTCTATGCAGGGTAACAAAATATGCCAGTTGTATATTTAAATAAATAAATAAATAAATAAAAATAACATCTCTTGGCCAGTTACCAGTCAGTGCTCCTATTAGTCTCTGCTTTAGACTGTTGATGATGTGATCCGAGAGTCCTTCTGGCTAGAATATTTGCATCACAACCAATAATAATATGTTAGCCAGTGCCAATACCATTTTCCTGAAGACACCTTCCTGAGACATCAACTCCAAGTATTGTCTTATTTCCATGTTCATGTTTACCTAGAAATTCACTCTTTAGAATTCTGAACACATATCCTAAAGAAATATCTGGGCATTTGGACATTAAAAATCATTGCTAAAAAACAGAATGACACTTAAACATATGTGTTCCCAGAATATGAGTACACTAATATCTGGTATTACAGAATTAAGTGAGGAAATTATAACTAAAAGTATGCAAACTTGTGATTATCTTTATTACCAGCCATATATTAATGAGCACAATAGCATGCTTTCCATTTGCCAAATCTGCTCGCTTGTGTGATATTTTTCTGGCTCAACTTGGAGTTATGCTAAAGAATTTATAAACTGAAAATTGAGTCCTGAGTTCCTCTATTAGGCTATTATTTAAGTATAAATACAATATTTAGAAATGTTTAGTAGAAAGGGGAATGCTCAAGAGATTTGAATACATAATTAAGGGGCAGGGCTGCTATGTCTTAAGCTTTTCCTGCGGCTGCCTTACTGTGTGATTTCAGGTGTCTTCCTCAACTTTTCTGTGCTTTTATATTCATAAAGAAAGCTGAATCACACTTGGGGGTAAAATATTGCAGCATTTCTGGATAAAAGGTTCAAGAGACACCGTATACACCCTCCCCAGCGAAGTACAAATGTGCGCTGACAATTACATAAAAATAATAATAAAAACTGGAGGACTGCTCTAGTTGGAATAGAAATCAATTCCTAAAATGATGGATAATATTTAACCTGAAATACAGGCTTATATAAAATAATTGAATTCTCAGTCAGTGTGCTGCATAGCACAGGGATTATTAACCATCCTGAATAGGAATATATTTATACAGTGCTTTATACTTTCCAGAATCTCTTCATTTACATCATCTCAACTCTATCCATATCTCAGCGTCACATAAATTATCCCTTAAAACTTACCCGTCTTGGCAGCCTACACCACCTCCGTTGTTTCCTCAGCTTTTGAAAAGGATTCCACAAGCCACAGTGAAAATCCGTCTTATAACTTTACAGGCTCAGCTCATATATACGCTTATGGTGGGGATTGATTTCTGAGGAAACATGTTTCCCTAACAGTTAGGCAGGAAGGAACTCAAGTCCTCAGGCAGCCACCCACAGGGAGTGGGGACTCTACTGTGTTCCATGAGCCCTGGGCTGTTAACACTAGGAAGAAGGGCAGGGGAGGCTCTCTCCTTGCTGTCTGGACTTGATTATCCTTCAGGAAAATCAGCTGCATGGTTATAAAGCTGACAAATTGTGTGAGGAATCGAACATTCGCATTTGCATTTCAGCTAAACCCATCAGCTGCCCTTTGCACTTCTTACCATGAAGCTAGACTAACAGGGCCATCCAAACGTGCATCTTCTGCAGTACCTGGGAGAGAAATCCCTCTTTTCCTCTCCAGCTGATCTCTGTCAGGACCTGGTGGGGCAGCCAGGGATCCTCATGGAAACAGATGTCTACGTGACACCATTGTTAGGTCTAGGTGTTATTCACCGTACGGTTACTGGTTTCTGTTTTTTAATTTTTACTTTAAGGAAAACCTGCTGACCTCTTACATTCCAAAGCAGCCCTGGGGGAATACTCAAGTGTCTCAAAGGGAGAGATTAACCAGGCAACACAAAAATAAGCCCATTTCTTTCCTTTTCTTTTCCCATAATTTCTTTTACTCACCCTGTTTTGCTTCCTTTTCTTTTTAATTATAGTACGTACATCATAAAGTTGAGACGTGGATTAAATTGGTTGGCACAAATCACTTAGAATATTTACTGGCACAGAGTAAATGTTCCAAAATATTAGCTGGCATTATTAAAAAAATCTGTATTCTTTTCCTAAGGCTGCATGAGCAAACACAACAAACTGGGTGACTTCAAATGGCAGACATTTATTGTCTCACTGTTCTGGAGGCCAGAAGTCTGCAATCAAGATATTGGCAAGGCCATGCTCCCTCTGAGGGCTTTGGGAGAGAATCCTTTTTTGCCTCTTCCGGCTTCCGGTGGTCCGTAGCAATCCTTGGAGTTCCGAGGAGGAAGGAACGGCGTATATGCGTTGCTCCTGTGCTCTGTGTTCATATGGTGCTGTCCTTGTGGCTCTGTGTTCACATGGCAGTCTTCTAAAAGGACATGCGTGATATTGGATGAGGGGCCCGCCCTACTCTAGTATGACTTCAACTTGACTTTAGTTACATCTTCAATGATCCTTCTTCCCAATAAGGTCACATTCTGAGGTACTGGGGGTTAGGACTTCACCATCTTTGGGGAAGGGGAGTGGAGGACATAATTCAACCTATAACAATATTCTACGTGCAAACTAGCATTCCTGCCTTCAAGGGACCAAAGCTGAACTTCCTCCTCCCACAGGAAGCAGGAAGTGTAGGCAGTCCGATCCTTCTCAGTCACTCCAGTCTCAGAGGATGGCACCACGCTCATTTCATTCCCCAGGTCAGACACTAGTGTCGTTCTTTTATTCCTTTCTTTTCTGCACCCACTTGTTCTTATCAGTCATCAACTCTTATGAGAGCTTCCTCATTTCTGTCTCTTCGTTAGTTCTCGTCTCTGCATGTCCGTGGAGAGCACCTTTCTTCTGAGCTACTCAGGTTTCCTAGCTGATGGTCTAGCTGCGCCCTTCTTAAGTAGTCTCCAAGACACAGTCAATGACCACTTTCAAGGGCAAGTCAGATCATGGCAAGACCTTGCTTACAATACTTACTGGCTTTTAATTGCCCTTAAGATCAAGTTCCAAATGTATATCCATTTTCTCGTCTTGGATCTGCTCATTATTCCAACTCTATCCCCATTGTGCCCCTCCAACTCCCAGCCATGCTTGACTATTTGGGGTTCCTCTACCATATGCCGTGTTCTCTTTGTTCCTCGTGTTTGGGTCCCACACTTTTTTCTCTTCCCCCTTTTTCTCTAGCCAATCACTTGCTCCTTCAAAAATCAGCTTAGATATCAAATCTTCACCTAAATCTTTCCTAACTACTCTCCGTAAACCCCTGCCAAGGCTGAAGTAGATGCTACTCCCATGGACTCCATAGCACCCCATAGCCTTTACCTAAAACTGTATGTTTCACGTTGCATTGTGTTTTTCCATTTACTTGTCTGTTCCCCACAGGAGATTATAAATTTCTGGAGGATGGGGCCTGGGAATTAGACATCACTGTATTGTTGCATCCCTAAGATTGGCACATTTATTCATCCATTCAATAACTACTAATTCAATGCCTGCTCTGTGCCAATAACTATACTATACTTTGAGAATGCAAATGATGAACAAAACAGACATTTCTCTTGTACTACAAAACTTTATGCACTGTGAGAAAAATATTAAATTCAATAAGTACTTAAAATACAGCCTAATAAGTGCCTTGAGAAGGGTAGTACAGATTTCTCTGGTCTCAGAGTCAGCATGGAGACCTGAAGCATGAACTGAGTTGTCAAGGTAAGGAATAGCAGGTATAGACTGCCAAGAGGAAAGGAATAGCATGTGTGGACACTGCAGTGAGAAGCACAACGGTGAGCAAGAGGCAAGAGCACAAGGGGAAACAATCTTGAAGGCATTTCAATTTACGTTAAAATGTTTTTAATGTATTCTAAGGAAATTGAGAAAATACGAAAGGATATCCCATATTAGAATGACTTGTGGATCTATAGTTCAGAAATGTCACTGAAGCAATTATGTGGATAACTGATTGAATTGGGACAAATTTACCAGTTACTACTATTCCGGTGACGGGAAATGGAGGCCTGGCCTAGAGCAGGGACAATATGACAGGGGAGAAGTTAGGCAGCCTGGATCAATAATTAAGAGGTAGAAAAAGAGAATTTGGTGATTGTGGTAAGAAAGACTCAAGAATAATTGAGAGATTTCTGGACTTGATGTATTTGGATGGCATTCACTGAAATAAAGAATTTTATACAAAGTACAGAGTAGGACCATATATACCAGCGATGATGCAATTTCAAATGTGAGGTAGGGACCTTGCAAAGTCCGGGAGGGTGCAGGCAGGAAAACATATACAGGAGGCAGCTACGTACAGGCCTAGCACTCAAGGAAAAAATTGTGACTGAAGGTATCTATATGTCTTATTCATTCATTCTAGAATACAGGTTCTCATCACTGGCTGTGTATTAAAACCACCAAGGGATCTTTTTAAAAAAGCAATAAAACTATGCCTGGTCCTCATTGCCAAAGATTCGATTTAATTGGTCCCAGGCATTAGTATTTCTTAAAAGCTCCTCAGGGAATTCTAAAATGAAGCCTGGGTTTCAAACCAATGCTCTACAGTAAAAACAAACAAACAAACAAAATCCTTACTATGGACCAAAGAAAGGTATTGTGCAAATCAATATAAGTTTTGTTTTTCAGGCTCTTCCCTTGCCTCTTCACACATTCTATACATCCTGAGTCAGAAACCCTGATCTCCTACTTCTCCAGATAAGCCAAGGATTGACACACTCCTTTGCCTTTACCTGTGTTCCTCGCCTGCTCAAATCCACTTCGGGCCACTTCCCTGAATTCCTATTCACTCTTCAAGGTCCAATTCATATGTCACCTCCTCTCTGAAGCCTTACCCAACCCATCTGGATACAGAATTAATCTCCCTCATTTATCACATCATATCATAATTATTTGATTGCATTTTAACTGGATCATTAGAAAGACAGTATTGTGCATTCTTGGAAATGTCAATGAAAGAAGGAAAAATAAAGAGCATGATTACAAGGTTGTTTTCTTCACTGAAAAAAAAAGGCAACTTACATTTGCATAGCACTTTCATAAACATTTTATTTAATCCCTCAGCAAGCTTGTGGATTAGCAGGGAAGTATGACTTCTCTCATCAATATTAGGGATTCTTCCCTCTACTTTTCTAAACTATTTTTTAAGAAGACCTCTTTAAATAGGTTTGCTACATTTATTTTTCCTCTTATTTTACTATAATACAAAATCGAAGTACTGTTAGAAATCCTAATTTTCAAAACAGCTTATAAAGAATTTTTTTTAAAAAGATTTTATTTATTTATTTGACAGAGAGACAGCCAGTGAGAGAGGGAACACAAGCAGGGGGAGCGGGAGAGGAAGAAGCAGGCTCCCAGCGGAGCAGGGAGCCCGATGCGGGGCTCGATCCCAGGACTCTGGGATCACGCCCTGAGCCAAAGGCAGACACTTAATGACTGAACCACCCAGGCACCCCACTTATAAAGAACTTTTTAAGTTGAAAACAAACTGTTTAGATTCTGTGCTGGCTTTTCTTTTCTTGTGGCCACCAGTCAACTCTCAAGTATGATCCGTTCTGTTCTCGGAAGGGAGAGCCTCCCTATATCGACAATATCACCAAGCACCTTTGCCCTTTGACTTGGCCATGTAGGAACATGAGTGGATGATCAGAGGCATGGGAGAGTGGTGTAGGGTTGCCAAGGGTGACTGCGTCCTTTGACTGAAGGCCATGGGTCCCCTTCAAGACAGCCCTCGCCCTACAACCCGCTCCGTAACCGCCCTTCCCCCTCGTTCCTCAGGCCTGCAGTGGTATTTAAAGTGTTCTTACTAGTAAAGTATACAAGTCACTATATGGGGCACTATATTACCTCTTGTGGTTTTTCTAAGCCCTAGGCGTACTTTTCTAAATAGTTCTTTTATTAAACTCTTTTTAAATTATCCTGCTTTGACTGTGCCATTTGCTACCTGCTGGAACATTGACTGATGTTAGCCCCAAATTTATACTGGTTTAAATCAATGCTTTTTCAAAAAGAAAACATGATTTTCCATTTCAAAAAGATATGTGATTTTAATACAGCATACACTTTTGCTGATCTTTAATATTCTAAATTATGGTGGTTCTTAGTAAAAAGTGGCATTGAACAGTCACTGGACAGTTTTATAGAATAAATTGGAGGTGGTTAATAAGACCCTCTGACATAATCATTCTGTTTGTGGTTATTAAACACTAGCCTTGGTTTCAGTGGGAATAAACCTTCAGATATATTATCTTCCATCATAACATAAGTTTTATGATATTTGAGAAGGTTTTATCTTTTAATGGTTGGATCTTTCTTAACAAATTTCAAAAGATTAAATACAGGATATCAACTGATACAAAAAATGTCATTGCTGTTTCACAACAATTTTCTCTCACCTTAGATAGACTATCCCATTTCCAGGAAATATTTATGTCATACTGGAAAAACCCACTCATTCTTTGACTGATTCATTTATTCTTCAATAAATCTTTATTGAGCTAAGTGTTCTGCTAGGCATAAGGAAATGCAGCTGTCAACTAAAGTAGATACAATCCCTGACCTCCTAGATCATAGAGTATAGTATAAAAATTACGCATTATGCTGAATTTTTAAGGGTCATCAAAGTTTTTGACATGCAAATGGCATATATTATTTATGTGCTAAAAAAGAAGGCTCAACAAAGGGATAATCAAAACCTAGGAAAGATAAGTAAGTAATTGAGCTACGAAGGGATTTCTTCAACCTATAGAACCCTCTTTTATATCTAGATAGTGAGAACATTTAAATAATTGAGTCAATGTGTGAGTAGTCCAAGCAAAGTTAACATTTATGACAAAAACGTACAGCTAAGTGGTTAAGGACTCAGGTTTGAAATCATAGCATCTGATGTCAAATCTTGCCTCTATTTGTGGTGGTTCTATGACCATAACCAGACAGTCAACATCGTAAACCTCTTTTCCTCTCTGTGGAATGGAGATACTAAAATATACCTTCCTCTAGGGTGTTTGGAGTACTGTATGAGTTAATACATGTGTAATATGTAATCTAGAGATTAAGTGCAAAATAAATATTATAAATTATTATTATTATTAACAGGACTAAGAAAAGACTTTAATATAAACTTAGTAATAGCTGAAGGAAATCCACACACTAAACAAATTCTTGTGCCAAAAAGATCAATTATAATACAATACAGCTTTGTTTTAATAACAAAAGGAAAAAAACATTAAAAATATTAAATATATGTCCCTTATTTATTTTTGTGTATACAATAGATATTGTAAGAGCACTTCTTGAAAGGATTATGGCAATAGAGATTGCTAATGTAAGCAATATTCAATTTATGCACAGACGAATCAATCTCAATCAACCCCTCCTTACTCAGCTCATCTGATGAACCACTGCTCTCCATTCCTTCCATGAAAAGTTGTGATGTTTGCTCACAACATTTTCAGTACTGGTGCTGATAGGTTACCAGCTGAGAAGATGAACCCAGCAGTTGAGATGAATGCCTCCTAAGAATTAGTTACGTTTGTTCCCAAACCTATTTATTTCGAGTGCATGCTGTTATAATTATGTAATTTCATATGGTTAACTAGTGAAATATAAATATAGAAAGATAGGTATTTCTTTTAAAACACCCCAAAGATATTTGGAAAGAATTAATTAGAGTTATTTTAAAAGTATTATGTCAGTTTGTATGTGAATGAAAAAATAACTTGAAATTTTTTAAAATGTTGAACAACTCTGCATATAGGTTGGCTTACAAGTTCTCATTTCAATTTTTAAAAGCCAACCTGGAAATTGTTTGCCTATGGGTGTGATTTTTGTAAAGAAGACAATGCAGACTTCCAATCAAGGACCTATATTAAAAGAAATGGCTTAAAAACTGCATTGAAGGGGTGCCTGGGTGGCGCAGGCGTTAAGCGTCTGCCTTCGGCTCAGGGCGTGATCCCGGCGTTCTGGGATCGAGCCCCACGTCAGGCTCTTCCGCTGGGAGCCTGCTTCTTCCTCTCCCCCTCCCCTGCTGTGTTCCCTGTTCTCTCACTGGCTGTCTCTCTTTGTCAAATAAATAAATAAAATCTTTAAAAAAAAAAAACTGCATTGAAGATTGGCAAACACATTTAAATTTATAGTTTAAAATCAATGTTAAATATTTTTATGTACCTTTAAAAAAATCTCTTTTTAAATTATCTTTTCAATTAACCTCTGGAATACTGCTCCCAATTTCACTAGAATAGAAATTTCCACAGTACTATGTATTCGATCCTTATCATGTGCTACTTTATATAACCATGCCATTGTTCATCAAATCAACTCTCCTTTTTCTGGGCACACAGCTGCATCATATTTTCCAGGCTCCCTTGCACTTTGGTAAGGTCAAAGGCTAGATTTTGTTTAGGATCTTAAGAGCAGGGACACCTTCTCAGGCTCCTTCCTTGCCATTAGCCGGACACAGATGACACTGAGACCTTAGGGACCAGTGGAGTCACAAGATGGAAGACTGAATCACCACACAAAGGAAGGCCACCTGCCAAACAGAAATACATGTATCTGTTCTATTTAGTTATTATTTATTTAATAAACAAACATTTATTGGGAACCCAGTATATCTTAGACACTTTGCAAGGTATAATTAAAATAACCAAAAAGATAAATTCAGTAACCCAAATTACTACAGTCAGGGAACCAGCTATACAGGTCTCCACAAACCTAATTGCCATAAACTCCCATTACCCTCAAAGAGTCCCTGAGCTATTTCTAGGCCTTCTTAGCGCATGGCTTTTCAAACATCTGTGGCCATAACCACAAGTCATGACCCAAGATAACCATGTGAAAGTTTACAAAAACAATACTGTGCTTAGCCTTAATATACTGATATTAAGTATTTTATACACTGATATTTTTATTCTATTCTATTCTAATCTATCTAGTCCATTCTAACCTCATTTATCCTATTTCATTTTTTGAATGGTGGTATCACCCAGGGAACTGATTTCATTCCCCATCAATGAATAGTAGCCTATATTTAGAAAGTACTATTCAAGAGGGCTCTCTCTCATGGATTCAGATTCTGGCTTTCTCCTCATGTATTCTGCACTGCTCGGCTTGCTGAAGATGCCCTTCCCTTCCAAGATTCCCTGTTATGAACAACTTTCCATTCCATGTGATTACCTTAATAATGCCACTCCAATCTTGAAAAGGATACAGCTTTCCTGTAGTTGCTTTTTCTGAACATAGACATGTGTTTTGCAATTTTTCTTAACAAAATATACACAGAGTCTTACTTTTGACAAGATTTTGCTGAAGGCTTGAGTATAAATAAAGAAAGTACGACTCTTAGGAATGGTAACCCTGATGAACTATTGAGGTTACAGTACTATTATGTCTGGGAATGCTTCTATGCTAATCCTGTGGCAGAGGGCGTGGCTAGAGTATAGATGAAACCAATGTGGCCACGAGCTAAAAATGGTGAAGTTGAATGACAGGTACAATAGGATTTGATATGATATTCTCCTGTTTCTGTATGTGTGTGAAGTGGGTCATAATAAAAGGTAAAAAACAAAACAAAACAAAAAAAGCAGGGGTAGAAAGAAAAAACATAATATACAGGGAGGGAGGACAAGAGAAATAGCATAAGAAAGGAAAAAAGAAAGAGGGAAAGAAAGGAGAGAGGCAGGAAGGGAGGGAAGGAGGAAGGAAGGAAAGAAAGAAGGAAAAGATAAGGGGAAGTGACCACTCATAACCCATATGTCAAATTCGATCTCAGAATGCCTGAGTCAACTCCCTATAGCTTCTGTGTGGCAAGACCTAATGTTTTCCCATCTCTGCAAAGAATATGCCCTTGTCGTACATCTGGATATTTAAGAGGACCACCAACATGGCTTTCTCTGGTTAAAAAAAAGAAGAAGAAAAGAAAAGAAAAGAAAAGAAGAAGAAAAGAAAAGAAAAGAAAAGAAAAGAAAAGAAAAGAAAAGAAAAGAAAAGAAAAGAAAAGAAAAAAAGACTTCTTCTTCAAAGGTGGGGACAGCTGGTAACTTTTGAATAGCCAGTTTTCAGCTTTGAAAATTTCAAGGTCTAGATTCCATAGACATATATGCACATGAATATATATGTAATGGCTGTTCCTTCTATATACAGAGTCCCTTAAAATCCTCTCTGAAAGAAACTACTCTTCCCTGCCTCCCCTAAGTTTAAGAAACCATAGAATACTGCACATTTGCTTTTCCACCCCTACCATTTTAGACCATTGTCTGAACAAAACTTCCCAAAAATTTCCTCTCTATTTTATACACATGCTCCATATCCTCAGTACTATTTGTTCTGACCTAGAGGCTATTTCACCCTATATGAAAATCCTACAATTTGACTTATTATTACTACCTATGGTTAGATTATATTTTAGTTGTTTAACAAATATTCTTTCTTCTTCCTCCCACCCTGCCTCCAGAGAAAGAGTATATTTCTCTGTCCAGCTGACTTTGGTCTTGGTCATATGACCTGTTTTGGCAAAGGGGGTGTTAGGAGATGTGATGTGATCAGAGACTTCAATTATCTTGCATGATTGAGTGTGCCTTCTAGAGCCCATACATTTTGCCAAGAGAAGAATATGTCTCTGTTAGCCACTGACCAGCCCAAGGAGAAGGAAAGACCATGGAGCAAACCTGTATTTAACCCATAGGTTGAAGTTAAGCTTAACATAGATCCACCAATTCATCCGCTCTCTCTCTCTCTCTCACGCACACATGTGTGTGCATCTGAAATGCAATTTTTAAGACCAGAAATAGAGACATGTTTCCAAAAGAATTGTGGGTGTGGCTTTTTAATACTGGAATTTGACTGGAATCAAATATAGAGAAAACAAACGAGGATTTTGAGGTAAACCCTGGCACTAGTGCTACCAACACAGACTGGAACAAAAAGAGACTGAACCAGTTGGAAAGGTAAAATACCTCTCAACTCCCAATTTTCTACAAGGTGAATGTAAGTTGAGTAACTTGTTCAGCAGCCAAGAAAGGCATATTTTTCAAAGGCTTCAGCTTCATAAGCTGAACTGGCCAAGGATGGTGACTGAAAAGGAAGGGTAGATTCAAGAGCCATGGAGCGTGATGAACTGATAGGGACTCCTAGGGAGGGTATCTGGGACCTGGCCAAGTAATATCCTCTACCATAGGAAACCTGGTGACATTACACTAGCAGAATTTAAGAATGTGAAGTGAGTCTGACTGCGGCATGTGTCCCATTCTTCCCCCTCTTGCACGAGTTCACCATAATTATCTTTCCTTATTCCAGTATTGTTTTGAGTTTGCATGTGTTAGATAAGAGATTGGGGGCAGAAAACTTGTCCTTTAAGTGTATAGGACTCCACACTAGCAAGACCCACAGCTGTACCTATATAGGTAATAATATCCTAGACTTCAAGCCTGATGTCATGATTAGACGAAACTTTGGGGTTTCCAAAATGGATCACAGAGTATTTTGCACATGGGAGGGACAGTGAATATTATGAACAGGACAGATTATTTTTCAGCAAATATTCACTTTCTCTCTACCACCTCAACTCCATGCTGGAAGTACCAATCTCAATACCCTTGACTTCGGACTTAGCAAATATGATTTGTTTGGGCCACCAGGATGTTGGCTGGCATGAAGCTAAAAGTGTGCTTGTACAGTCAGGCTTTCCCTCTCGTGTTCCATCTTTTGCCATGAGAATAGGTGGTCCCCAAATAGATGAGAGTTTTGTGAAACCGACTTGAACCCAGTCCAAATCTTTCAGTCAAACTCTACTGAAACCAGCCAAGATCAGCTGAGCTCAAGACAACAGGCAGACACATGAGTGAAAAACAGCTGTTTTATTGTTGTTGTTGTTTTAAGCCACTGGGTTTTGGGCTCGTCCACTACATGGGATTATGGTAACTCATACCTGAAAAATATACTATCCTGACCCCTAACTTCACTTTCAGCACACCAACATCCATGTCTCTGATTTTTTCAATACCCTGGCAGCACGATTCCTTGATGGCCATTCTAATTAAATGGAGGAATGTTTAGTTTAGCCTGGACTTGGGAGTCAGACACATAAGAATTTGAACCTCAACTTGATCATTTTCTAGTTGTATGCCTTTCAAAAATGACCTATCCTTCTTGAATTTTAGTTTCCTTATCTAGAAAATAAGCAAGTTTATACTTCGTTCATATAATAGTTGTGAGGATTAAATGAAATACACAAAGTCGATGAATAAATATTATACCTCTACTATATGCTATACAAGCATACCTCATTTTATTGTGCTTTGCATTCCTGCACTTGGCAGACTTGCACTTTTTTTTTATTATAATGATTTTTTATTATATTATGTTAATCACCATACAGTACATCCCCGGTTTCCGATGTAAGGCTCGATGATTCATTAGTTGTGTATAACACCCAGTGCACCATGCAATACGTGCCCTCCTTACTAGACTTGCATTTTTTATACAAATTCAAGGTTTGTGGGGACCCTGTATTGAGCAAATCTACTGGTGCCATTTTTCTGACAGTTTTGCTCACTTTGTGTTTCTGTGTCACATTTTGGTAATTCTGTCAATATTTCAGACTTTTTCATTATTATCATATTTGTTATTGTGATCTGTGATCAGTGATTATGACTTATTGAAATGATGGTTACCATTTTGAGCAATAAAGTATTTTTTAATTCAAATATGTACTTTTTTAAACATAATGCTATTGCACACTTAATAGACTACAGTATAGTGGAAATGTAACATTTATATGCAGTGGGAGACCAAAAAACTCAGTTGACTCACTTTATTACAATATTTGTTTTATTGCCGTGATCTGGAGCTGAACCCGCTATATTGCTGAAGTATGTCTCCATAACACATGAGGCTTCAGATATAAAGAATTCTGCTCTCATGTAGATTGAAGACTAGTAAAGAATTCAGACTTAAACCCATTTCCAAAAACAAATTAAGAGACATATATTGGTCCCCACCAACTTTAAAGTCGAGCAAAGAAGTCAGGTTTGAGCTCCTGAGCAAAAAGAGAATAAAAGTCCTAGCAACTCACATCACATCATGCCCGCTGGGACCAAACCTCACAGAGCACCATCCTTTAGAGAAAGGTTGGAAACAGGGTCAGTCACAGGGTTGTGGGCGCCATTTCCCATTCATTCATTCTATAGCAGCACAGATACAGAGAAGCCAGACAATCATCAGACTCCCGGGAAAGGTAAATTCTTGTGGGGCTTTTAAGCTGCGTGATTAAGATGGAACCACTTCCACTAATGGTTTGATCAGAAGGGCATGATCAAGGATATGACATGGTAGAACCCTGACGTAGGCCTTCTCTTGCAAAGTTTGTGTTTTGATTTAGAATAAAACAAGCTCCTCTTCTGCTGTGATCACGTTTGTGGTTCAAGGTTTACCGTTCCTGCTGAAGGAAGCAAGCCGGAGGAGGGGTCACCACATTAATATTCATGGTTGTGACTGAGATCCAAGCCATGGAGTTGACCAAGATTGATGGTCTTAAGCAGTGGGCCTTACCAGATTCCATGAAGCTTTGCAGGAAGCCTCCTTCCATGGCAGCCTACAGAGATCCATCCTGTACCATTTGTCTTACATCTCAGTCCATGCCCTGATTCTAAGGGGTGCCCACTCATCATCAAGACACCCTGTGAGCAACACTCCGCATTTCAACCTATAATATCTGAGCTGCTGGCCCCTGATGGTCCTGTAAGAAACACTCGAGGACAGTGAGGAATTCCAGTTGACCACATTCAGTGTGTATAAATCACTGACATCAAAGTAGGCAAGAGAGAGGCATTTATAACATTAGCCTGGGAAGCATGTATTGTTCAGGTCATGAAGTTTAACCACACTGGTGTCTGGGTTGCAGTCCTGAGGTCTAAGAAATGCTACTAGGACTTATAACATTGCTCCCAAGTCCATTTCAGTGATTGAGGAATTTATTTATTTATTTTTTCCTGAAGCAACGACAAGCTACACTCCTTAGTAGGCTTGCTCAACCTTAGGTGCTATGATCCATGATTGACAGTCTCCAATTCAGAACTAAATCTTACCTCAAAACTCTAGTCCAAGGGAAGGTCCTGACTGACAGAATCAGTCAGCTGCTCTCACTCTTCTTAGCACCAAGAAGTGACGCTGGCTCTGATCTCTTGCTTCATATGGGATAATCCCCATTAGATCATGAGAGTCTACTTCCCAGACTCTCTTTTCTGACTTTGGTCTACAAGCAAAGTCCTCACTTACAGATTATATTTATGTATGTTCCTGGTTCACAAAGCTGTTCATCTTGTTCTTGCAACTGACTGTTTCTTTTTGGAAATATCTATCACTGCTTGATGTTTGGAGGGGTGTGTGTTGGGGGTATGTTTGCTTATTTTTTTTTATGCATGAACTCCCGAGACACCTACATTGAAATCTCCTTATATTCCTTTTTATACTCAAGCCAAACCATGGGCCTCTTTATTTCTCATGTGTCCTTATTTTCCTGTCTCAGTGCCCATGCTCTTCACTTTTGTAAATGGTCTTTCCCTATTCTGTCATTCTGTTCAAATTGTGTTAGTTTTAGCCTATTTAATTCTCAAGCTACTTTCAGAAAGCCGTCCTTATTCCTACCAGCCAGGATTAATAATACAGCTCTGACTTCGTAGGACACATTATCTTTCTATCTCTTCGAGAACCCTTTAAATATTCTTTCCACAAATGTTTAGGGGTCTGTGCTGTGTCAATACATGTCCTTGGTTCTGCCGCTAATGGAGGTGTGACTCCTCCTTTGATGTCTTGTGTATTGTGCCTATTTATGCACATGATTTCTTTCCCCTATTGAAATAAAAGTTCCTTGAAAGTCAAAAAGTCTATTTTATTCCATTTATTCTAGTTTGGCCTCTTTGCAAAAGTGATACTCACTGAATTAATACAAATTGGATAAAGGAATAAATTCACGAATAAGTCAGGTATTATATTCTCAGCCCCATGCAATATAATTTACTGAGAGTGATCATGTTTTCTACATTTTGGGCTCTCAGGGTCTAGAAAAGCAGTCTATTATATAGTTACATTCAACAAATAATTGTGGAGAATGATGATGGTGATATTTCGATTCATATTTTAGTCAACTGAGGTGTGCAAAAACTCATCACAATATAAAGTATATTTTTAAGTCATCTTATTATCAATATTTTGTATTGAAAGTTATGGATTGAAAGATACTTTTTCCATTTGTGTCTCAATACTGAGCTAGAACAACTTTGCTCCTTTTCTTCATTCTATGTGTAAAATTTTGTCCTCCTTCAGGATTTTAATCAATCTCTCTTTCCCTCGTTGTGCTAATTATTTCTTATTTTATCTTTACCTTTATATAAAGTCCTGCAGAAAATTATTTGAAGACTCTGTTACTGTTTTTCATATTCCAATTGGATTTCCCAATTCTGATGGAGGAAATGCAGATGTCTTTCTTCTAAATTCTCATATTTCTTCTTTTAATGTTCTCTGTGTAGTTTCCTCTCATTCCTCTGCCATGGGATTGCTGGAAAGGTGATTGTTGGTTCTAAACAATACCTGTTTAAACCCCAGGTAAGTAAGGTTTTCGATGAGAATCATATTCTTCTTAAGATACCTGAGGACACTTTATTTATCTTGCTAGTCATAATTTTCTAGAAAAAAACTATTTTATATTTTAATGTTCTTGACTTCTTCATACTATCCGCAGATTTCAAAAGTTACACCCATAAGGGTTACATTAAGAGTTCTCAGAAATTATCAGACTCAAGACTACTGATTAAATACTTTTCAGAAGACAGGAGTTTTACAGGGTGAGGGGAATATGTGGGTAAGATAATTGAATGTAGTTACCTTAATCTTTATAACACACTGCTTCCAACTTCATTGCCTTTTATTCCTTCAGCTTCCCTGACACTAAAGCACTTTCCATTTGTTCAGTGAAAATTTAATAAAAGGAGAAAACTGCTATGTTATTTTCCCAAATGTTTACTGTGTGCATTTCTCATTTGCCAATGTTTTGATTGGCAGCTTTATATGACCCTGGATTTTAATTTTATATGAAATTTGATGGGAAGTATATTTTAGAAGTCATAATCAAAACTGACTGCTGCTCCCCTGTATGTGTCTTTCTAAGGAAGCTTTTGTTTCCCTAAGTGGAGATTGATAGTCCTGAGACACAATGAGAAGGATATGCATTAACAGGCCGCGATCTCTTGCTATTTGTGGAAATAAATAAACAATTGCAAATCCTTTGAAACATGACTTAGGTGGAAATAATTTAGTACATATTTGTTACATTTTTATAAGTTTCCTAAAATTTCCTTGGATGGCTTTCATTTTTGGTGCTTTTTGGGGGGGGGGGAATTGGAGGAGGGTCTTTTGAATGCCTTCTGACTAGATAGAGCATAGAGCAATGCGGGCAATGGCCATACAATGAGGGAGCTCTTTTCATTACTGCCTTTGATATTTGTCCTCAGGACTATCTGTTCTATGATCTCTAGGCTCCAGCTAGGGCAAGTGCAAGTTTGGCCCATAGACCAGAGCATTGGCAGCCCTGGACAACTTGTTACAGACTCAGGTCTCACTGCAGACCTACCCTACAGAATCTGTATATTAAAAGAAACTTCAGGTGGGGGCGCCTGGGTGGCTCAACGGTTGAGCGTCTGACCACCTTCTGCTCAGGTCATGATCTCAGGGTCCTGGGATCTAGTTCCTGAACAGTAGGGAGTCTGCTTTTCCCTCTGCCTCTCCACCACCCCCCAACAGCTTGTGCTCTGTCTCTCAAATAAATAAATAAAACCTTAAAAAAAAAAAGTAAAAAATATGGAAATAAAAGGAACCTCAGGTAATTCCCAGGCCTTTCAAATTTTGGCAGCCCTGGGCAATTTCTAGATAAATCTGTTGTATAATTTCAGACCATTCCCACACCTTTTTTAATCAGCAGATTTTAAATGTTTCTCATGCCCCAACTTAGCTCCTCTACTGTAAAGTTCATATGGTCCAGTCATCCAGTGTCAGAGAAGGAAGTTATCATTACAGTGGCAGGGAAGAGCATCCCAAATTTCCAGCTAATATGAAGCTATCACTGTTTGCGTCATTGCTTCTTTATTTTAACTATATGGATGAACAAACTGTCCAAACTCTATCACATATATCCGAATCTCTGAAAATAGGGTGAACTAAACATAATTTAATCTTTTCTTAATAAATACTGGTTATTATTATGAACTTCAACAATAACACTGATGGAAACAAAAATAAACTTAAAAGTTGGTGAGTTATTCTGGCATTAATAAATCTTTTAGGACTTTCCACAGACTACTACGCTGTTTTAATTCATTTCTTTCTTAATTTAATTAATTTCTTTCTCCTCCGCCCACCCAACCTTCGTAGTAACGTCACTATTTCATTAAGTTTCACCGCTCTGAGCGGGATTGCTTCTTCCCACTCATGCTATGACTTCTGCTTACTCACACGGCTCTCCCCTTTATTGTAGCAGGTCGCTCTTGCTTGCTTTACTGTGTTTATTTTTGCTGTTGTCTAGAATATTTCTTTTCCTTGTTTTTGCTTTTTCTTTCTGCTACATATTATCCCGTCTGACAATTTTATGTTTTTGAATTGCAATATTTAGTTCATTTACATTCAAAGTACATAATGATATGTGTAAGTTTATATTTACTATCTATATAACTATTCTAGCTCTATATCCACATACTACCATTGAACCACCTGTTTCATGCTCCTTTGTTCTTGCCTAATTTTGTATTAATAAAATTGCTTTATTATTTCCCCTCTACAACTTAATAATTTTAAAATGTTGATATTATTGTTGTGGTTACCCTAGATTATAGCATACATGTTTGATTTATTGAAGTCTTATAAAAATTATTAATTTTACCACTTTCCAAATAATGTTAAAATTTTAAAATATTTTAATTCTATTTACTTTTTTAAATTATATTTTATTATTGTCATGTATTTTAATCTTATTTATTTTTTAAAAATTCTACATACATATATATTTTAAATTCTCAGATATGTTACTATTGTTTTCACATTGTTACGTCGATACATTGTTATTATATTATGTCCAGTCAGTATCCATTTGGATTTACCCACCTATTTATCCTTTTTGTTGCTGTCCATTTCTTTGTGCAATTTTATGTATTTTTATACTTCTCAGATCGCAATTTTCTTTTAGCACTTTATGATGTCATTCTATTGTCTTTTGCTTCCATCATTTCTGTTGATGAGTCAGCTGTCTCTTTCATTGTTGCTCTGTTGAAGATAATATTCTTCTCTGGTTACTTTTAATTTTTTTTCCCTCTGGTTTTCAGTAATCTGACTCTATGTGTCTAGGTGTGTTCTCATTATATTTGAGCTGCTCAGGCTTATAGAATGTCTTGAGCCTGTGGGTTGGGGTACTTTGGGAAAATTCTCAGCATCATCTCTCCAAATATTACTTCTACCTCATGCTTTGTTTCCATTATTTCTGGGACTCCAGTAACACATATGTGAGACATTTTCCTTTTGTCACAGAGGTTCAGAGGTTGCAGAAGGAATATCTGCTTCTGAATGGATTCAAATAGTCCACAAAGGAAGGGTGCTGCTGAGGCAATAAAATCAGAGAGGAGCCAATACAAGAAAACAGAACCTCAGAAAAATGAGATAATATGTGAAACTACTTTTACTCGATATTTCAGGTTCTTGACATGGGGAAAAGACTGAGAATCCAGAGTTCAAAGTGTCCACTTTCCATACATTTCACAAGTTGCAAAATCAAAGAAGAGACTTAATTAATTACTTAATTAATTACAGGAGCATGGTCAGATTTCAAGTCCTGTTTTCTCATGTCCTGTGGTACAATAATGTGGTGAACATAGCATTGGCTCTAAATTTAAATAAGTCTGCATTTGAATCCTGGCTCCACTATTAAGTATATGACCTAGAATACATTAGATAATCCCTCAGAAAATGTTTAGACATATTTAAAATGAGAATAATACTAGTAGAAATATTTTGAACAACTGAATTAAATATGCTCGGCACAAAGTCGGCATTCAAAATGGCAACTACTTCTAGTGAAGAATGCCTAAGTCATCATCGTTGACTTTTACGTGATTGATGAATTAGTACCAGGTGCTTTAAAAATAGTACCGTTCTTTGTGCTGAATCAGAAGCCTCTGACGGAAACCTTGCTGTAATGACTCAGATGTGAACTAAAAGACAGGAGTGATATAATCTGTTTTCTACATGACCAAATTTGTCAGCTATCTAGGCTCTTATCTGTAGATCTGGGTGTGGTTCTGTAGGAATGTGAATTCTCAGACCTGTTGTAGTTCTCATTTTACCTTACCTTACTTCATCTCATTTTAACTTACCAGCATTTCTTGATCCTACGTTAACTCATGTTGGAGACTAAGTAAGATACTAAGACAAAGAACTTTATTGGAAACAGGGAAAAAATTGTTTCCGTAGGCTCGTGTATCACACCTTGGTCATATTTGTGAAGTTTGGGGTGTGTACGTGCTTTAATATTTATTAAGCATATACTGTGTGCCAGACACTAGTCCACTTATTTCACATCTATTAATATGCTTTACTCCTCATAACAATGTTGTGAGGTAGTTACTATTACAATCTTTATTTTGTAGATGAGAAAACTAAATTGGTATTTTAAATAGTTTTTCCAACATTTCACAGTGGGGATGTCATAGATCTAGGATAACAACTCCGGTGGTCTAGTTCTTAATCACTATTAATAGTGGCTTTCACAACTACTACTATTTTCATTATGAACATTACCTGAGGGTTTGGAATATTGGCTGGTTAAAATCTTACTCATTAAGGGCAGGAAAAGGAATGTTTGTAGGTTTTGTTATGACTAAACTGGGAAATTCATTTTCTTGTTATCCATACCGAATTTAACAAAAATTCCCTGGGGAAAACCATGCTATTCTTTTAAAACTATATTGCAACTAATCTCAATGTCAGATAAGTACATCTACCCCAAAAGTGCATAAAAATATACACTGGGGAATTTTTATCATAATGTAACATTTTTTAAATGCTCACAGAATAATAGCTCCACATTTGGTAGTCTTCTATGTCTAGTATGAAATGCTTTCCTGGATCTATTTTTTCAATAGTAAATTTTCAAAAAGGGTTATTATTATAAAAGAGAAGCCCCCTGAAATTATGTCATTTTAATTCACTCCCTCATTCACACCAACTCATAACATGGGTAGGGAATTTTCTTGTATTTCTGCCATGTTCATAATTTATTTAATTGGAAAATCTCATAGTCATATTATGAAAAGTTTTAACAGTGTACTTATACCTTAAAAAGTATAGAAAAATTAAAATTCTGTGAAATAAGACCCTAACCATACAAAATAGGAAATTTGATATTGTCAGCAAGTGTTCTGGACACGTGAGTATGACAGCCAGTCTATTTATTCATCATGCATATCCAACCCCATCATTTTTTTTTACCTTAGTCGCCAACGGAAGAGTCATCAGAGTCCTGGTAAAACCAACTTGAAATCAAGACTAACCCACAGTTTGTAAGTTCTCCTAGAATATAAAAATTCAGAACATGAATGCCACTGGTCTGATGGCTTCTCCAAAACCGTAGCTGTTAGATGTGTTATATACGAACAGTCAGATCTTCTGAGGAAAGGGGTAGAAATGGAATCCATGAACCATTTTTCTGTCTTTCTGCATTATACTCGCAGCATTCTATGTTAACTAAATGTGTTCTTTTCACAAACTCTCTCTTCTGTTACTTGCACATTTGGGTAGCAGCCATGACCATAAGCTGGCTTCAGGAAACTCAAATATGTGAAATTTAAAGAATAAAAAATCTGGCCACTTTTTCGGGGCTCAGGTTTTAAGCACATGAACTTAATCCTGGTGTTCTCTGGGTTCTCCTCCTTCTGCCAGTCACAATTTCTAATTAGCTCTCTCAATGGAAGAAGAAGATGGATTATATTTTAATATCTAGAGACTAAAATTAGTTTATATTTTAGCAAGTTAGCACTTCTTAGCAGTTGATTTACTCTTGAAGCTACAGACTCTGTGAGCTTTGCAATTAATCATACGTTGGTCATTTTCTTTCAAAAATGTTCAGTTTGGCTGTCTGTATCATAATAGGGGAAAACATGTAATTTATACAGTTTAGAAATTATAGCCCTGTGTTTAACTATGTCATAATATATTTTCTCACCCGCTCATTGTTCTTAACACTATAAAAGAATGTCATTTCACTGGGATTTATTTAAGCCAAACCTTTAAAGTGAGATCCCCAGCAAAACAGTAACCTCTTGGAGTTGTGCTTTATTTTTCTTTAAATGGATGCTTTTAGGGTTTATTTTGACCACTCTTGATTTTGTGGCAACTTTTAAAAATGCATTTTTAAACAGAGGAGTACATTCTTGGCTTTCTTCTTGCAAAAACAATGCTTTATCTTCTGAAAATTGTCTCTAATATCCTCATGTGCATAACACATGTAAAAGCATTCTGTTAATATGCAGAATACACAAAACAACTCCCCGGTGGCAACATGATAATTTAAAGACACTATAAATTCAAAGCAATAGATATCTTTTAATTCACTGAATTTTTTTTAAAAACAGGCACTTGTTTGAAAATCAAAAACAGTACATATTTTAAGCAGTTTCCCCAACTAACCTCTGCCAGAAAATTAACCCAAAAACTGTTTGACATCCTTGAATAGTATATCACAATGCCACCAGCATACTGATCACTCACTGTGCTCTGAAACAAATCAATTAGCCTGCCAATTGTGTTCATTAGAATTCATTCATATCTCTATAGAAAGTTAATTAAAAGTATGAGTGAGGAGAAAATCACGCCTAACGTTCTTATTAAATCCAAATTACCAAAGTAATTTCAAATCTAAATCAACAATCATTACTAAAACTCTCCCTGCAAAAGGTATAGCACACCTAAAAAATCAGATAAAGCAGATGGGAACCTATCACTCTTTGATAAAGATTTCCAAATCATTTACTCTATTATTATGACAATGATGATTACATTTTCTTGCTTATTTCCCATTATTCTGATAAAGGTGTCTCTTTTTGGCTAAACCTCTGCATTTTCTCAGCATAGGTGAATGCTGAAACTAGCACTGTACGCCCTGTGTCAAGAAACTCAGCTTAATATAACATGTTAAAATGAATGACAGCACAGAAAAACCTGCGGAACATGGCATCCTAAGCCAAACGAAATTATCTTGATATAAGGACCATAGCATGTAGAAACCAGCTGCCAAAACAGAAACAAGTCGACAAGCCGTAGCTTTCTGATTCCTAAGAGAGACTCTATTCCTAACATAATATAGAAATGCCTCCGGTAGAGCTGCTAAAAGCAAAAAATGTTTGAATATGAAATGTTCTGATTATAACATGAAGCTCTCTCCCAGCCTATTTCTTCCATATTGGGGAAGGTATCCGTTCCTTTTGTTTCCAGAGGTCCAAAAGGAGAGCACCATGTGAGGGTGGAAGCTTCCTGACAAGCCATGGAAAGCTTTAGACTAATTTCATATTCAGTTCTTGGCACTGAGGTCTGGGTGGAGGTGGGCAGGTCCACCCTGCCTTTCAGTCTCATTAATCATTTGGCTTTCCCTGGCTGCTCGCAGCATCTTCTGGAGGAACCCTTCTCTTTATTCATTCAGACAACCCTTTGGATTAAACAGAGCCAGCTAAATGTCAAAGCAAATCTGAGTCTTGATGCAGATAATCATTTCAATAATATTTCTCCATTTGTGCCCAAACACCAGGGGAATAAAGCTTTTCTGCTGTCAGGTACTGTAAGACTGCAGTTGGTGTAAATGCTTGACACTGAGCCAGATGGCTTAGCCGTGCCTCAAACATATGTTCAACAAGCAGGCTTGCACACATTGGAATTTTATTATTTTGAACTGGTGAGGCTTGCATATTTATTTACTTGACCCCCTTTGGTGTCACTTTGGTATTAAAACAATCAGTTATAAAGCTTCTCCAAGCAAGAGGGTAGGGCTAGTTTATAAACTACTTGTCAGTTTCATATCAGCACCTGCAGTGAAGTGTTCCTCATCTTGTGGCCTCTTCTTGATAATTTAAAGGAAGAAGGTGGCAAAGGTGCATGTGGCTAAGGGAGGGAGCAAATGAGAATTGAAGGAGAGAACGCCGGCCTGCCCCCAAAATAAAGATGAACGTTGTTTTTCCCAAGCCAACTCATTATATGATCTGGGGACAACTAATTTTCTCATATATGACCATGTATACATTTCACTCAGAAAATGTCTGGGCTTTACAGAAATCAACCATTAATACACATGGCTGCATGTACCCTTCACAATATCAGAGATAAATCTATATATGTGCATACATACACACATCTTTGCACCTACTTTCATATAGATGTGTAACTGTACGTTCATGTGTGTAATAAAAGTGGAAACCCGTGGTATTGGTTTTACCAAGGAAGAGCTTGCAATCATTATAAATATTTATCATGTTGCTCATATATTCCTCAAAATAAAATGTAAGTGGTTTACTACTTAGTGAAAAATTTATGTATATAAAAGTTAATTTCATATTATTTATAGATTCAAATGCAGCATTAAAAAAAGACCAGAGAACAGATATGAAAAACTATGACTATTGCAAATGAAATATGCAGGTTTCTGTATATAGATTCTACACCATGAAAATAAATGTCTACCCATAATAAAATGTTGTCTTAGGGATTTTAGAGTTCATCAATTCCAACATTTTAATAGAAAGAAATTTCAGGCCCAGAGAAATTTATTGATTCACTCCAAATGACACAACAAGGAAATGTGCATCAACTCCAGGCATGTGTCGCCCCCCAACACCAGACCTTCGATCCATGTTAGGTACACCTGCCCTCCTACCAGACTAAACTTTTTTTTTTTAAATATTTTATTTATTTATTCAACAGAGATAGAGACAGCCAGCGAGAGAGGGAACACAAGCAGGGGGAGTGGGAGAGGAAGAAGCAGGCTCATAGCGGAAGAGCCTGATGTGGGGCTCGATCCCACAATGCCGGGATCACGCCCTGAGCCGAAGGCAGACTCTTAACCGCTGTGCCACCCAGGCGCCCCCAGACTAAACTTTTGCTGAACAATTTTCCTGATGGGAGACATAAATCTCCATGAGATAAAATGCTCCTTAGGACAGTTGTTCTCAACATTATCACACCAAATATACCCCATTTTCTAATAAACATATCTTAATGCCCCTATTACTACCCTGAACTAAAATTCACAGGAAATAGAACTTACCTACATAGATAACTTTTAAAGATTTTATTTATTTATTCGACAGAGAGAGAGACAGCCAGCGAGAGAGGGAACACAAGCAGGGAACACAAGTGGGAGAGGAAGAAGCAGGCTCATAGAGGAAGAGCCTGACGTGGGGCTCGATCCCAGAACTCCGGGATCACGCCCTGAGCCGAAGGCAGACGCTTAACCGCTGTGCCACCCAGGTGCCCCTACATAGATAACTTCTAAACATCAACTCAATGCCTTAACTATAATATAAAGAATAAATGAAAGGAAATCAGTAATTGATGGAGTATGTACATATGGGGTGGGGGGTTGCCATGTTAAACACTTGGAAACAAATATACTAGATAGTATAACCAAGTAATTAGACACTTGCCCCTTTAAAAATTGTCACGAACACAGAGCTGCAAAATGCAGGGTATTTAGTCAGTGATTCAAATACCATGAGGGATTGTTGCTGATGATTGACAAGATTTTCCAAGATGGTGAGCTAAATCTTGGTAAAATTCCAAACCAAATCGCAAGCATTGAAATTTTATTATTTTGATTACTCTTGTTGTGTATGTGTTTTGCTTTCTTAGGAAAATTTGCACATTTTAAAACTATGCAGATGTTCTTCATTTTAAGATGTAAATTGAAATAGGTTCTAGGCTCCAAGTCATTATCAACAGCATTTTCAACTCCGTAAATGTCTACCTGGAAGAGTATTTAAGGACCGTGCCTCGTTCAGGACAACTCTTCATTGTAGGAACTGTGACGGATAGGGTGTTTAACGTCCTACCCCCTGCCCAATAAGTAACATTAGTTCCCCTCCATTAACAGCAACAACCAATAATGTCTCCATAGCTTTCCTAATACCCCAGAGTAGAACCATTACCAGGGAATGCTGTGTTTAGGGTTTCTGCACCTTAGGAGTCAAGGTAACCAATATCAAAACATGAAAAAGCTCATCATATATGTAGAATCATTTTAAATGAATTCTTAATTTCAAACATTATACATGCCTAAACTTACATTCTTTACACATCTGTAGAAAGAAATTTCATTTTAAAATAATAAGCTTTAGTGTCTTTGCAAATAGGTAACAGAACATAATTTCAGAATCAGAAATCCTAAACTAACATTGATATGAAATATAGTTTAATTTAAAATGTAATTCATGCTAAATTTAATATTGGTTTAATTACATTTTATGAAAACCCAATACTTGAAAACAACATTAATTTTTTTTTTGTAATAGCAACATGTTTTTCTTCTGTAGATGTGAATATTGAGTAAATGCTATTTACTCATAATATAGAGTTTACAAGAGATCTTTATGTCGGTCTGGGCAAACAGTACAACTACCTTTGAAAATGAAAGATAACACATCATCAAACTTAACTTGTGTTAGTTATCCCACATATCTGCATCTTTATATTGGCCTATGATTCACAGCAATCAGATTAAAAAATTATACACTTTCTGAATTCTTAATTGACCAGAATGCTGAGTATTCCTCTTTTTCAAAAAAGATTTTATTTATTTATTGAGAGAGTGCACAAGCAGGTGGAGGGGCAGAGGCAGAGGGAAAGAGAGAATCTCAAGCAGACTCCTCGCTGAGCGTGAAGAGCCCCACACAGGGCTCAATCCCAGGACCCTGAGATCTGACCTGCGTTAAAATCAAGAATACAATGCTTAACCGACTAAGCCACCCAGGAGCCCCAGGAATTCCTCCTATAAGTGACCCATTAGAAGCTTTTAACCCTTTGACCTACCTGTATGTCAGCAACCTGCCACACAATTGCTAAGAGACTACCTCATTATATATATAGTTCTGATATATTATGAGCCATAATAGATGTTATTTGTTCACTTTCTTTTCTGAATTAACTTTCATTTGCAGCATCCTTCCAGAAAAAGACAAAACAAAACATAAAGATGCCATCTGCCTCTTACTCTCTTCTTGTACATTTATTGTGTATCCAAGATCTCTGCCATGTCTAAGAAATAGGCACAATTGAGGAACGATCGCCCATTTCTATGTCATGATGATGCTACGCTAAAACGTACGGTGTATCTTTCTCTTTTTAAAATCACTTCATGTCATTGGGTCAGTCCCAGGACTCTAAAACCTAAGGAAAACTATCAAATACAAGAGCATTTACAGTACAGCATTATGGGTAAGCTTCAGCAAGCCACGTTCTCACCAAATTAACGATCAAGTCACTGTGACTTGGACTAGGAATAAGATTGAGGAGACATCTTTCATTCCCCCACGGTAGCACAGAATAGATGACTCCTTTTCTGAGGTTAGTGTGCCAATAATATGCCCCGTCCTACCAATGAGACTTGTTTTTCTCAATCAAAGTAGCTGGCTTAACACAAAAAATAACCCACTTGTGGTGGGATGGAAAAAAAGCGAAATTTGGGGGCTTTGTGGCTGGGTAGTAGTAGCATTATTATGTATAATTTGTTCTTCACCTTGTACATGGGTCATAGGGGATGATATTCAAAGGTGAGAACAGAAAATGACAGAGATAAGCACCTAGTCCATTGTTTCCCAGCCACAATCCTCTTTTTCCCACTCACAACCAAGTTGGCAGGATGAATGCCCAAACCCAAAGTGCTGAGAGGCAAAATCAGAAAGATCATTGAATCTGAGCATCCATGTAGACACAAACAGCTGTTGCCAGGTTGATGCAGTCTTGGCTTTGATGTTACAGTAATCAGTGGGGAGACTATTTCATGCAACCGAGCAGCCAGAGAGAACATCGAGATGAGATCTCTGAGGGCATGGAGCTGGGGCCAATCCTTTAGAGCAGCATTTCTCATTTATCAATGTGTTATTCTTTCAGAGATCTGGTTAAAACAGATTTTGGTTCAGCAAATCTGTGGCGTAGCTTACATTGTGTTTTTCTAACAAGTTCCCAGGTGATGCTGATGCTGCTGATCTGTGAACCACACTATGTGTAGCAATGCTTCAGAGAGCCCTGGAAACATAACACCTTTCTTGAGAATGGGGAGGCTGGTGGGGGAATGGAACATGGCGACGTACATGCAAAGGGAAATGCAAGAAGGAAATGCTGATGAGCAAAAGGAAATGGAAACCTCGTAAGGTTAATGTCAGACATCAAGAACAAAGTACAACAGGTAAAGAAAAGCCCAGAGACAGAAATAAAAACCATCCAGCATTTCAATGCCATGCATAAATGTGCAAATGGAACAACATAAAGCAAGATGAAAAATGAAGGTAGCAGAAGAGCAGTCAAGGCAGAATGCCTTTGTCTTGTGTTTTATAAACTTGAGCTAAAAATATTCAGAGAGATAGAAATCACACTTTTAGAAAAGAAAGTAGGTGACTTATGGATACAAGCACAAAAGCCAACAAAAAATGTCAACAAAAAACTGCATTTATACTCCAAGTTCTAATGGCTAAGCTTCATCACTCTCTTGAGAGGAGTCTTTGCCGTTAAAAGATTCAATCCGGTGTCATCTATAATAGATTCGTTTCATAGATGCCTAAGATAAGGCCCTAATAGTCTTTTTGCGTTTAATTAAATATTTTATTTAATTTCAAATGATAGCTTTCAAAGTTCTGAGTTCCAACCAAGATGAGAAGGGAATATCCGAACAAGAGGGTAACCTACTGGCCAATTATAAAGATTGTGTTTGCCTACTCACCAATTATACCAAGGTTTTTGAGGAAGCACTTTTCAAACCAAACTCCTTGGTTTAACTCAGGCTACAGAAAAAGCAACAATTCCTATCAAGATTTCCCTTATAAAAGCATGCAATATCAGATAATATATAATATATGGTGGAGATCTTGGCACAAACGGACACTGCAAAACTGTTATCAGTTTTCATTCTAAAGAAAGGTAATGCACTCTGAAAGCTCCTGAAATTTAAGTTCATCTGGTTAAGAATTAGGATATGGGAAAGAAGTATCCACTACTGAAGAGTTTTAATCCTAGATCCATATCACGTTAAACACGGTTGCACAGAAAATATTTCTGAATGAAGGAGTACCGAGGATGAAAACGTATAAATGCTTTTTATGATAAGCCAACTCTAATTTTGTATTAATTTGGTTCTTTTCTTTGGTTCTTTTTTAAAGTGCTTTATTTTTATTCCATATAGTTAACATACACTGTTATATTAGTTTCAGGTATACAATATAGTGATTCAACAATTCTATGCATTACTCAGTGCTCATAGTGATAAGTGTACTCTGTAATGTATTAGTTCTTGTCATCATTTTGATGCAGAAGACCACCTCTTATGTTCCGGAGAATACAAGCCTTTAGTATAAATATATTTGACGGTGACCTGAAATCTATAAAAATTTTAGTAATTGAATTGGATTCTAATTTGTGATTCATAAAATTATATCCCTCAATATTTACATACAAAATCCTTATAATATGTACTTTTTCCATAGGTGACTTTAAATTGTATTCAGTAAATTGACTTCAACTTTAGCAACTCCAGCACATACACATTGACCACCTCTACAATGCTCAGGAAAAACTAAAATAAGTGAGAAAAAGATTTTTGATTAAGAACAGAGAATAGGGAGCTCTTTCTGAAATTGGGATGCACTGTGTCTCAAAATGTGATATGCCATTCTTTCTCATAAGCTCTCAGGGGCCCTAGGGAAAATTATAAAATGACTTAACCCCACTGTTAGATCATCTACTCGGTCTACTTTCTTACTTTACATATTAAATATTTGGAATCTATTTTTTTAATGCTAAGTGCTCTCTTCCCACTTGAACTACTTTCTTTTCTTTCCTTATTTTTCTTGTTTCTTATTCTCTCCATATTCCTCCCTGATTTTAACATCTTTCATCTTCCTACACATGCACACACACACACACACACACACATAGAGCAAGGACAATATATCCAGTCTGATTTTTACTAGTGACCCCCATGAACTTTGCTCAATGTCAGTTGCAATGAAAAGGATTAAAACTAGCTAGCTAAAGGGGCGCCTGGGTGGCACAGCGGTTAAGCGTTTGCCTTCGACTCAGGGCGTGATCCTGCTGTTATGGGATCCAGCCCCACATCAGGCTCCTCCGCTATGAGCCTGCTTCTTCCTCTCCCACTCCCCCTGCTTGTGTTCCCTCTCTCTCTGGCTGTCTATCTCTGTCAAATAAATAAATAAAATCTTAAAAAAAAAAAAGTAGCTAGCTATGGCCTTTCGAGGTTTCTGTTTGTTTATGTGTTTGTTTGCTTTTAGTGGACAAGCTGGCATTACTAACACTCACATCATAATCCTATAAAACCAAGCCCTCATGGCTTCAGGAACCAGAAATCAGCCCACGAAAATATTGCTACCCCTTGCAAAGGGCTCCAGGGGTAACAAAAGCATATAGATGCACTCCTATAACTCGAGATGGATCCTGATTTCAATGGCATTCTATGGGCAGTCTGTTCACCCAGTCCAAATCCTTCAGGGTATTATGGGTTTCTGGGATGTTAGAGATTATACCGTACCATCACCCAAAAGTAGAATGTGAGTCAACTGTAGCAAATGCATCCCCAATATTACACCACAACTGTTTCTAATATTCAGTCCTTTATTTAGACATGACAAAGTTTTAAGTATTACATGTGGACCTGAAACACATTGAGTCATTATCAGGGGATGGGAGGGGGCTGGGGATTGGGGAATGATGGGTGTGGCCTTTAGGGAGGGAGCCTAAGGACAAGGCTAATAGCCATCAAAGATGCTGTCCTTTGATTCTGGTACTTCTTTGGATATCTGCATTTCCCAGTAAATGTAAATGCAATTTTTTTCTACTACAGGAAGTAACTATGCTTTGCAGTTAAAATAAGAAGTAATGTTTTAAAGAAATTCATAGGCCTGATACACTTGATGAAGATAAACTTTTTATTATCTAACCTTAGGGATGGTCCATAGTTTGTGCAATACGTAACTTTCTAAAATAATTAGTTTCCAGTTTACTTAACAGATTATATTAATAAGGAAACTTTCCTCAGATAACTTAAAAAATTGATTCCATTGACAAATAACTGGCATGTAAAATTCCAAATGAGTGCTAAACTCTTTTTTTTTTTTAAGATTTTATTTATTTATTTATTTGACAGAGATAGAGACAGCCAGCGAGAGAGGGAACACAAGCAGGGAGAGTGGGAGAGGAAGAAGCAGGCTTATAGTGGAGGAGCCTGATGTGGGGCTCGATCCCATAATGCCGGGATCACGCCCTGAGCCGAAGGCAGACGCTTAACGACTGCACCACCCAGGCACCCCATGAGTGCTAAACTCTTATAATCAAATTATTAACCTTAATAAAGCAGTTGGTCATTTTTAAATATATGTAAATGAAAGTAATAATGTAGATTATCTCTTTTAAGAGAAAGTCAGCTTCTAATTAGGATTGGAAAGGAGTACTCTGTGGGGCGTGTGCGTGGCTCAGTTGATTAAACATCCGACTCTTGATTTCAGCTCAAGTTATGGTCCTGGGGTTGTGAGATCAAGCTCCCCAGCACTGGGCATGGAGCCTTCTTAAGATTCTCTCTCCCTCTTCCTCTGCCCCTCCCCCACCTCTCTTCTTCTCTTTAAAAAAGTAAATAAATAAATAAATTAAAAAAAATAAAGGCAGGGGAAAAAAAATGAGTGTACTGTGCTATCACCACATCTCCCAGTAGATCTTTGCATGTGATTTGATTTTTTTTTCCCTCCTCCTTGTGCCCCTTGTGAATACATTCACCTTCTCCCGTCAGTGCCTCTTTCTCAGTGTCCCTGGAATCCACACACTCAATTCTCGCTTCATATTCTACTTAAGGTTCCTTTGACCTCCTGCTCCTAGGAGTTTCCAATGGCTTACTCCCCTCCAAAGCTCTTCAGAGTTAATTTCATCGTATCATTCCTACAATTAATCCTATCCTTAGGATAAATTGGTTATCTTTTACCCTAGCATCAAAGGGCTGACACAGTTTAGTGACAAAATATCCTTCCAATTTATATTTCTGGTTACTTCCCTTTCTCCTTCCATGTTCTCTAACCCCTAACTCTAGAGTATGGCCATTCATACCATCATAATTTTGTTCATGGTGCGTACGTGTGTGTTCAGAATTCTCTCTTCCGGTCATCTCTGATCCCCTGCAATCATGAAAGATGAACTCACTCTCCAGTTCACTCATAAAGTCTTACTCATCCCCTCTATCTACTCAGCTTTGTCTGTTCTGTAAAGTCCCATTACATTTACTTCTGCATGGTTATTTGTTAATTATCTACTGTCTGGAATTATCATTTACTGTTTCTAATGGACGTTTTTCTTTAGCTAACAAGTGTAAAAACTTGAAGACAAGAGCAGTGTACTTTATTTATCTGCATAGTATCTGGCCATACTATGCACATAACAGCTACCATATATATGATATATATTATCAAATATATATATTTGAAAGATCAGGTAATAATGACAGAGCAAAACTTTGATACAACTATACCAAATCAACTTATCAAGAGATATTTCCATAAAATGGGCTATACTGAGTACGTATTTTCATATCAAATTATATTTTAAAATGTGCTGTTGAAACATATGTGTTAAAGTGAAGGGTACTTTGGTAATATGCATAAATGTCTACTGAATTACATATTTTTAAAATTCAGATATTCACAAATAATGAATCATGGAACATTGCATCAAAAACTGGGGATGTACTGTATGGTGACTAATATAACAAAATAAAAATTATTAAAAAATAAAAATAAAATAAAATCCAGATATTCATATATTATCATTTTTAATATACCTATAATTTATTTCTAAGGTAATTAATTGGAGGAAAAGTTTTCTTTAAATCAAATTAAATTATATAACAAATCCACAATATAAATATTCCAAACATCAAACTGTAATAAATAAAAGTCAAAGAGAATATTTAAACCAGAATATATCCATAGAAACTAATTAATAATAATAGTGTTTAAGAATTCAGCATACTATTTCACTTACAGGGTTTTTCAAAAATATCTCAAGATAATGTTCTGTGTTTCAACAGAGACTTTCATATTCTTCCTAGAAAATAACTATTAACATAACATGGCTCATGTAAATATCACTTTATTTAAAACCACTTCCCTTGTCCTGGCTATTTCCCATCTTTATCATTGTATAGAGGGGCCATTGTAGCTCATTAAAAAAAGTTCATCGTATGAACTCAGTTATTAATTAACTCATTTATTTAATTAATATATGTGTTAGCAGTTCAAAAAGTAGAGAATTTTGACTTTGTTCTCTTTCTGGCCTCTTATTTCTACAAGATACATGTGTTACCTCAAGATCAAATAACAGTTAATTTCTGGAGGGACGTTACTGCCATAGTAACTGGTTGGAGTTCAGGATGATTTTGCCACTAAGGCTTGTCAATTTTTAGCTTAACTTGAACTCTTCTTGAATGTCAGTATAAATGTGGAAATGCAGTTTGCTTCTAATTCGTGCTGTGATGTGCAAGATATTACTCATGTAATAATAGCCAATGATGACTAAAATGAAGAGGTGGCAGCATGGAATGGTGCAGATGCCCTGACTGGGAATCAACAGACCTCTGGACCTATGTGCAGGTGTTCCCTGACCTTCTAGTTCACCTCGAGCAGTCTCTGAGGCAGAACTTTTTTTTTTTTAAATATTTTATTTATTTATTCAACAGAGATAGAGACAGCCAGCGAGAGAGGGGACACAAGCAGGGGGAGTGGGAGAGGAAGAGGCAGGCTCATAGCGGAGGAACCTGATGTGGGGCTCGATCCCATAATGCCAGGATCACGCCCTGAGCCGAAGGCAGACGCTTAACCGCTGTGCCACCCAGGCGCCCCCAGAACTTTATCTCTGAAATTGCAACTGAGGTGCCAGGTCATGGTAAGTATGAGATGCCAAAGGAAGGGCCTGACCTCTTGAAAACTTATCAAGATCTATTTCAGGTCTCTTGAAATTCCTTACTCACTCTGAAAGCATGAAAAGGTGAAGAGTGGATTTCAGAGGGTGTTTCTTTGGTGAGACTTGTTGCCAAACCCTCATCCCATTGTGAATGGGCTGAAGCCTGTGCCTCTCACATTATATGTAGAAAAAAGGGGCAGTTCAAAGACCTTCATGTGATCCTCAGCAGCCAGCAGCAGAGTGTACCAGTGTCCGGCACATGATAGGGAATTTCAAGGCAAGCAGCTATGCTAAAGGCCTGAGGTGAAAGAAAATGGAGGTCCATTGTGTAGAAATGTTCTCTTACCCGTGAGGGGCACAGAATGTGTGAACGTTTCTCACTTATTGGGCCAAAAAGGGTTAAGAATGACCTGAACCACTTCAAATTCTGCTCGGAAGTGTCACTTGGAACTTTGAGACCAGGGCCTGGGGAAATGGCTGGTGTAGCTACAATTGGAAGGCCTAGCAAAGGGAGTGTCAGGGAGCAAGAATTTCCTGTCCCCTCAAGGTCCTTCTAGCCATAATAAAATTCAAATCAACATGAGACAGATTAACAGGGGAAAATCAAATGTAATAGTGCATGTACGGGACACCACAGAGACATGATAAATTCCAAAGACAGACAAAATGAAGTATATATGTCATCCTGAACTAAGGAGAAGGGGGTAGGGATCTGGGACTTCAGAGAAGAGAAATTTAATTTATAAAAAGAGGAAAAAAAGTAAACGTTTGGCCAACAAAATGTTTGCTGGGTCACTCAAAATCAATGGGACATAGAGGACTTTGAACAAACAGGTTTTGTTAGGTTCCTTCCTACCTCCTTCATAAAGTAGTTACCTATGGTGCTAGCTCTCCTCCTGGACCACGTCCTCTATCTAAATTCTTTTAGGCAGTTGTGGGGAAGTAAAGAGCTTTGCTTGCATCTGCTGTTTTGATTGCTTTTTAACTCAAAATAATCTTCATGCCAAAGTGGGCCATCTTGGGGCAGCCTGCCCTTGGCCCCTACAGGAGGCCCTCTGAAGAATCCACAGAAGTTCCCAGGCAAGAAAGTCATCTCTAAATAGTACCAAGACTCAGAATGTGAAGCAATCTTACATAATACGAGTGTACTTTCTGTACCTTCTTTCATTTTCTCCCTCTCGGCACGCCGTCTTTGGAAGAGCCAGAAACCACTTTGCAAGCTGAAGGAGGAGAAGCAGATAATGACAGAAGGTACTGACCGTACCTACTTACCAAGTGTCGATAGCTTATCTGAAATCCTTCTCAACTGAGAGAATGGAGAAGATTTAATTCTCAATCAAGTTTGGAATGAGGTGTTCTAATCCTAAATTGAGACCGTTTAGTGAGTTAGAGGGAGTGTGGAAGTTATCACGACCTAAAAGTGACTGCCAAGTCATGGGATCCCCAGATTTTTCATCCTGCTAGCAGCCAGGGAAAAATTTGCCCTATGGTACAGATTTTGAAGGGGGAGTGAGAAAGAAAAATAAAGTTAATTTTGATGATATCCCCCTGGGTTGTGCTAGTTCAAATACAGATCATGCTACTGAATTTGTCTGTCTCTCAGTTTCCCCTTGTGTATGACAAGTGTGGAGAAGCTGTTTTCAGAATTAACAATTGTGTAGTACAGAAGTCTGTCTTTTCTGGGAGAGGGGAAGTGAGGAAGAGTGTAAAATCATATTCTAGGAGAACAGCTCAAACCGAAGAGCAAAATCTGATTAAGATAGCCCGTGTGCACCCACAGACACAGTACACACTATTAAGTAAACTCTTTTATGACATAGAGGTGAACCTTCCAAGTAAAATTGAATTCAGAAGTATATTAAAGAATAGCAAACCATGACAAGGTAAGTTTTTATTCTATAAATGCAAAGATGGATCAATAAAAATAGATCTTCTAATATAACTTATCATATATTTATCCTAGATACTATAAACACATTTTGCAAAACTCAACAAAGACGTCTGATTTTTCAAACAATATTCTGAAATCTACATGAAAAAAGTTTCTCTTTACAATAATATGACTGTCTAATTCTGCAGAGAGCATCATGCCTGCCATTAAGACTCACATAACTACTGTGTGTCAGGAAGAGAGACAATTTCCCACCACGAACTTAGTGTTTCACATTGCTCTCAGGTAACACAATAAGAAATAAATATAATTAGATATAAGCAGAAAAAAATATTATTTTCAGGTATCTTTTCTTTGATGTCATAATTAAACTGGCCTCCTTATCCCAGAATTATTAAAATAGCCAATAATACGTCTCCTAATTCTTTAATGTATTTGAAATTTAGAGTTAGGCAGTGATCTTGATTTTCTCCACATATCCAGGCAATCAGAGCAAAAATATTCACTGAACAATCATTCCCCACCCCTCATTGTTGCAAAATACTACCATATCCTATACAAAATGTTGCATACATATTCTTGAATCAGTTTTTGGACTCTCTATTCTCTTCCGAATAATCTATGTATTTCAAGGCCAACATCACACTGTGTTAGTTATTATAGCTTTGTAATGTATTTTGAAATTTGATAAGAACATCTGCCCACCCGTGCAGGCCCACATTCTACTTGACCGAGAAGTATTTGAAGTTTTGTGTTTTATAACTGCCATGAGGGATTTTTTGTTCTATTGTAGTTAAATATTCCTGAAATAATAAATACAGCCCTGTTTATGTTTGGGAGATTTATCGAAGATAGGTAAGTGTTCCATGAACACGGAAAAGAATTTTCTGTAGGATACTAATTTAATCACCTTCGCGATCATTCCAATTTTCCATATCATTCCTTATTTTGAAATTTCCCAGTGTTTCATCTGATTTTTAATGTATCTGTTTTATATATGTAGTGATTTTTCACATCTGTAATTCAGGAATATGAGAAATTATTCTCCCTAATTGAAATTTATTTCTCTCTTGAGTCCCCGTCTCCCCTGACTGAAAACTTGGCAATTGAGGGAAAGGTGTACTCCTCCAGGTCAAACTTAGGGTGTCTTTAATATGCACTCAGGACAATTCTTTCTTTCTCCTCTACCCATATTTTTTCTTCTCTTCTCCTTCCTGAAAGATCTGAGCTCGGGGGGGCTTCCATATTTTTCCAGTTCTAGTGGCAGACATCTGGGCTTTCCCATGAGGCTTACAGTGTCCACCTGAGTCTGGCTTATTCTCCCTGTCAATACGGGCTCTTCTTTTAAAGTCAGTCTCTGGCTTGTATTATATGTCTCTTGACATGTAACTTGCAAAACCTTTTCAAGCCTGCTGCTCTAAACAATTGCTCTCTAGCTTTCTTGGGAAGCAGAAAATTTTAGACATTCTGTGGAATCTCTACATGACTGAACATTCTACATGATCAGACTTCAAATGTGATTTAAATTGTTATGATTAAAAACAAAGCGGAATAAAAACTACAGTTCTACTGACTTCTCCGTTTTTTCTCCTCAGAAGCTTCCTCCAACATATACACGCTTCCCTAAATTCACTAACAAATATTTTTGTTTCTGTTAACTTGATACTTCTTCTAATACAATTTGCTCTACGTGATACCGTCTGACTTCGAACACAATTTTCTCTTATAAATACAACTAAATCAAAGGCCATAGAAGAGTAATCAGTCTTAGAAAGTACAAAAAGAAAAAAACCTTTTTTACCATCTCCCAATTTAATCCTTCTACTTCTGTTTCATTGCTGTGTTATCACCTGCCCACACACAATTTTGGTCATTCTACATATTTTTTCATAGACTGCCTTTTTTTTGGACATTTCTTTTTTTTTATTATGTTCAGTTAGCCAACATATAATGCATCATTAGTTTTTGGTGTAGCGTTCAACAACTCATTAGTTGCCATAGACTGCCTTTTGAGAAAGTAGGATTAATCTTGTCCCGTTTACAGTATTTAACTTGAAAATGTATATTTGCTATATACATGTACATAACGTATATTTGCTAAACACTATTTCTGTTATTTTTTAATTTTATTTACCTTACATATCTTTGTCCTCTTTACTTTTAATCTACATGTCATTTTGTTTTGGGTGTTTTCCTTAAGCATCGGTCCTTGTTTCTAAATAGGATGTTTGACTCATCTATAGTGTCCTATCTTATATTTTTAATCTTTTGATTTTCTTAACTGTGTTTTTAGAAAACATTTCCTCGCTGTTTTCCTTGCTTTCTGATGATTGGTAAGTGAATTATGCTTTATTTGCCTCTTTTCTTTGGAGATTTAGAAGATATCATACGTGACTAATTTGGAGATTATGTTTATAGCTTTTCATATGCTTGTGTTAAATGTACGTTTGTGTGTGTGTATATATATACATATATATATATACACACACATATATATATGTTTAGTTTACTACCAAAAATAAAATTGTCATTCATCGATTCTTCCCTTTGTACAATAAGGAACAAACATAATTTTAATTTTCTTTATAATTTCTCTAAAAATGTTTTTATTTTGTTGCTATTATTAAGATTTTGGACCCAGAATATGATTAGTAAATAATTATTTTATACTGTACTTTTTTTTGTTCAAGAACTGTTTTACAAGTGCATTGGTTTTTAAGTATATTTTCCAGGATTGTTCAAATGTAATTCTGTAATTTACAAATTATACCATAACTTCCCATTCTTGAAATCTTCCAGTTGATGTAACTATTGGCCAGTTGACTTATATCTAAATTTTTGGGGAAAGGAAGTTAAGAGGTATACTCTTATTTTTTCTAGGCAAAGGACATAAGTATAATTGTATCTATAATTTTGGAATGGCACATGAAAGATGGGAATTCTGGAAGCTAGAAGAACTGAGACTCTTTTGCTATGGTCTGCATGCATGAGTTTTGATGACACTATTTTCCCTTCTCAAGAACTGACTGAATCACTACGTTGTACATCTGGAACTCATAGAATATTGTGTGTCGATTATCCTTTGATTAAAAAAAAATCAATTGATATTCCTCCCTTTATTTCTGATAATTAGTATTCCAGAGAAATCTAAAATTAGGATGATTTTTGTAACTCTTAAAGTAACCTTTTTTATCTAAATGCTTATAGAATGTTCCCTTCCTGTTTTATTAGAAAACAAACTCACCAGGAATTATCTAAACATTACCCTCTCATAGAGGCACTTTACCTGAAGAGTTCTGTTAAATCTTCAGACTAAATTCCTTTACCCGAGGAAAATTTTGTTTGATATCGTTGAGCATTGATTGTTTCATTTCCTCCCATCTCTTCGTCAGGGACACCAATGATCTTTATTTGACCATTTTTTTATATTTCTGGTAGCTATCATCTTCTCTCATCATCTTCTCTTGTTATTAATTTTTAATAGCAAGATCCTGTGCTTTCTTGAAAAATTTTTTCTCATTTGTCCCCAATGTAGACTTTCTACTTCTATAATATAGATTTTGCTCTTTATTACTTTTTTTTTTTAAGATTTATTTATTTGAAGAGAGAAAGAGCGAGTGCAAGAAGGGGGGATGGCAGAGGGAGAGAGAGAATCTCAAGCAGACTCCTGGCCGAGCATGAAGCCCCACATAGGGTTCAATCTCATGACTCTGAGATCGTGACCTGAGGTGAAATCAAGAGTGGATGTCCAACCGACTGAGCCACCCAGATGCCCTGCTCTTTATTGCTTCTAAAGCATATGTTAACTGGTTTAGTGCATTTTAGGCTTCTTTACAATCTTTCCATGTTTCTTGGTTGATTTTCATCTTTGCCTATGTAATTTAGCTCCATTTTTATCACATCTTGTCATTGTTATTATTTTTCATCTCCTCCTTAACAAAAATGTATTATAAATAAAAATGTTATAAAAATTTATTTTTGCTTTCATAGCATAAAATTTTAATTTTTTCCCCATATTTTAAGGACAAAGTGCCTTTCTTTTCATATATATATAAAGAATACTTTTAAAGTCATGTCGATTATATTTCATTGTAGATGTCCTTTGTGGTACACAATTTTACTACTTTTCTCACATTTACTTCTTTCTTGTACAGATATCATCAGGATACAATCTATGACACATCTATACCCGGGAAGATTGTGCTACTGGGACATCTTATACTTGTATAACTATAGAAGAGTGGCCATGATAGGGATGATAGGAAAGGAAATGTCCCTCGTCATTTTAGAAAACAGCCACAGCATAGTATCTTCAGTCCCCCAGTCAACAAAGATCTGATATCACTGACATATGAGTAAGTGTTAATGGTTGGTAAAAATCTGCACACTGCCTAATTTTGTTGAGCAGAAATTTCTTATAAAATTATGCAGATAATTGATGAAAATCCTCTACTGCAGAAGTATTCCACTTTTAATAGCAGAGGAGTCTGTGAGCATTTCATAGAAGATTGGGAGAAGAAAAACAATTGCTGCTAGTTCAGCTCTATTATGTTAGAACCAACCTCCTCATCTATATTTAAACAGAAGGGATGATTATTTTCCTTTCAGGACACTTCTATTTTTCACTATTTTCAAACAGATAATTTATTTTTATAATTAGATATAGAGTGCACTAATTTATTTAATTATTGATTTATTAATGTATGTATTTATTATTAATTTAATTCTATGCTGAAATGGACATTTTAAAAAACTAAGAAAATAATAGGTGTGCTTTTCTCCACCCTGAATCTCAACTGGATCCTTAAAAGGCAAAGGCAATCCATTTCTAATAACTGATCTGCTAACAGTGACTCTTGTAAAAACCTAAATTAAAGAAGGGAGTCACCAATTTTTGCATTTATATGCTTTTGCACCTTTTAGATTTTTCTTAACAAAATCTGGGATTATAAGTCAGTATAACATTTAAAATTTCATACTATGAGCACCCGCTATAGAGAAGACACTGCAGCCAGTAAGGTATCAGACGGGGTCTTTACTTAAACTGTAGATTCAGGAGCCAGTACACATTCAAGAAAAGAAAACTCACTATATTGTTTCTATTAATTGCAGTGTCACTCTTACCTGAAATAAGTGTTTCTGAATTGGAGAGGCTCAAAAGTCCACAGCCCCATGGATCATAGTCATATTCTTACAACAATTCCTGTTTGACAAGCTAGAACCGAATTAGATTTTTGGAATCCTTATTTCCATGTATGAGATGCATTCTAGAGTTCTCAAAATAAAAATGAAGTTTCTAAATTAGAATTTTTCAGTAACAAAGAAATCTATGCTCTATATGGACCTTTTATTATGACCATTTATCAAAGTGTCATGTCCTTTTGTCATTTTCTTAAAATTCCTTTCCATCTACCTATGCTGCTAGAACCGAAACTCCGCTTTGAGGAAGATAACCCAATCCAATGTCAGCAGAGTTTTTCTTTAAAAAGACCTGTCAGTTTGTGTCAATTGCAGGAATTTGTGTCAATTTCTGAAGTCATTTCATATTTGCTTTGCATTACATCATTTTGCTCATGTCTCAAGCAACTGAAGATATACCTGAAAATTTATTGGACAAGACAGCTACCTTCCCAAGCGCAGATAAGCCTGAAAGGCAAACGTGAAAAACAGTAAATGTTCTAACAGTACCTAAAATATCTTACTGAAATAAAACAAAACTTTAATGTTTAAATTTAATTTGGTGTCATTACCATTGACTTTAAAAATAATAAATTGAGCTGGAATTGAGTTACACTTCACTTTCTGTTTTCCTAGCTATTTTTGTGAATCTTTGATTTAAAATTTATATATATTTTAATACCTATCTTTTAAGTAGTTGAATTTTATATTCAACAATAAAATAAAACCGTTTGCTGTCTTGCATACAATAGTCTCTATGAATTGAATTGCTTTTCTAACAGTAGAGACATTTGGAATATATCACTAACCCTCAACACTTTTGTGTGAGAGAGTTGTGGTTGGCAAGTAGACTCTGTCCATATAAATGTTATCCCATATCGGAACAGGCATCATAATTTAGCCAGATGAAACAATGTTTGGCTTATTTCCCAAAGCTAATTATTTGAAAACAAATAAGTGCTGAAAGATGAGGAACTCCAAAGCATCTTGCCATCTTGAAATTCTTCTGTCCCCCCAGATCAAGATTTTCTTGGCATCTATATTTATTGCTCTAAAGCAGGACCATTGAAAATTTAGCATACCACACTGAGTTAGGAATATAAGGATTAATATTCAGTATATGGACAGTATATGAAAGAATAGGTCTTTTATGACATTTCTTTTCATGAGTGAGAAGGGACCTAATAAATTACTTTATTAAATCTCTTACAAGTGAAGATAAATGTCATCAAGGGTTTAAGTTCTCATGTATTACATATAATGTACAGTTCTTCTGTCTATCTTCTTATATTTCTATATTTTGTCAATCTCATCCAATGGGCTTTACTTCATCATCAAATACTTTTTCCTTTAAGACAAAAAAATAAATGATGCACTGATAAGAAAATGTCTGATTTCACTTAGGTTGCTACTCTACTCAGTGTATCTCTTTTTAGCTTACTTTGCTATTATACTTTCGTTCCTGTAATTTTTCATCTCTAAGGGCTGAACAGATGCAGGTAGTGACAGCATTGACTTGCTATGTTAAATAAAAATTTAGGGATGTTTTGGATCCTTTCTTATTCATCCTTTGTGTCTTTTTAGTTTTTCTTTTTCTGAAGTGATATTGTTTCTCCCAAAACTTGCACCTGCTCTTGGAGTAATTATCACGAAACACCCAGTTATAGAAATAAGACACAAAGATGCCACCCTAAACTCTTCTGTGACTATCAAGCCACACAACTAACTAAATTCTAATCTATCGGTTCTATATTTTTATTATCATTCCTATGTATTTCCATTTGCTACTGCCTTGTCTAACTCTTCATAATATTTTACCTAGATAATTTTTATAGCCCACTAAAGCAGTGGCTTTCAAACTGTTTTCCTATCATCATGAAGAAATACATTTACATTATGGCTCATCATACACTTATATAATTAAAACTGAATACATACTGGTAAAATAAAAGTTTAAAAAGTATTCTTCTTAATATATTATGCACACCATTTTCTATTCTAGTCCATTTTTAAAGGCAGAATTAATTTTTACAAACTCACTGATGTGGGGTTGCTACCAGCAATTTGAAAAACACTGCAAAAAAGTTGCCTTGTCTCCAGCCAAGACACTGGCCAATGAATGTCTCATACTGTTAGCAAAGCGTTCTGTGTTTTACCTATACTTCTCCCACACACATAACTTTTCCTCTTAACACCCTTCTTTCAACCACTGGGTGAAGTCTTAGCTTACCACAATATCACGCAACCAGGGTTGTTCTTGCTTACATCTTCAAGATCTATTTCATGTTCCCCAAATTCACATGCTCAAACCATTCCATTTGACATCTCTATGTCTTTCCTTCTGCTTGGAAAACTGCCTTCCTTAATTCTTTATATTTTTTATCCTTCAACTCTGCTCAAATATCTTTCTCCTCCTCTGTAAAGCTTTCTCTAATCCTCCCCAAACAGAAATAGTTACTTTTCCTTGGCACAACCACTGTATTTGTAAATAAAACATTCAATGGGAGAGACTCACAGAACTCACTCCCCAGAGATGCTTCCATCTTTCCAGTTGTAGCCAGCAAGCATGGATTTGTCCTAATGAAATGATTATTTCCTTCTGGTCCAATTTCTTCAAATATGTTATTTCTCGGCAAGAAATTTTTGTACTTCTGTCTATGAGACACATTTCTGTATAAATAAGAATCTTCAATAGCCAGGGGCAGGAGTTACACTTCCATCTATGAAATAGCAAATGGTATGGGACTTGCTTTCCACCAAAAACAACTAAATAATCAGAAAACAAGGCTAAATGTATGAAACAACTGTTTTCAACCACTGGATGGTGGGAAGCACAGGAATGTGGTCCGCGATAGAGAAACAAATGAGGCAAAGCCTATAATCAACTTGGCTTTCTGCCAGCATGGAACTGACTCAGGTTTATAGAGTTGAGGCAACAGACATAGGAGCTCAAGGAGAACAATGCAGCTGGAATTTGGAATTTGGAGAAGAGGAAACTATTCAGGAAAAGCTTTCCAGAAATCCATCTATGGACCTCCAAAATGCTTGGGCTAAATCCTAGGTTGACTACTAATCTGCATAGGCACCAGGTGAAACTTTATAAGGTCTGGTAAAGATCAACTGTCAGAGAGCCATAAGCTTAATAATTCCCAAGGTTCACACAGGACTGGCAGACATGCAAGTTTTTACCAGCCATAGTAGAGAGATCTTGTTGAATACCTGTGCATTCGATAGAGATCTCAGAAGGGTCACACCTTAAAAGCAACGTTAAACTAACGCTAGAGTAAAAGCTATTTTGAAACAAAGCTTAAAACAAAAAGATCTTGAAAGTATCGTGGTGATCTGCAAGTAATTTAATTCCATGCCAAAAATATCTGTAACACTCCTTAAAGAAAAATAAAAATTCAAAATAATCAACAATGTGTCGTTCATAAATATCAGGCATCTAATCAAATATTACATCACTATACATATAATACAAATATTACTACATGAATAAGTCGTGAAATTTGAGACATAACTAAGAGAAAAAAAAAACACTAATAAAAATAGAGCCAGAAATAACAGAGGTAATGAAATGAGGAGGAAAGAACTTTAAGGCAGCTTTCAAGAATATGCCCATGGAGGTACCTGGGTGGCTCAGCCAGTTAAGTGTCAGACTCATGATTTCTGTTCAAGTCATGATCTCAGGGTCCTGGGACTGAGCCCCCCATCGAGCCCCCACCCTGCTGACAAGTCCCCCCACTCCCACCCTTCACCCCACCAACCACCACCACTCCCCCCTCATCGAGCCCCCCATTGAGCCCTGCATCAAATATATATGTGTAGTTGGAGTGAATGATAGGGAGGAGAACAAGAAAGAGACAAAAAAATTTAAAGGAAGAAATAATAACAACAATATTTAAAATTTAATGAGTTATTAGTACAGAGAGTCAAAGAAAGCCACACCAGAGGACATCATAATCGAATTGTTTAAAACCAATGAGAAAAAGAAAACTTTAAAGCAACAAGAAAAAAATTGACATTCTAAATGTAAGGAAGACAAACAAGAATTATTACAAATGTCTCAGACTCAATAGTAGGAAGCAAGAAAATAATGAACAGAAATCAATAAAAGATAAAATGGGTGAACAATAAGAAAAGTCAATAAAACTAAAACCTGGTTCTTTAAAAAGGTCAATAAGATTGATAATCCTCTATATACAATGATCAAGGAAAGGAAATAACTTTATCAGGAGTGAAAGAGATGACATTATTACATCTATGAAATACTTGGTGATAAATTTAAATATGTACAAAATTGCTGGGAAAAATTAAAGATGGCCTAAATAAATGGAGAAATGTAAAATGTTCATGAATTGGAAGATTCAATATTGTTAAGATGTAAATTTTCCCCCAGATTAATCATATGATTAATGGAATTCAAATAAAAATCCCAAAGGTCTTATTTCTAGAAATTGCCAAGTTTTTTTCTAATAATTATATGGATGTGCAAAAATCTTAGACTAATCAAAATATTTCTGAAAAGCAAAATTCAGAGTCACATTATCAAATTTCAAGACATAAAGCTATAGTAATCAAGACAATGTGTTTTTGGTGGAATTATAGGTATATAGTTATAATGTAGATCAATGGAGAAGAATAGAAAGTTTAGAAATACACTCACACATATATGGTCAATTGATTTTTAACAATGTTGTCAAGATAATCAACAAAGAAAGTATTTTTTCAACAAGTTTTGCTAGAACAATTAGATATCTACTTGAAAAAAAAAAAAGAAAGAAAGAAATATTCCCTTGCCTCACACCATACACAAAAATTAATTTGAAATTGACCTAAATGTAAATGCTAAATCTATAAAACATACAGGAGAAAACGGAAGACTAACATTTTTGACTTGGGGGCAGGCAAAGATTTCCTAGCATGGACTCTAAAATCATGGACCATAAAAGAAAAAAAATTATTAATTAACTCATAAAAATTACAAACTTCTGATTGCTGAAAGACATCATTAATAAAATGAAAGAGCAAACCACACACATGAAGAAATTATCTGTATTGCATGATATGACGAAGGACTTGAGACCAAGAGTGAATAAAAACTCCCACAACACAATATTAAGTAAGCAAACAACCCTATGAAAAATTGGCAAAATACCTGAGATTATTTTTCAGAGAAGTTATACAAGTGATTAATAAAGAAATGAAAAGATGTTCATCATCACTAGTCATTAGGGAAAAGTAAATTAAAATCATAATCAGGTACCACTATCTAGTGACTAAAATGCTTAAAATGAAAACAATTGACTATATCAAGTGTTGGCAAAAATATGCAGCTAAAGGAATTGTCCTGTATTTCTGGTGGAAATAGAGATTGGTACTTTTTGGAAGTCATTTTGGCAGTTTCTTTTCTTTTCTTTTTTTTTTTATTTGAGTATAGTTGACGTACAATGTTACATTAGTTTCAGGTGTGCAACATAGTAATTCAATCTCTATACTTTATGCTGTGCTCACCACAAGTGTAGCTACCATCTGTCACCGTACAACTCTATTACCATATCATTGGCTCTATTATTCTCTATGCCGTGCTTTTTATTCCCATGACTAATTCATCCCCTAACTGGAAGCCTCTATCTTTCCTTCTTCTTTACTCCTTTTGTCCACCCCCACTCCCTTCCCTCTGGCAACCATCAGTTTGTTCTTTGTAATTACAAGTCTCATTCTCCTTTTTGTTTGTTTATTTGTTTTGTTTTTTTAGATCCCATATATGAGTGAAATCCTATGGTATTTGTCTTTCTCAGTTTGACTTATTTCATTAGCATAATACCCTCTAGGTCCACCCACGTTGTTACAAATACCATGTGATCCAATAATTCCACTACTGAGTATTTACCCAAATAAAATGAAAACACTAATTTAAAAAGGTGTATGCACCCTAATGTTTACTGCAGCATTATTTAACAATAGCCAAGATCTGGAAGCAACCTAAAGGTCCATTCATAGGTGAATGGATAAAGAAATACACACACACACACACACACACACACACACACACTGGAATATTGGCAATTTCTCTTAAGTTAAATACACATTTACTACGATGCAGCAGTTTTATACCAAAGAGAAATTAAAGCATGTCTATATAAAGTCTGGTAAATGAATATTCACAGCAGCTTTATTCATTATAATCTAAGACTGGAAACAATTCAAATGTCCATCAAGTGGTAAGAGATCAAAAAACTGTGTCATATCTTACAGTGAAATATTAGAACAAACACTAAGACACACAACATAGATGAATCTCAAAAACATTATGTTGAGCGAAAGAAGTAGGACACCCAAGAGTACCTACTGTGTGATTCATTCAATTGAAATACCAGAACCGCAAAATTTATCTATAGAGACAGAAAGCAAATCAGTGGTTGCTGGGAACTCAGGCTCAGCATTGTGGGGGAGTAACTATGGTACTTCCTGAGGTAATGGAAATAGTCTATATCATGTCTGTGGTGGTGGCGGGTGTATAAATTTGTAAAAATTCATCAAACCATTATATGTTTAAAATGGGTGCATTTTATTGTACATAGATTATACCCCAATAAAGGTGACTTTTTAAAAAAGGCACTTAACAACAATATCTTTATATTTCAGTCCCTCATTTCTAACCAGAACTTACTGGAAAATAGTAACGACATATTATTTCATTTCCAGCTACCAGTACAGTGACCAGTGGAGAGAATTCAAAACACATATTTGATGAATTAAAGGATAAATATTTGAATAAATAAAGGAATGACTAATATATTCAGACAAAATAATAAGGCAAAATTTTAAAAATAAATAGTATTTTGGCAAGCATCATGGAAAGTCTTTCTAACTGTTCTTCTAGAATATACCATGAGATGATTCCTGATAATCCACCATTAGAGACAGTTAACTTTAGATAAGAGGCATTCCTTCGTAAGATTCCAGGTTTTTTTTTTAAAGATTTTATTTATTTATTTATTTATTTATTTATTTATTTATTTATTTATTATTTANTTATTATTTATTTATTTATTTATTTAAGAGAGAGAGTGAGCCGGGTGAGGAGCAGAGGGAGAGGTTCAAGCAGACTCTGTGCCAAGCATGGAGCCCAAGGTGGGGCCCCACCCCACAACCCTGAAATCATGACCTAAACCAAAATCAAAAGATGGACACTTTACTGACTAAGCCACCCTGGCATCCCCATGAGGTTCCAGTTTTTAAATGTGCATACTTTTGAAAAGGGATAAAATATTGAGCCACTAATACCAACTAAAATTAACACGTCAATTTGCTAGTATTTCCAGGAACCAGCCTTTAGAATAGGTAAAAAGTTCTTATGCTTGCTTTAGGCAACGTGGAAAATGGGAAGTCTCATGGCCTTATTGCTGGAGATAATTGGCCTGGGTGGCATGTTGTGGGAACATTCTAGAAGACAATTCTTTGGGACAGTGGCCAATTCTAGGATCATCTGTGTGAGGAGCCCAGAATGTGATGCTTCTCAAACTATGAACTTTCCTTTCCCCCAAAATCCTATTTCTGGGTTAAAATATACTGTTGTGACACCGCCACATGATTCAACAAAACAGACAATAAGTTTACTTTATCTTAATTGGTACTAAGCAAGTAAAACAAGCCTTGGGTTTTGGAAAATGTTTCTTTTCTTCCAGAATGCCCATGTTAAATACAAATCATGTGGGTGGCACACATAATTCACTTAAAATTTTGTAAACTGTGGCAGAAAAAACGTGCATCAAAATACATACTTTCATATTCTTCCTCCCAGGACCCAAGAACCAGTTCCCAGCAGCTTTGCCATTAGGCAGGGCCCTGAACTAATTCTGGAAATTAACTGAGTCACTTGTAGGTGGAGACAGTGAAAAGTCCTTTTACAATTCTTCTGTCCGCCACTCTTCTCCTGCCTTGGTAATTGGTAACACTCGACCAAGAGGCTGGAGGCTGCATGGCTGGAGTGCCAGGACGGACTGCAGAGCAGAGCCCCCAACTGCCCTTGCTGGCCGCCTTTGGACATGAAGCAAGAGTTAGAAGCAACTTTCGTTATGCATCGTCCCTGAGATCTGGCTTAATTTAGCCTATCTGGACAAATACAGTTAGCCAATGCTTTATATAAAATAATTACTATGATTTTCCTTATAAAAAATCTATATTAGAATCACAAACATACAAAGAAAAAAAGAAAAAAAAACCCTCTTGAATTGGGAAGAATAATGGGAATTTCTTCAATGGCCCCCCCATTGGCCCATTTAAAATAGTATTTGTTTCCTATTTTTTAAACTTGTCAATGTATTTCTACTTATTTTTAATATCATGGAAAGTCTTCAAATGCTTGACAAGTGTAGTTGCATTTGAAGCACAAAACCAGCATCATTGACAAATAAGAAGTATACTAATTGAATTCAGTAAGATTTGTGTGCATATGTAAGACTTAACACACACACACAAAATGGAAGGTGGTAGGTATATTTAATTTTTTACCTTACTTTTTACCTTTCTGAATCCTTATTTATTTTACATCATAGTTCTCTATAAAAGGTTTGTAAAATGCATCAGATAAAAAGATGAGACTTCTCAAGAAGGAGCTAACAAAAAAAAAAGATAATATTTTTTTTCCAAAATATAGCGTAATATTTATATCCTATAAAGCAGAAGTCAGCAAACTTTGCCTGAAAAGGGCAAGATAGTAACTATTTTAGGTTTTGCGGGCCACATATAGTCTCTGTCACATATTCTTCTTTGTGTGTGTGTGTGTGTGTGTGTGTGTGTGTGTGTGTGTGTGTAGAAATGTAGAAACCATTCTTAGCACCCAGCACACAAAAAGACACTAAGAGTCCCATTTGGCCCAAGGTTATAGTTTGCCTTCTCTCCTCTAAAGAGTTTACTCCATTAATAGCTATAATAATGCTACCTCGGCGCTTCTCTTTTGAAGTCATCATTTAAAGGAAAAGGCAAATGCCTTAACTGATTTGAAAATTCCTGAATTTCTCTGAGTATTTGCATTTGCAAATCTCTCTATTCCCATGCAAAACTACCTCTTGCCTGAAGATTGAGCTCCTTATTTTTCCTTTAGTTATTGTTAGGATCTGGATGTTAGTGAACAGTTATTAATAAATAATCATTGAAGAATGTACACACATTAAGTAGCTGGTGGCCCAGTCTCTCCCCCTAAATTCCCAGAAGCATCCAAGTTTCCATTTCTTGTGTTCAAGCCACCTATTCATCTTTATGTTCCTTTGTAGAAAACACCTTCTGATTTCAGACTTTGAGCTTCTAAAAAGGGACCAGTAGTGCCTTAAACACTCTCTTTGGAGATAAGATTCTTCTAGTCAATTAACTGAAATGTAGATGTCAGCAGATGTTTAGCTAATTCTTTGAATTACTTTTTACTCTGTTGCCTAGTATCCTGTTAAAACATCTATATCTGTGTGAAATCAAGTACATTTGGGAAATTCTAAATGCCCCACAGCAGTGGAGGAAAGTACAAGGCTATCTCTCAATCCGCAATTGCGAAAGGGATCCTGCCTAGCTCCTGACGTCAGCACACCTTAAGTACTCTGTGGGGACGTCAGATCTGACTAAACATCAGGATCTAGGTCTTCTTCCACTCAGCGTAAAACTCTTGCAGACTGAAGGGCTGTTACGTTACAGGAATCCACGTCCAGTACTTTGTAATGCCAGAATCCCCCAGAAATGAACTTTCCACATCTATTCTTAGGGAAGCAGGTCATGGCAGAAAAAACACTGACGTGGATTCAGACTGACAAAAAATTGTATATGGTACTTGCAAAAACTTTAAGGGTGGTGGTAAGTTGCTTCTAGGTCAAAGCCACTTACATACTTAAAAGTATGTTACACTCTTATTATGCTCTTACTGTGTGTGATTAAAGACCTTACCACTGCCAAATTTACTAGAAGGATTCCTTCCTGTTCTTACAGGTCCACTCCTGCTAACAAATCAATGATCAAATGCCCATTTTGCAAAGAGCAAAGGCACAAGACCAACAATACATCCTTGACTATAGTGTTCTCTCAGGTTCCCTAAGATTTCCTCTAAGCAGTGTCTCAACTCAGGTTTTTAGGGGATTTGCAATACCACCAAGGTTTTATATCCCAACATGGGACATAGGGACATATAAGATATCAGAAACCATGCAGAGTAACCCATCCGTGTCCAAGATGGATATGCAAACCACTCTAATAATCTTCCAAGAATAGTCTGTATAAAGCTGTGATGAAGATTCTTCTTTCTAGCCGCCAGAGAAAAACAATAGATGTTGTGTTTCTGACATGGAAAATGCCAAAATCCCAGATACTACCAGCTTGCAATAAGATGTTTCCCTGTTGGATTTTTTTTTTTAAACACACTTAAATTAGGGAAAAGGGATGCTTTTACAAGATCTTTACTTTGTGCTTTTCCAAGGAAAATTCTATGTCGGTTCCAAACAAAAGCAGCATTTTATCATTTTTTAATTCAACATTATGCAAACAAATTTCTATTAAAGTCACAATTGTACTTAATTTCAGGTGCCATTTAAAATCTCATGAACACAGATGTTTTTTGATATGGAGAAAAGCACGTATAAGATTCAAACACTCTTCCTTTCACTTGTGCTAAATATGGGCTAAGAATGTGACATAGTTGGAGTGCCTGGGTGGCTCAGTTGTTAAGCGGCTGCCTCCGGCTCAGGTCATGATCCCAGCATTCTGGGATTGGAACCCCACAGCAGGTCTCTGCTCGGCAGGAAGCCTGCTTCTCCCTCTCTCACTCCCCCTGCTTGTGTTCCCTCTCTCACTGCCTCTCTCTCTGTCAAATAAATAAATAAAATCCTTTTAAAAAAGGAAAAAAAAAGAATGTGACATAGTCTCCAATTACCACCTGTAACTATTAGGAATCAAAACTTTTTTAAAAAAGATTTATTTTAAAGAGACAGAGCATGCATGCACACATGCGTGAGCAGGGGGAGGGACAGAGGGAGAGAGAGAATCCCAAGCAGGCTCCACAGAAGCCCGGTGCAGGGCTCGATCTCAGGATGCTGAGATGGTGACCAGAGCTGAAATCAAGAGTCTGACGGTTAACCGACTGAGCCACCCAGTTGCCCTTAGGAATCAAAACTTTTAATTAAGAAATAAAGAATATAAACAGAAGAGTGGTGAGGGCACCTCCAGAATTCATCATATCCCCAGAACTCTACCATCCTGTTCTGAAAGCCTTCCAGCGAAGGCAGTTTTAAGTTATTTTCATAACTGGAGATAAAATTTAACTTTCTGACCCGCTGTGAAGTTCTTCCTTCTAACCAGCATAAATCCCTCTTGCTGCAGTTTTCGCTCACCTCCTGCAGTTTGATCCTTTGTGATCAGGAAGAACAGCTGGTCTCCATCACCCTTATAATAACCATTCATATTCCCAAAGTTATATCGCCCTTCGGCTTCCTCTTCTCTACACTAAAAAGCCCAGTTCCTTTAACCTTTCCTCAGAGGTCCTATTTTTCAGCCATTTCATTATTTTTGTTGATTGCTTCTGGACTCTCTCCAAACTCTGTATCTCCTGTCAGTTGTGCTTCTCTCAGACTAGAACAGGATTTGATTGAAGACCTTGTCACTGCCAACTCTACTGGAAGGATCACTTCCTGCTCTTACAGATGGGCTTCTGCTAACAGAATGATTAAGATCACAAGTCAGACTCTCACCAAACCCTGAATTGCCATTCTAGTCCTACCGCTACCCCTGGCCCACCCTCCCACAGTATCGGTAGAGGTGGAATGCATTTGCTGTAGGAAGATTATGAAATGGGGCGAGTCAGGCTTCAGAGACATACCATCTCTGCCTTCAGCAGCTTTCCTTTCTCACACCTCCCGTTGCTGTCTCTGACTCTGTTGGGTTATCTCTCTTGCCAGCCTTTGAACACTTACGAATCTACATCCAGAGCCTTTGTCGCAGCTCCCTGCCTCATGGCACACTAAGCAGAGTTCTGAAAGCCCTTCAGCTATCTCTTTTCGTCCCCCCTCTCTTTCCTCACACTTTCTCCATGCTATTAGGGCTCCTTTCAGTGCAAGTAAAAGAAAATCAGCTCAAGTTATTGATAATAAGAGAGAGATGCCTCCATTGTTCAGTTTGGAAATTTTGTGAAATGTTATAATATATGTATTTTTCTGCAATTTTCTTGCACTTCCAATCATAGTATACTCATGAATATTATCTATGTAGATGCATATACCTAAGGTTCATTTATTTTTATTTCTGTTTAGCATTACAGCATGTAATTGCTTTTGTTGAATTTTCTTGTCAATGAACGATTAGATTATTTTCAGATATTCTGTTGTTTTAAATCAAGCTGTTGGGGCGCCTGGGTGGCTCAGTCATTAAGTGTCTGCCTTTGGCTCAGGGCATGATCCCAGAGTCCTGGGATCGAGCCCCACATCATGCTCCTCCGCTATGAGCCTGCTTCTTCCTCTCCCACTCCCCCTTCCTGTGTTCCCTCTCTCTCTGGCTGTCTCTATCTCTGTCAAATAAATAAATAAAATCTTAAAAAAATAAAATAAAATAAAAATAAATCGAGCTGTTATGAAAATTTTTGTATGTATTTCTGTGTACATATGTGCAAGATTTTCTCTAGGGTAGATATCTAGGAATGGAATTGCTCTCAGTCATTAAGTATGTGGTGTTTTTTTTAAAGATTTATTTATTTATTTATTTATTTATTTATTTATTTATTTGAGAGAAAGAGAGAGCGTGTAAGCATGAGGGGGCAGGGGCAGAGGCAAAGGGAGACTCTCAAGCAGACTCCATGCTGAGTGCAGAGCCCATCACAGGGCTCGATCTCACAACTCTGAAATCATGACCTGAGCTGAAATCAAGAGTCAGACAGTCAACCAATTGAGCCACCCAGATGACCCAAGTATGTGGATTTTCAACCTTAACAGATGTTCAATAATTTTCCTAAGTGGTTGGAACCATTTGCATTGCCACTGACAGTGTATGAGCTCTTACTGCTCTACTTCCTCTCCAACAGTTTTTATTGTCTGATTTTTTTAATTTTGCAAATCTGACATGTACTAAATGATATTCCATTGTGTTCCCTTTTTTTTTCAAACCCCAGTGTGGGGCTTGAACTGTCACCCTAAGATCAAGACCTGCGCTGAGATCAAGAATCAGAGGCTTAACCAACTGAGCCACCCAGGCGCCCCCCACTGTGGTTTTAATTTGCATATCTCTGGTGATTAGTACCAAGAATCTTTACATGTATTCATTAGAAATTGTGTTTTTCTTTTGTTTGATTATTCACTTATTTTTCTCAGCTTGTTTATCTTTTTTGTGTTGATTTACAGAAAGATTATATATATATACACATATATATATATATATATTCCATATAAGTATGTGGGTATGCACATTCTAGACATTGTCCAATATATGTGTTGCAAAATATCAAATGGGTTTTCTTTGATTAACAAAAGTTCCAAATGTGGCAGACTTTTTTTTTTTAACTTGTGCATTATGCTTTTGGAGTCTTATTTAAGAAATCTTTCCCTCACTCAATATTATAAGGATATTCAAATATAAGAATATATTTTTTAAGTTTTAAAGTTTTATTTCATATTTACATTTTTGATTTCGGGTGCCTGGGTAGCTCAGTCAGTTAAGCATCTGCCTTGGGCTCAGGTCATGATCCTAGGGTCCTGGGATCAAGTCCTGCATCAGGCTCCTTGCTCGGCAGGGAGCCTGGTTCTCCCTCTGCCTACCATTCCCCCTGCTTGTACTCACTCTCTTTCTCTCTCTGACAAATAAATAAATTAAATGTTTAAAAAAATTTAAAAAATTTTTTTAAATAAAATTTTAATTTATCTGGCATTGATTTGTTTATGGTATGAAATAGGAATTCAGTCTATTTGTATACATGGATAAAAATTTTTCACTATATCATTTATTAACCCATTTATCTTCAATACCAGCTCCAGTAAGATTCCATATATATGGGATCTTATTTTGGACCTCTATTCTGTTCCATTGATAATTTGTCTATTCAAATACAATTCCTCATTATTCTAACTACCTTAGCAAGTTTTCTGCACTGTATTATTCTTCTTTTAAATGCCCTGACTCTTCTTGGCCCTTTGCTCTTCCACTAAACTTTATTTTTTTTTAAGACTTTATTTATTTATTTGAGAGAGAAAAAGCATGAGCAGGAGGCAAGGGCAGAGGGAGAAGCAGACTCCCCACTAAGCGGGAGCCCAATGTGGAGCTCAGTCCCAGGACCCTAGGATCATGACCTGAGCCAAAGGCAGATGCTTAACTGACTGAGCTACCCAGGTGCCCTCCACTAGACTTTAAATTCAACTTGTCAATCTAACACACACACACACACACACACACACACACACACACAACCACGTGCACATGCACAGAACCCTACATTTTGTGTAGAAATGCATTGCATCCATAAATGAATTTGTGGGCAATTGTCACATCTTTAAGATGCTGAATCACTAAATCCATGAATATGGTATATCTTTCCATTTACTGGTTTACTTTTATGTCTCTCACTAAATTTTTATAATGGTCTTCATAATGGTTTGCATATCTTTTACTGTATTTTGTTCCTAGATACTTTATTATTTTCTGTATATAATAAACATAATAAATGTTTTTAAATAATGCTGTATTTATTAATGGTTGTTGCTAGTATATAAAAATACAATTGAGTTTTCATCTCGAATTCATTAAATTTGCTAAGTTCTTAATAATCCCAGTTAGCCCTACATTCCTTTTGATTTTCTATTTCAACAACCGTACCATCTACATATTAGTTTTAATTTACAATTCCTTGAAATCTTATTTCTTATTATTTTATTATTACACTGGCATACATTGCAATGGATTTATTATTCTATTATTACGCTAACATCAGGAAAAGACTGAAAATAAATGGTGCTAGGAGGCATTATTTTCCTTTTACTGGTATTAAAGTCGTATTATCAATTATATTTGCTGTAAAGTTTTCTAAAGGTACTGTAATATTCCCACATATTACTAATGTTCTAAAAAAATTTAATGCCATGAGTCAGTATTGAATTTTATTAAATACTATTTAGGCATCTAAGATGATAATGTTTCTTGATTTATTTATATAATTTGGTTAATTACATTTGTAGTTTTCTAACATTAAACAAATCAAGTATTTCTGAGGAAACCCATTTGGCCATGATGTATTACGTTTTTCATAGATTGCTGAATTTGTTTTGCTAATATTTTGTTAACATAATATAATCTATGTTCATAAATTATATTGGCTAATAATTTTTCTTTTATTTTTCTTGTCTGGTTTTTGTGTCAAAGTTATATTAGACTCATAAAGTGAATTTTGGAGTGGTCCTACTTTTCTATTCTCTGGAGGATGTTTTGTTAGATTTTAATGACCTGTTTCTTGAGTATGTATAGAACCTCAGTTATAAATTGTCTGGGATTTTTTTTATACTTTGAGGAAAAAAACGACTGACTGTTGATTATTTAAAGTTGTAGAACTTATTGTATAAGCTTGTTTAGTTAGTTTTTTAGAGAATTTGCCCATTTTATCTAAATGTTAAAGTTTATTTCCACAAAGCTGACATAACATTCTCTTGTTATATTTTAATGTCTGCCACATCTGCAACCTTGTCAAAAATTTTCCTTAATGTTTCTGATGTCTTTTTTTAAATCAATCTTGATCAGTGTTTAATAATTTTGTATTTTTCCCAAAGAACTTAATTTGGACTGTATTGAACTTGTCTATTTTACTATTCTACTCTATCCTATTATCACTATGATTTCCTTTTTTTACTTCACTTGTTCTTTTTTAAGGTTTTCTTTTACTGCTTTCTAAAGTTAGTTACTTAAGTGTTTGATTTTCAACCTTTCTTTTGTCCTTATATAAGTATTTAAATCAATATATGTCCCATTTATCTTCCTTAATGGAACAAAAGGAGTGATAATATCAAGGTTATCTTCCATTCAATTCTAATTATTTTCTAATTTCCATTACAGTTTCTTTTTGATCCATAAATTATTTGGAGATAATAAACTTTAAAATCTTTCATTATTTAGTTTTTATATATTAATTTTTCGATATTATTTATAATTTATTTGCCCTGTGGCCATGAAGTTTGAATGATAATAGTGTTTTAAAACTTATTGAGATTTGTTTTATGACAGAGTAGATGGTCAGTTGCTACTCATATTCAGTAGGAGCTTTAAAAGCCTACATGTCCTTCAGTTGTTGAAATTTAGTGTTCTACACAGATTGAGCTTATTTACTATGTTATTCAAATATTCTTTATCCTTACTGATTTTTGTCTCCTGAATCTATAGATAACTAAGAGAGGAGAATTAAAACTTTGCATTACGTTGCTTTTTTCTTGTAGTTTATTATTTATTTGTTAGGTATAGTTTGTGACTGTTACTAAATTCATATAAGTTATCTCCTCTTAGTGAGTTAAAGTGTTTATCATTAGAAAGCAATGTGATTTATGTCTGGTAATGTTTCCTGTCTTAAATTTTAATTTGTCTAATAAAAATACAGCATTACTAGGTTACATCATGTGAATATCTTTGTGTTGTATCTTTTTCTAGGTATTCCTATGAAAACTATATTCTTATTTTCAGTTTGTAACTTATAAGAACATATATATGCTTATTTTAATATGTATAATATTTTAATATTAACTTTAATTATGTATATACAATTAAATCCATCCCGATGATAATCTTTTCTCTTAGCTTAAAAAAATAATTAAATAATATTTTTCAAGCTAATGTGTTGGGCTTTATTTCTGATATCTTTTTTTGCTTTCTACTTTTTCCTGTTTCTTTCTTTGTCATTTTTTTGTTCTTTGGTTCTTTCACAGGATTTTTGCTTAGATCACATTTTGTTTCGGGGTGAGGTCAGTTCCGTACATTTCTTTTGACATTCATGTACTGAGATTTTTTTAAGTGGATCAGAGACAGTGGCTAAAACCCCACCAGGTCTGTGGTAGTCATGACAGCTGTTCACCAAATATTTCAAGCTCCTTTTCTTTCAGTATGTGGTAAAATTGTACTTTTTAAAAACTGCTCCTTTGAACTTTAGGCTTCTCCAAGTGACCTCTTTGGACAAATGAATTGAACAAGGGAGCGATGGGTATTATTTTCAAGCAGAACTTTTAAGAGCCAGCACCATTCAGATGTTCTTTTCCTTCACAGGGCATTTGTGGAAGCATATATTAGGATGAAACATGTCTGTCTCCACCTTGAGCAGTCTCCCCCTTCTACTACCAGGTATAGACAAAAAATTAAGTTAGGTATATAGTATGATTGAAAAATAAATCACTGTTCTGTAAAGCCATTAAAAATTTGGTGCAGTTTGTTAAAGAAGCGTTATCTAACATTTTCAGCAAGTATACCACTCTCATCTTTTTTGCAGAAAATCACTTTGGCTGATTCTTATAAGTAAGCAGATTTTGAAAGCTTGTATTTATAGTATCTTTTCTGGAAGTCAATGTATGTGTATGTATGTATAATACATATATATATTCAAGTGAATATATATATTCAGCCAATCCCAACAATAAACCTGGAGAGAGGAGAAATGTAGTACTTTATTAAAAAAAAAAAAACCCATATGAGTCATTAATTTTGAGAAGTGATGATTATCTACTTGGACATCCCAGATGACCAGATTTACATTTTCAAGTATTAAACCTTCTATCAGGATGACCTTAGGCATCCCAAAGGTTAATCATCAGAAGGCCATATTCAGAGGGCCTGATGGCTGTCATTAGGATAAGATACTGCAGGCCATCTAAAGAAAAAAAAATTAACTTCCAAACTGAAATAATATAAATTTGACCCAAATGGAGAACAAAAACTTCATCCCTGGAAAAAAGACCCTTGAGCAAAAGTAATTTAGAGATGAGTGCTAATTCCTACACACTTTTGATGTGACCAGTGCTTTTTTTTTCTTTTCTTTTTTTAAGAATAGTATATCAAATAGGTATTTTATCACAAAATTGAAAGTAGTTCTTAAATATTTGTAATTCAATAGCATGAGAGGACTTGAGAGAAAAATCAATAAGCATTGTTTGGCAACCAGAAGGAAAAGAAGCCCAACAGAATAAGAATAAGTCAGAATATTACGCTTGTTAATAACTTGGGCACTGGTGGCAGGCTGCCTACTTTCAAATTAGGTACTTCCACTTGCTAGCTGGTGACCCTGGATAAATTACTTAACTTCTCCGAGCTCAGTGTCTTCATCACTAAAATGGGGATAAGACCAGTTTCCACGTGACAGTGATGCTGTGTAGGTTCAACAAGATAATGCATCTAAAGTGCTCAGACTGAGACTAGCACACAGTCATATTATTTGATCTTAATAAAAATTAGCTATCATTATTATTATCTTGAAGCTAAGCCTTCTAATCTTTTATGAATATATTTTTTTAATTCTATGAAGTTCTATACTGATTTTTCCAAATATGCAACTTTCCAATCCATTATATTGTACCCTCATGCCTATGTAACCCTATTCATAGGTTCCTAAGAGAAATTAAGTCATATATATCCTCTATTACAATCATCTCCTTATATCAACTAGGGAAGGGAGGTGCTCTCAAAATAAATTTAACCACTTACATTTATTTTACTAATTATTAATATATTTGAATATCTCTATCATATACACAATTGCCCAGTTAATAAATAAATAAATAAATAATTTATTTATTTATTTATTTGTTTGTTTTTATTTTTAATTTGACAAATACCTGGATCAAAAAACCCACACAAATATTTAGATCAAACAAATATGCCACTACTTCATGAACACAAAGATGACTTTAACCGAAGATATCCAGCAGACTTTATTTGGTTGATTTTTAATTCTGACAATTTTTTGTCCTTGAGTATGTATATTTGGCATATCCTTGGGTGGGTTTTACTGTGAGTTCACTTGCTTTTTCACGTATTGTTTCTAGATTTCCCTATGAGACGAAAAGTATGATAAGTAGTTTTTGAGCCAGCAGTTTCTAGCTCGGAAATTCTTTTCGAAAGCACATTACTGTGAAAAGACATGACCTACACATTTTCAAAGGGAAGGTTAATGAGACAGAGTGAACTGGGATTCTGGCGCTCTACCTTCCCCAAGACTAGATTTCAGTCCAGAGACTACTGCAAAAAAGAAAAAAAAAAAAATTAGGTAATATTCACCTGTTGTGGTTCAATTAGTGGGAAAACCAATCCCTTTCCTCTTACCTAAGCCACATAAATTCTATTACGCCCATTATTGTTTTTAGCATTTCCAAATATTACATATGATACTCAGATTCCAGATGAGGTAGTAAGATCTAAGCAATAGTTTAATTCAACAATCATTTATAAAAGTCCACTGCCGGCCAGGCATGGCACTGAGGGCTAAGGATGTAAGTGAGAACCCTTGTAGCTGTCTTTGAGGAACTTTTCATGCAGGGTTTGAAGTTTGACAGTTGTATAAAAAATAATTTGATGCAATAATATGTTAAGTGCCAAGAACTTTGGGGGCACAAAGGATGGTGGGTGATTCACCTTCAGGATCAGAGATGCCTTCTGGAGAAAATGTGGCCCACACTCCATCCTGAGGACCACTGCATTTTAAGTAGGTGCAGAAAAGGGAAGAGCATGTCAGGCAAATTCACATCTGTATGGGGGCGCCTGGGCAGTTCAGTCGGTTAAGCACCTGCCTTCGACTCAGGTCAAGATCCCGGGGTCCTGGGATCGAGTCCTGCATTGGGCTCCCTGCTCGCCGCCCTCTGCCAGCCTCTCCCCTACTTGTGAGCTCGCTCTCTCTCTCTCTAATAAATAAATAAATAATCTTAAGAAAAAAATTCACATCTGCATGAGCCACCATGTGACCAGGTGGAGAGAGGTGTGGAAGAGAGCATTAGGGAGAGGACTGTGGGTAATCGATTGCATCCTGTAGATAACAGGAGACACTGAGGTACTGTTAGCAAAGAGAAAAATATTAAGACATGTTTAGAAGGTAGGGTAAGTACCCTCACCTGTCCTTTGGGGCACATGCAAAACTGCAATTTTCAGGTCTCTCGTTGTGGGGGGTGCCATATGATTAGTTTTGGCCAGTAGGTTGTAGAGAGGAAGAACATACGTCCCTTCCGGGCCAAACCGTTGAAGGGCCTCTGTGTGAGCCATCAGTATTGAGTCTTCTGCCGGGATGTTTGTGGAGGTATATGTCTAGACGAAGGTCTTACAAGAGCAAAGATGAGTGCAATGCTGAATGTTCACAAGGACGCTGGTGCAGAAGACTTTTGGCGTCATTCATTACTACCGCGTAACCCAGGCTATGCTGACCAAAATCTGTCCATCAAGATTTAGTCCTGTTTGTATACATGGTAAAGAAGGGAGAGGAGATGAGGATGGCCCCCGTGGTTCTGGTTTGCTAACTGGTTGGTTGATTTAATGACGACTGAATGAAAGGAAAAATTCAAACATAAGAACTAGCTCAATGAGTTTGGAAAGAAATCGAAGAGGCAATATGATGACGTGTAGGCTCTGTGTCGTCCTGGCGGATGTGTTCAGCCAGCCCGTAGGTACACGAGCCAGAAGCTCAGTGGATTCTTGGGGCTAAAAATATAGATTTCAGTGATGTCTGTATGGTAGCTACAATTATGAGAATAAATAAGATCATCCGAAGCAGCTGTGAAGCAATTATCTAATGAATTTAGGCGAAGCAAATACTCTAAACCTCCAAAATCAATTTCATCGTCTGAATTACCGAGTTTGGCAAAACACACTTTTAATTTAGAAAACAAAAAAACTTTCATTGAGAGTTGCCATCTTTATAATTAGCAGTAAATTATTTTTCCTTAGCTTCAGATGAAGACTAAAACAAAAACTTATTGGACTTTTTGTATGACTGTCGTGCAAGCATGTGGGTTTTTTTTCTACGTCTTCTTAGATTTAGGCTACTTTCTTTGCATATCCAGTAGATTTTTCACATTCGTTTTTGACTCTTTGATATTTTTCCATCTCTCTGTGAGTCTGGAATCCTGATTTTACCAAGGTTCAATGCCACACATTTAATAAAAAAAAAATGTTAACTTAGGTGTGAGCCAAAATCTCGGAAGCAATATTCTTTTTACAGGTCATTACCCAAAAAAGTGAACATAAAGATTATTGATGACTGTGAGTGTTTCTCTTAAAGCATGTCAGCCTTGCTAGTAATAGCACAGGAAATACTACAATCCGCTTTATTTTTTAATTACTTTTTTATTTTCTCTTCCTTCTCTTCCTCTTCTTCTCCCTCCTCCTTTTCCTCCTCCTCCTGCTCTACTCCCACTAAAATGTGAGTTCAGAGAAATAAGAGAGCTTGCCGGCCGTTTTCACCATTTTATCCCCAGCACTGAACCTGGCACAGGGGAGGTTTTTATCAGCATCTGTTGAGTCTGTTGAATAAAAGGATAACATATCACAACAAAATAATCATCCTGTCTCCTACATGAGTATGAGAATATGATCACTCTTTGTCATAAAATAGAAATGTTAAAGGGTATTTAATCCTTCCTTCTCTCATTCTCACCTTTCACTCACATGAAGATCCAATTCTTTGGCAAGTTCTATTTATTGTGCCTTCAAAATACATCCCCAATTTGACCACTTCCCCAAGCTGTGCCACGCTCATCCTAGCCTCTCCCTTGCCCTTTCTCCCCTGGATTACTACAGTAGCTTCCTTCCCGGTCTTGCTGCTTCTACCCTGCCTGCCCATCCTCCCCTTCCCATCCACTCCAGGCTAATTTCGATACAGAGGTCAGAGTGCTAGTCCAAAAATGTAAATCAGATCCTGTCACTCCTCTGCTCAGAGGCTTCCCATCTCACTCAAAATAAAGGTCAACATTATTACAAAGGCTCACCAGGCCCTACACCAGCTGGCCAGTTGCCACCTTTTTGACCTTCTCTCCTGTTGCTGTCGTCCTGGCCCCCTTCTCTCCAGCTATATCAAAATTCTGGCTTTTCTTTAAAGACATCATGCATGGCTCCACCTCAGGACATTTGCACTTGCTGTTCCCTCTATTTCAAATGCTTTGCTTCTGAATACCCATAGGGCTGGCTCCCTCGTGTTTTACAGGTCTTCTCTCCAATTCCTTTTCTCAGTGAGGCATTGCTTAACTGCCTCATGTAAAATCTCAGTGCCCTCCTCTGAGCCCCCTGCAACTTCTTATCCCTATTTGTCCTCATGGCATTATCACCATCCAATATATTATAAATTTGCCTGCATGTTTATTTATTGTCTTTCTCCTGGGATAGAACATAACCTCCATGAAGACAGAGTTTTTGTCTGTTTTGTACATGATGTCTCACCCAAAATAGTGTTTGACACAGAAGAGACATAAAATATGTATATATATTTTAGTGAATAAACTGTAACTCTAAACACCTAAACCTTAGGATCAACTCTGAGTCAATGAAAACTAAACTAATCAGTATCTCAGAAGCCCCATGAAGAGAGGGGGTATGGGAAACTGGGAGGTAATTTTCAATTCTAAGATACTTTTCATTTCAAAATTCTGGGCTGTAACAGGACCTCTCAGTTCACAAGATCTTTAGCCTGCTTTTTCCTGTATAAATCTTGTAAGAGAACGTTTCTGACCATATAGTTGGTCCTAAATCCTAAAAGGTCTGACCAGGGCCCAGGGAACATACCTGAAGTTTGAAAATTATTAATGTTAAGCAGTGTTTTCTCCCGCCACTTAAACTAAGAGTGTGGTGGAAAAGCAAGTCCAATGATAGGACTTTTTTGCTGCTTTTGTTATTACATTTTTTTTTTTTTTAGTGGTGGCTTCAGTGTAGAATTCAGTGTATAGACTGCTTTTATCAAAATTATTTTAGTATTGTTGATGTGAGAAGAAACAAAAAGGTGAGTGCTTCAGTAAAATTATGATAAATAGTCTTACAAGGAAAATTTAAGTTAGGTTCTAACATAACCTTATGTTGTATTTCTTAAATATTTTAAGCTTTTTTTTTTTTAAGATTTTTTTATTTATTTATTCGACAGAGACAGCCAGCGAGAGAGGGAACACAAGCAGGAGGAGTGGGAGAGGAAGAAGCAGGCTCATAGTGGAGGAGCCTGATGTGGGGCTCGATCCCAGAACGCCGGGATCACGCCCTGAGCCGAAGGCAGGCGCTTAACCGCTGTGCCACCCAGGCGCCCCTCTTAAATATTTTAAATGCAATTTATATGTTTTAACTTCACAAAAGAACTACAAAGTTTGAATCCTGCTAGGCTTTGAAATATATTTCATCTTCATTATATTGATGTCCTTATGTTTACAGGTAATCATAGCATTTTCTGTAAAAATGTAAAACAGCATGAAGACACTTTCACAATTTTTAGTATTAGCTGATACAAGCTGCATTTTGGTAGCTAAGACCAGCAAATGAAATGAGTTCACCAAAGTTTCTACAAACCCAATTCCCAAAAACAAACCATAATAAATAAAATACAAACTCAGCCCCCCTGGAAGGCAAGAACACAAAGTTTATACAAAAATTTAAAATAAATAGATGTACACACAAAACTGCGTTATTTCTCTTCTAAGATACCAGTGGTTCAATCTTAAACTCATGCAAAGTATTTGCCGTTAAAACCTTTGTTCATCAGATGTCTGTCAGAGAGTGTCTGATCTACTGCATGGAGTAGAAGATATTCAAGAACAGAAATGTATTTATTCCCCTAGTGGCTAAATCAATAGGTAGGACAGGCGATTTGGTATCCCATGATAGATAGCTGTATGTTATTCACTTTTGACGCACAGATGTAGGTGGTCTCGGTTGCAGACCCATACTCTAGATAGAAAATGTTTGAGGACATGTAGAGCTCCAAACCTCAGCTCTTAGGAAATGGCAGGGCTGACATGCCCAGGGATAGTTCAGTGGTGGGCTTGGCCCTGCACTCCTTATTCAGGAACCAAAATCCCTCGAACAAACACAAAAGACAGGTAACGCTTGCAAGTAATTAAACTAAGAATTGGACCAGGACTTTACTCCAGGACTTGCATTTTATAAGATCGTATGACAACCCACCCCCCATATTTGGCTTTTCCTCTGGTATAATATAAACAAAGATTCAGAAAGGAGGATACTGGGTTGCACATCCCCCTTTCATGGTATTTTTCCTATTTTTATTCCTTTGAAATGAAATAATAAATTTCATAATAATATCCATAGCTATTTTTAAAATTATCCACACTCATATTTCAACCCTTCCAACATCCCTATAGGTTTAGTTATTTTTATTGCCATATTAACCGAGGACTTTGCTTCTCAGGAAACTTACACAACTTGTCATATTCTTGGTAGATGACTGAAGCGAAGGTTCATCTGACACAAATGCCCTGGTTTCTCATCACCACCTTGCCATTTCAGGGTACCTAGAGATCTCATTCCCAACCCACCCCCACCCCCACCCCCCGCAGCACAAGGGAGGCGCCACACCTCATCTTTTCCCAAGGACCTGTGGCATCCTGGCTTATCAAAAGAGTTAACTCACTTCCCTGCATGGAAAGGGCCTGTTTGAAGCAATCTGCTCCATTCCTCATTGGAAGGGCCCTGGGAAAGCCTAATCTTCAATGACCTTTAGGAAAATCCCAACCTTCGAGCCAAAAGGCCCTGAATCAGAAGCCAACTTGCTCAGTGCGCCTCCCGGCTCTCCTGACCTGGTGCCGTCGGTTTTACAAGCGGCCCACTCGGTTTTAATATCCTCCCTGGGCACCACCTGACACTCACGCTCCCCGGTGCAGAGAGACTGGTACCGGCCCGGCCAAAGGGAAGCGCGCAGGGGGATTAAAAAGTTCCCTGCTCCTGGCTTGAAAGTTTGTAAAGAAAGTACTGAACACAGACTTCCCATAGTATCAAAAGGAAAATTTATGCATCGCCTTTGAGTTCAACTTCTCCATTAAAGCTTTTTCCCTATAATCTAGGGAGTTCTTATCTTGGTGACTTATGATGTTATGGAGGGGCTCATGCATGGAAAATGTCAATAGAAATAGTAACTCTGGAAGGGAAGGGCCTCCTAATTAGTCCCCATTTAGATTTTATGATGGCTTTGAGATCTGCTCATCGTGACAGTGCGCACTGTGGTTACATATTGTTCTAGCCTGAGGGAACCATAGGAGAATCCAGATTTATTGTACCTATCATAGCAGCATATTTCATTTGCCATTATGAGCAGCCGTCTCGCAATGATGCAGGAGTATTTATTACAGATTAAATTGTAGGACCTGGATGGTTTAGTGAGGTTCTTGAGGTATCATTTATGTCATTAACTGGCTCATTATCAGATCTGCAAATCTCCATTCTTCTCGGAGCCTTCTGTTTGAGCACCGAGGTTTGAGGGCTCGGACAGCTTCCGGGGCCGTATTTTGTGGTGGCGTGGGCAAGAGTTTAAATACGGACAAAGCAGATCGCTTGCATCACCCCCACCCCCAACACACACACACACACACACACACACACACCGCCTTCGTGTTGTTGTTTTACCTGATTTCCTGGAAGGTGGTGGCAAATGCCCCCTTTAGTGCTTTTTGCTGGAGGTCAGGGCGAAGGGTTGCTATCCACAGGGCTGCGCGGGCCAGGTGCTGGTGTGTGTGCAGGAGTATGGGGCGGGGGGAGTGACTTTGGAGCTGCAGGATTCAGGGGATTTATTTTCAGGGGTGGCTAACGCTAATTAGGTTAGGAGTGCCTGGCTGCCTTCTAAAGACACGGCCTCCAATTTTTCTTCTCTGATAAATAACCCTACGTTTGAAAATCAGGAAGGGAGAAGAGAGTGTGTGAAATTTAATTGTGGTTATTTAAGAAGTTAGCTGCTCTTCGGTGCTGATTATCTTCGGCGAGAGGGTTCAGTTTTCATGTCCTGGTGCCTCTGGGACTGCGTTTTAATTCTACCTGGGAAGCTGAGCGAAGAGGATTCACTGATGGACGATTATGATTTTTTTTTTTTAAGATAGTAGAATATTCTTGCCTAAAACTAGCTGGTGAGCATTTTCAGGAAGGAATACTCGGACCACAGTGTTCACCCCCTACCTCTCTTCTCTGGTGTAGTTCTTCTATTTGCATTTATTGTTTGACTCAAAGTAGGGGTTCTTTGTTGTTGATATTTGCCCTATTTACTTTCCTATATTGCTTTTTCATAAAACCCAGGGAATGGCATTTAAGTTGCCCTGTTCTTTGGTATTAAAATACTTGCCATAGAGACACAAAAGTACCTACAGAAATGCTGAGCTCAAATTGATAGATTATCTGGGAGACAAATGCCTTGTGATTTAATTGTTGCGTATAATTAATTCGCCGCATAGACAATAGTTGTTGGTAAAGGTATATTTTCACAAAGGAAAATTCCAGGTAGAAGCTATGACGTATTCTTTAAAGAGGACTGATATATCAGAACTGCATTTGAGACCGCAGACTTGGTTGACCATTAATATTTACACTGATTAATCAGTATAAAATATTGCTTCCTTTTCTTATTTATACAGCCACACAAAATAATTTCATTAATTGACCAGTCATTCAGGACAAGGTGTACAAACTGTTTTACATCCGCAGCTATCCCTCCAGATCAGAAAAGGAACAAAAGTGAAACGCCTTGGTTAAACCGAAATGAAGATCAGTGAATGGATAGCAAGCATTTCTTGAAACCCACCGAATTGACCCTCATTTAGCACGTGAGCGCAGGTGCCGAGCAGCTACTTTTAATCAGTGATATCAGAGGGGGCTGCAGAAAGCTGCTCATTTTTACTTGTTGCTTGCAAGTTAGACTTAACGAAGCAACGTAGAAAGGTCAGAAGGAATCGTTTTTACTTTTTGCCACTGAGCAGGATAATTTAGAGGCATGATAACGATGCTCTTGCCTCTATGCTGTTGTAGCAAGAACGAACCGCTCAGCTCTGAAAAGAACCTGTCACTTGTACGACGGACGATTGGATAATAAGGATTATATAGTTTCTAGTTTGCCCCTCTTCTTTTTCTGCGTTTCTCCCACATACTGTTTTGAGACATAATGAGATTTTTAGGACAAATAACGTGCAGTAATTATTAGCCACCCATCCACAATGTGCAAAGGGAAGTTAGTTTGACTGCAAGCGTTTGGTGTTTTTCTTGTTTGTTTTGGTTTCGGTTTTTAGTTCGGTCTTATTTTTTTCTAAAGTTTAAGTAATTGTTGATTATTTCTAATTTGTCTCTTGTGGGAATCAGACTACAAGTGTATAACTTTGTGTAAAGAAGCAGATTTAGGCTGCAGTTCCTTACATCGACCTCCTCCCCCTACATCCTTAAATTAAGGACTGTCTACTTGGAAGCAGAATTGAGGAGAATATACAGAATGTTCCTTTTTGCCCTGGTACCATTAACAGCACTCTTGTTATTTATTTTGAGGGCACCCCTTGAATAAGAGTTGTGTCGTGGAACTGGAATAAAAGCTGCTCGGAGAATTAGCCTTAAAATAACACCAACGTTTAGATTTAAGAATCATTTTTCACTAAACATTTCATGACCTCATCTTATATCAAGGCTAATTTTCAGGACTCCCTATTTTTAAACAAGTGCAGCATTTAAGGGAAACATCCATAAGCACAACTGTTTGTGGTATTGTTTATAGAGTCCGTTGATAAGTGTGCTAAGCAGATTATAATTATATGCATACATGTGAATATGTCTGTGTATGTGTTCCAGCGTACCTGAGTGGATGGCCAATCAGGCAGAACTTAGCACTAAATGAGTCCTCTCTCATACTCGCTGTATACCGTAGGCACTCCTGAATACGTAAAATCGGCGTAGGCTCCTTGAAATAAGAGATTTTTATTTGAGGCTTCTTTGTAATGCTCCTTTCCCCAATCTCACTGCTTGGTCTTTTGCATTATAGTCTTAATATTGAGCTTGCTCATTAATCTCCATCCTTTTTTTAGGTTACTCTAGGCTGTTCTTGTAGCTGTAGTACTCACTGGGTTGCCGTAGGAACAAGAGATCCGAGTAAATATGCTTATGGAGAAGAAATGACTACTAATTAAATGTGAATAGCATTTATAAATTGCCTGGTTCTCACAAAATGCAGAACATAATGTGCTTTGATGTACTTCATTAGTGAAAGGCACCTATATTTTTTAAATATATACTAGTAGAGAAAACCAAATTTTAATGCAAAAATGATCTTTCCGTGGGTTCGTTTTTCTGCCGACTATAAATCCTGTAATTTAATGCGGATATCCTTTTACTGCATTTACATGGCAGAGGAAGACATTTGGTTGGCCTGTGAAAGTGCTGGAAACCTTTACTATTCCCTCACCAGAGTGTAATTCCTTTTTTATTGTTGGAAGTACAGCTTTTCTATTACATTTTAGACAAAAAGAAACTGGCTTCTAACGTCCACTCCGAGTCTAGGAAGGCAATATTTTCACAGCACACAGGGTGCTGGGCTTTTCGCTGCGTACTGCCCAGAATATCGGGGACTCGTGGTGTGAACCACAAAACACGCTGCAATCACGGGGAGATTTAGTTTTGCTTTGTTTCAAGCTGCAAAGCACCTCTCACCCTTTCCAAGATGTTAAGTCCCCAACTTCATTATCATTCTGTATGTCACGGCCGATGATCTAATCAGGTTTCCCCCTTAGGATTCTGCTGTTCAGGAGCCCAGGCTTCTTCTGTAACATTTTGTCTTTTCATTTGGGGAGCTGAGAGTTGGGGATTGACTTATTTCCAAACAATTGATAAATAACCGGTCAGCAGTACTCTGGCACGAGATGCTGATTGCAAGCCCTATCTACAATTCCAGGACAGGCAAGCCATTAAGTTAAATGGGCCATGGGCATAGTTATGTTAACTTCTCGGTTAACTGAGGGAACTATTGGAGTTTGATTATTGTTTTCCTAAAGATCTCTCTTCTCAGAGAGACTACTCGAATTACTGGCTGGCAGAATATCAAATAAAAATAAATTTCAGAGGTTTTTTTTTTTTTAATGTCTTGAATGACCTGTTTTATGTCTCCCTTTGTTTTAATACTACATATACATATATATTTAACAAAAGAAAATACACCAGCTCACGGTCCTCCCTCTTTAATCAGAATGAGAGGTGCTGTGTCACAGTGACAAGCCCGGGTGACAGTTAAAGAGTTTCCCTTTCATTCGACTGCACAGAAATCAATTCTGTGGCTCTCGGGTTCTGAGCATGAGCAGAGGACTCGGGCTAAGGCAGAAGTCCGGCTGCTGGCTCTGTGGGTGTGTATAGAGCCATTTTTTCTTTTTATCAATTTTCAGCAATGCGTGTGTCGCCAAGCTATGTGTCGGGCTGAGGGTAGTACAGAGATGTGTTGTTTATTTTCCAGGCTGGTCTTATTTCCTGAAGCAGCTAAACTCTAACTTTGCTTATCTGTCCTAGAGAAACAAAAGTGAATAAAATTATGCTTACTGTGCGACAGACACCCTATCTATGCTGTTTCTAATGAATGCGATTTGGGGATGTGTTTTGCATGGACTTAATTTAAAGCATCATGAATTTAATGACGTCTGATGAATACATTATTGGCATTTTGTTGATCTTCAATAAATAAATACTAAATTTTATCGAATAAGAAATTTTTTAAGTGATCAATTTTTTGAGTAAAATTTTAATGTCCACTTTCTGAATTAAATTTTCCCTTACAGGGGCTATAGGAAAAGCCCTTCTTAATTTAAAATTGCATTATTAGGTTTAAATGGATTGGCAGGATTGTCGAAAGGTGATTCTGCTCACTTGGTGAGCCATGGTTTTGGTTGTCATTGTTGGTCTTCTTTTGCTTGGTGTGTTTTTAACTGAAAAGGAAGGGCATTTCTAAGTATACCTGGTACGTTCTTAAAATTAATTGCAAGCCATCTATTTGGGGAATATAAGTTTATTCTGGTTCCGATGTTCAAAATCTTGGCAATTCTATGTGAGACTGTTTAAATAATAATAGATAATTTTCATTGAGCATTTGCTATGTACCAGGAACTATGCAAAAACACTTTAGATGTATTGTCTTTTTTTAATCCTCATAAAATCCCATGAGAGAATACAGTTACTGCCTCATTTTTAGATGAAGAAGATGAAGTTCAGAAAGATTAATTTGCTCAAGCTGTAAGTGGTAGAGCCAGGATTCTAACCTCAGACAGCCAAATTACAGAGACTCAATGCTTAACCCTTATACCAGACTTCTTAATTCATCTTCTTTTTCTTCTGTAAGGTTTTTACTGCAGTAACCCGTTCTTTGCAATATCGTATGTTCTTTTTATCCACTTTATACTTCTGTATTTAGCTATTTTCTATATACAATGTGCCTCATTCTCTTTTTTTCTCTACTGTGAATATAGATCGTAGAAAATGGTAGCCCCTTTTCAAACGCTTGCCAAGTATCACGTAATTATCTAGCCCACTTCTACTTTATAACCAGTTTTCCATTTGCATGTCTGAAGCGAACTGGAAGCCTTGTGTTTTCAGTGTCTCTTTGCCATTCACCTAGAATTCACATCCTCTTTTAAAGATTATAAAGATATCTTCTTGACAGTATTTCAGGAGATAAAAATATTCATGTAAAGGTTGTGGTCGGTCCCAAAGATTGATTTTTATATTAAAAATAAAATAAAACATTGATTCTTAAACCTATATGGGGATTAAATTATTGATTTGGATTAAGAACAAACATCAACACTTCCATAATTTTATTGCATCTGAGGTTCCATTTCTCACTTAGAAAATCAAGTTAATCTCTTAGAAATGCCTTATGCAGGGTCCCTTCGCATTTACAGAAGTCAAAGCTTATGATACTTTGGGAGTTGTAGTGACTCTTATCTCTAAGCCCCACAAAGTGCCATAAGTAGATTGTGCGGTTGCTCACCTTCAGTGCCTGATTACCCCAGCCTCTCTTCAGAAGAAAAACATTTCAAGATTGGATTGTAGCCAACTCAAGGCACTGCACTGGGAATTAATTTTAGAGAAGATTTATGCTCCAAAATAGTTTAGAATTTTGTTTACTGAGTTTGATAACCTGTAATTTTTAAATTTCTCATGTACAAAAATAAATAAATAAACGAACAAACAAACAAATAAGATAATCTGAGTCAGAAAGCCAAATGCATTTATTGAGTTCCTCTTCTCAGGAAAGGAGATGCTGGTGGACAGAGGACCCACTGAAGGGATGAAGGCTAGGTCATCACCCCAACTCCCCCTCACTCTAACCATGCGACTTTAGATTAACTCACATCCTCTCCAAGTGTCAGTCTTCTCCACATTGAAAGATACATTTTAATCCTATTCTGATTACTATGCAATGTCTTTACGAGGATCACGTGCTATAACTTGTGGAAGTTTTTGGAGACCTGTGAAGCAGTATGTTATTAAATGTAAGATCCATTTTGTTGGCTGGGGTTTTTTTTGTTTTTTTTTTGTTGTTGTTGTTTTAAGATGTTCTTTATTTGCTTGAGGGAGAGTCAGAGAGAATGAAAGAGAGCACAGAGGGAGAGGAAGAAGCAGACTCCTCGCTGAGCAGAGAGTCCGACTCGGGACTCAATCCCAGGACCCAGAGATCATGACCTGAGTGGCTGGAGGACACTTACCCAACTGAGCCACCCAGGCGCCCCCCACCTTCTTTTAAAGATTTTATTTATTTGTTTGAGAGAGAGTTAGAGAGCGAGAGAGAGTATTGGCTGATTTTTGTATCTTCCTCACATAAGCTAGAATCTACTAGTCCTTTTTTCAATTCTCAAAGGGTGTCCTTGTTATTGAAGGATAAGTTTTATCAGAGCACAATATTCTTATTGTATGGAAGCATGACCATGCAATTGAATTTCACACAACTTCAATTTTTCACCTCTTGGTCTATATGTGTTTGATAAACCACTAACAAATATTTAAGGACAGATTAATAAATTACTACCCATAACAAACAATAGCAATTTAGCATTATATTATCTGTGTCTGTGATAACTATAAAGCAGTAATAATTCGTAGAAAGCATTCATTGAAAGCTGACTGTGTTTTAGGCATTGTGTTATATAACAAATATACATTGTTTAATCCTCACAACAATCTTATGAATGTTATCATTTCCTTTTTTACAGATCTCAGATTTGAACTCACATCTGTCTTCAAAGCTTTTATTCGCCCTCTTTCTTCTTTTTTTTTTTTTAGATTTTATTTATTTATTTGACAGGGGGAGCACGAGCAGGGGGAGGGGGAGGAGAGGAAGAGGGGCAAAGGGAGATGGAGAAGTAGACTCCCCAATGAGCAGGGAACCTGATGCCCGACTTGATCCCAGGACCCTGGGATCATGACCTGAGCAGAAGGCAGATGCTTAACCAACTGAGTCACCCAGGTGCCCCCAAAGCCTTTGTTTTTAATGTTAATTCATATTACCTCAGTCTCAGGGAATGAAGCCTTTTAAAAAACAAACAAACAAACAAACAAAACCCCAAAGCAGGAATAATACATGTATTACTCGCCCTTAGCAGCAAAAATTTTTGCAGACTATATGCTTTCCTAAATTATACTCATATACTTGAAATTCCATGTTAGATATACCTGCTGAGACATTTTTTAAAATATATCATTGCTAAAAAGTCTAATGTATTCTCAGCTTACTTTTATCTTCAAACCATAGTAAACACTTTATGCATTAAATTTGAATTAGAATAATTTTTCACTGGTTCCAAAAACCAAAAATACATGAAAAATTAAAGATTATTTTAAAGCATATTCAAATTTTATGTATTCTCTAAAGAAAATTACAAAAATGTTTTATATACATTGAGTGCTATGAGTATCATTACAATATATCTTTCATCATACAAGATGACAGTTTTGGAGGGGAAAAAACTATGCAAAGTTTAAGTTTTAGTAAGTTCGTTCAAAATGTCAACAAACAAAATGTGGTTGGCTTCTATTTCAATGTTTTTGTTTCATAAATTGGGACGCGAAGGCCCAGAGGATAGATTCACTATTCCCGCTATTACCCAAATTCTGTTTCCCTGGTGTTTGATCTCATTATGCTTTTTGCTACTTGGATCTTGTATTACTCACCAAGACCACAGATAGATAACTGACAATTCGTAAGATTATATATTATACTCAATCAAAACACATAGTATTTCTCAAACTATCTTACTAAAACAGTACATATATCACTCAATTAATTGAGAATATAACTCTTTTTGCTCGACCTATTAGCAGTTAGATGTTCAACAACTTCAAAAAATGCAGTAATCATAGAAATAATTCCTCCTGTAACAGTTCCCTCAACAGAAGAGCTTCCCGATGTATGAGATTTTTTTAATAAACATCTACTGTAACAGAAAAATTTGAAAACAATGCTTTTCCTTCTAAAAAAATCTAATCAAATGAATGTGTGTCTACACTGATTTATGCCAAACTAATAATTTGAATTTACAACCTTGATGTTTAAAAACATTTTTTCTCCAATGTAGTGTTTCTGGTTATATTTAAGAACCTTGAAATTCAATTTCTTGTACATATTTATGTCGTACGTCCTTATTACGCAAAGCTAAATGAATCTTCAGTGAGTTCGCAATACGATAAGGTGTAGCCAGTGACAATACTATGAATGCAGTACATATAATAACAGTCGTACCCAGCAGAAAGGAGTCTCTGGCCTGATAGGACCAGAAACATGGGGTGAGTATAAGCAAAATAGAGGAGGGGTATTGCAGGTAAAACCCACAGGTGAGCTAAGGGAGGGAAAGTACATGGGAAGTCTGGGAAGAAGAAAAATGAGGAATTCCCAGAGGCAAGAATCTGAGGTAAAAAGGGCAAGTTTGAAACACCAGTGGTAGAGTTGGCAGAACTCCTTTACTAAAAAGTTTAGACTTTACACTATAAGCAATGAGTCATTGCAAAATGTTTCTGATCAGGGAAAACTCTGATCTTATTTTCGTTTCAGGAGAATAATAGTACCCGCAATACAGAGCATGGACATAAAACAATGGGTTAAAAAATACATACAGAGTCTTTACAGAATTAAGTTTATTTTTCAGTCCCCAGATCTTTTTCGAACAGGTCAGGGTACTTGCCATTGTCTGAACCACTGAGCCTGGTTTTAGATTTCAGTCTCTGCAGCTTGCTCTCTCTCTCTCAGTTTAAATCTCATCTCTAGAATGGTCTAACTCTTTTCCCTTAGGATATTTTTATGCAAATATGGAAATGCACCTACCACCGGACAGAGTTTCACCTGCTTATTTTCCTCGTCTCCCTTCAGGTCCCTGTAATGGAAGGATGACAGTTGCTTTCCCAGTGTGCATTCCTGCTTTTCCCATGGCCAAGAAACTTTATTTCCAATAAGGTACTTTTGTGCTTCTAGGTAAGTTCACTCCGTCCTCAGATGCGGTATAGAGATCTGACCATGACAAAGTAAAGCAGGGTACTCCACTCCTCTGGCTAAGTCCCTTTGGCTTAATGGCGAGCATGGCTTCTAGGTTGGTTCAATTAGACTGAATTTCAGAATTTTGCTGGAAACACTGGGGCAAAAGCATTTTATTTTTGTTTGCTGACATAAACCAAGAAACACCTAGATCTTAAAGCTAGTGGCAACCAATTTGGATGACAAGGAGGGAGCTTGCTGAGGCTGCAGCCCAACGTAGACAAGAATGGATAGAATGTTCTCAAGTCCTGAGCAAATGGCTCGAGCCATTGCACAGAGATTCACCTAAAGCCCAGTTATCTTAAGTCATTTAGGACAATAATATTTATTGTTAAATGACACTGATTTGAGTTTTCTGTATTTATAGCTAAAAATATCATAACTGTTAAGTATCAGTGCTCCTCGGATTGCATTAACATGTCTCCTTTCCTTCGAGGTATATTCTTGAACTTCAGATTCTGTGTAAATATTTTATATATTGAAGACACTCATACTAGGATTTTTTAATCATTTTCATATTCCCTTATGATTAATAGTGGTCTTAAAATTGTACAAAAATAAATACTTAATTTAAATTTAATATCAATTTATTTAATTCTAGCCAAATAAAATAAAATTATATTTTTGAGTGAGGAAAAAGACAATTTGACTATAAATACATTGAGAGGCATGTACAACTATGTTTTTTTAAACATTTTCAATAGGTTTTAGTCTAAGCCAAGATGCACAGTTACTTGATTTCCAAGCAATTGGTTTTTAATGATCTTTAAACAACTGTGTATATTTCTGGTAATTCCGAAAATCTTTTTCAAAATGATGCTGAAGGAAACTTGAAGTAGGCAGGCAAGATTCTGGTGATCTCAGAGTAACACAATTGAGGGAATCAAGGATATAAAACTAAATGGTATTATAAGTTTGAGTAAAATTTCAACATATATGTAGCAGTGCCCAGAAGGCATTTTCCTGCCCCTGTCTTTTTTAACCAAATAGAAAATAACAATCCTAGGTTTCATTAGACGGATTCGTCATTAACTAGTTACATCATAATTATATGTAGTAAACAGAATCCTCAAAAGTTGTTAAGGAGAGCTGCTGCCCACTTACAGTTGTCTTCGGCTTAACCCGTTATTGGTGAAATTCAAAGCATCTTGTGGTTTTTATCTCCAAAAGCTTGCTACTCAATGATCGGTCTCTGCATGGCCTTTAGTATGCATATGATATGTGGCTCTGATTAAAATGCAAACTGTGATTCACCTGGGGCAAAGGCCTGAAGAGTCTGTATCTCTAGCAGGTTCCCATATGAAGCAGATTCTATGCAGCCTGCTGAACACATATGGAGAAGCAAATATATACCAATCCTTACAAATTCGGGAAAACCTCTTTAATTGTTATATTATTTTCAAAATCCTGTTTTTATTAACACAGCCATGGAGTCATGGAATTTTAGGCTGGGAGGAATCTGAAAATTTCCCCCAAAAGAAAGCTAAGTTCTTTGAGAAGGGGGCTCTGGCCAGTTTCCTCATCTCCTTACTAGCCGGCTCTTAGAGAGGAAGAATTGTCAATCTGGTTGTTCAGAGCTCAGGACATTAACTGGGCTGCTGGGAACTTGGGCACTAATGTGCCTGAAAGGCCAGCATCCTTGCCACGACCTCTCTTCTTTGGGTCAGTCACGCTCACGCTCCCACCTCCTCCATTCATGCGTCCCTGGTGGGCAAGGTAAGTGAGCCCTGTTCTGCAGCCCTCAACTCTCCCCCTGCGAGCAGAGCAGTCCTAGGCTTGGCATGTGGGACACAAGAGAGGAGGTAAAAACCCTTTCCCAGTTCCAGGCTCTAGGAAGCAGCCCTCTATTCCAATCTGTCCCAGAGACAAGACAGCATTATGAACGTGGTGCTGCAGTCTGGTGTAGACAGATAATATTCCTGGACTTACGAAATGAGACTAAATTTAATAGGAACTCTGGTTATAAACACTCTGACAGCATGTATTCTTTGTCCTAGCAAAGTGCCTGGAACATAGTAGATCCCCAATAAAAGTATTTATCAAGTAAATGACTGTTCCGCTTGTACGAAATTTGAGTAGTGACATATGCAATGCACTTGATACATAAAAACACTAATTTTGCACAGTTCCTGAAACTACTGCAAAATGATATTGCTTTCTCTGAGAAGAGCCCCAAATTCTTACCAAATAATTTTTTTTGCTTTCAGTCACTAACCTTCGTTTATATTCCTCATGAAAACTATTTTGTGCTTAAGTAAAGCAAAATGAAAATAACGATATAAAGCCTTGCAAACATCACTACCCTGGAATTTGTTTTCCTGTGAAGATACCCTTGAGACCCAGCAGAGTGGTCTCTGTCCCCGGAGATCCCTGGGATGCGTTTCCCATCACACGCCTTCCTTACAACATGGCTCAAGAGGGAGATCTGAGGGTACATGTCAGACTGCCTTTTGATTGAAGAACCCAAAACACAGTGTGCATCTATGGTCCCTTTCAAGTCTAAGGCAGTTCCTCTTTATTTGGGTTTTCTCATGCCCTCGCATGGTGCTACAGGTAAAAGAAGGAGCAATGCAGAGAATCAAATTATGCAGAGCAACAGCCTTTGAAAAAGTGGTATTTCATTTCAAATTTCTTACAGAAAACTATAAATCTTCAGTTTGTCTTTATATGGTGGTCCTATGCGGAGGATTCTCTCTGTCTTCATTCTGAAGGTGAAATCATTCCCCAGGTCCTTAGCAGTCAATCATTCTGATCCTTATGTCCTGGATAGAAAGGAAAGTTTGCTGAGCAAGCTTGGGATTGCCTTTGTTTTGTTTGTTTTTTTAAGATTTTATTTATTTATTTGACAGAGAGAGAGCGAGAGAGAGCAAGAGTGGCAGGGAGAGGGAGAAGCAGGCTCTCCGCTGAGCAGGGAACCTGACCTGGGCCTCGAGCCCAGGACCTGAGCCTCGAGCCCAGGACCTGAGCCGAAGGCAGACCCCCCAGACTGAACCACGCAGGTGCCCCGGTATTGCCTTTGTTCTTGCATGACCTCGGATCCAACCGTAGCCCACGATGGCAAAGGCACGTGTAAGTGCTAAGTCCAGTGGCTAATTTTCAGTCCGTACTTGACATTTGTACGATATTTGACAAGAATGGTTACACCTTCATCCTGAAAACACTTGCCTTGCTTAATTTTCAGGACACCCCGTTCTCTTGCTTTTACTCACATTTCGCTAGTCATTACTTTTCAATTTCGTCGGCTGGTTTTTCCTCATTTTCCACCCAGTTCTTATGTATTGGAAGCCCCAGAAGTCAGCCTTAGGCCCACCTCTTCTTTATTTACTCTCCCTTCAAGGGTGAAACTCTCTCAGTCTCTTGGTTTTAATTGCACTTGCGGGCTCACTACTTCCCAGGATATGTCCTAGTCCACACCTCTCCCTCCTGACTTCCAGATTCAGAGATCTCACCACCTACTTAACATCTCAAGACACTTGGAACTTAAATATATTCAAATCCTATTTACCTTTCTCTCCAATTATGCTTCTTTTGCAGTCTCGCCCCATGTAAGAAAATTTTGACTCTATTCTGACAGTAACTCAGACTCCCAACATTGAAGTCGGCTTTGGCTCCTTTCTTTCTCTTGTAACCCACATTCGATTGGGCGGTACATGCTGCCAGCTCTACCTTCGGAGTAGATCATTATCCAACCACTGTTTTCTCCTTCTACTACTCCCATCAAACCACCTTAGCCTGCTGGCTAGGATTTGTAAGTAGTCTCCTAAGAGGTGACCCTGCTTCTGCCCTTGTCTCCTTGTCACATCTCTGCTCACAATCTCTAATTACATCTCCCTGTAAACTCAAAAATCCAAAACAATCCAACCAAACAAAACAGCAACAACAATGCACCGTACAATGGCCTACAAAGCCCTATACCCTCTCCTCTGATCACTTAACCCACATTTTGATGGCTTTCTCCCTTCCTCACTTTCCAGCAGGCATGCTGGCTTCCTCTTTCTCCTTGAACTTGCCCCTCAGCGGAATTCTCTCGCCTCCCCATAAGGACTGTTCTCCACCTCCCTCAAGTATTCACATGTATGTCACCTTCCTAATGAGGCTTTCCCTGATATTCCTGTTTACAACTGCATTACCTTCTAGAGCATTCCCTAACCTACTTTCCTGCCTTATATTTCTCCATGGCATGAATTCCCATCATACTTACTACATATTTATTATATTTGTTTATTTGTCTGTCTCCTCCCACTAAGATGGAAACTCCAAGACAATAGGCATGTGTCTGTTTTATTCACTGCTCTGTGCTTCTGTTCTTAATGAATGAATAAATGAATAAAACCATACATAAGTAATAAATACAATGAATCATAATCAAATGTGTATATAGTTATTTGATTAAAATGATCGTATCTCAACCTGCCCTTTCCACTTACAAAGCTGACGCTCAGCCCTGCAGGGTCAGCAAACAGGTGCTTACCTGTCTGTGTGTCATCTTCTCAAGTGCGGTGTTTAGGTACGTGGCACGAGTATGCTGGTGCGTCACCCTTTCTTCACCTTAAACTTCATGTCACTTAAATTTCTGAATACTGAATTGATATTGTTAATAATAAACATATAATCTGTGTTTCTGCATCTTATTTTTAAGTATCTTAGACTAAGGGAATGAAGCACAATAGAAGGTTGTATTTTCACTTGTGTTTAGCCCAGGAGTTTACTGTCTCACTTTGATTTTCTCATTATGGCAAAATAAAAATATAAAAAATACATATATACATAGGAGTATAAAAAATATACGCACATATATATTTGTATAAAATATAGGAAATAAAAATATTTCCATTCAAAAAACCTCATCAAATGCATTGAGGCTATGCCTGTTCTGGATAGGAACCTAAATTATTGATTACCAGAAGTAGTGAGGGGGAGGTGTGTGTTGCTTGCTACCGACCTGGCAGTTTTGAAAAGGACTGCATCCTCCTTATTAGAAGATGTCGTGGATCACCATAGAACAGACAAGGGTTGATCTGACCTTCAATTAAATAATCATACATAAATTTATGTAAAAAGTAGCTATGGTCTCACCCCACTCTGCATTACTTAAGTGTACAATGAATAGGCACATACAATTAAAAGAACGAAAACAATGATAATGAGCTGAGTATACCCTGTAATACCTAGCAGTCCTCTGTCCTACTGCTTATCGGGAATTAGATCCAATATTTACATTTTCATTATTTACTTATGGTTTTATGTAATTCACTGGTTAATAACTTAGAAATATGTCTTCAAAATTGTTCTCTCTGAAAGTAGATCACGAAAGGAAAAGATTGTATTTGTAGGACCAATTGTGAGATCAAATTAAAATATTTATTAAAATTACATAATATAAATTTAATAACAAATAATTAGTATATAATTTTTTTCTTGGGATGAAGAAAAAAAAACCACAGTTTCCTAACTCTCTTGTAAGGTCATTACTGAAAGATGGGATCGGTATTTGTAATTACGGTATCATGAATACTTAAATTTCTCTCATGCCGGGAAAGCCATGATAAGATTACAGCTAGCACACTGATTTTGCTACATGACCTTTCAACTGGAAAACTCAAACCATCTTGCCTTTGAATGATCTGTTACTTTCCACTCTTCCTGACAGAAAGAAAAATCAGAGAAATGCCTGAGATCCAAGAATTTGCAATTTGCACAAAAGTCACAAGAATATTTGAAGTTTGTCAGTAATCAGTCATGATCCAGTAGTCAAAACTACTGTTTCTGGTATGGACTCAATATATTCACTCTGTTTTGCATTTTTTTAGATCATGGTTCTCTAAGTTTTCTCAAATGTCGGTACAATCGATAAAAAGAAAATGTAGACAAACGTTGTGTATAACAATGGATATTGTAATTCCAGTGCAATTCAATTTCCTTCCATTCAGAGGATTGTATAAACTCAGTTCTTCTGGATTATGGAGAATAAGACTTTGTACCTTTGTGGATAATACCATTCTGATTCACAACCCGTTTGTCTAACATAAATGCATATTGTCAAATTACGTGTCCTTTAATATATGAAAAGATGGAATTAGAAATTTATATGGAGCATCTTTGTGTATACCATCTTATTATTTAATTGTTCATACCACCACACATTTAAGGTCTCGTGATACACTGTCTTTTCAATTTGTCTCATCACATGCCCCACCATAGCAACTAGCTTAAAGCATATGAGAAGCACAAGGAGAGGAACCTTAATGTTCCTTGTAAGCACTTTCTCCTACCTGTCATATCATCCAGCACACTTCTGAGCTTGCTTCTTTTCTTGCTCTGCAGTCCTTTGGTGGGTAAGAGTGACAATTTAATTACTTAACAATGGAAAGTAATGGCAAGGGCACGGACCAGTCAGAACGGGTCGAGCCACAGCAATGTAGCAGGGCCCTGGAGCCTTATGCTGGATAGATGTTCACATTTTAATTGCTATTATACAGCCATGGTCCCGAGGGCCGCTGCAAGAGGGATAGGACAGCAAGGGTGCATTCAGGAGGTTGGGGCACTTATATTTACCCTCCAAAGCAGAAGCAATTCAATATTTTACTAATCATCATGATAAGGCTGGTGTGTCTGTCGGCTGACTAGTGACAATCTTACCCACTTCTAGGACTTCGACTAACATGCTCCTCAGGTGACCAGCCAGTCTACGGATCTAGCTAGTCTATGACTTATTTTCAGTGTAGACTTGTATTTTCAACCATCTGCTGGACAGAGTAAAAATGACACCTTGTCAAATCTCCCCACTCAATAAATCCAAAATTCAATGGATTCTCTTCTATAATTATCCAGTTGTCTTCTTTTTCCCTGTAAGAGCATCGTCACCCATTCTTGCTTCTAGCCTAGAAACTTGAAATCATCTCTGACTTTACCCTCTCCCTCATCTTCAGTGTCCTGATTGCCATCCTATTTTATTAGTCTTGCAACAGAAATAACTGTCATTTATCGTCCTCTTCATTCCTACCCCCACGGTAGTCCAGGCCCCCACGCTTCTTGTTTATGTCATTGCAATAACCCCAACTTCGCTCCCTACTGCCAGACTCCCACTTCTTATCCATTGTTGGATGCAGATACAACTAGGATTTCTTCCTTGTCCAACAAATTTGAAGATTCTGAATTGATCATAAACTCGCTTCCAATTTCTACACCTCGACTTTACCAACTAACCTCTGCAACCTCAGTTTGTGCCCATTGTGCCCGTAGCCACTCACCCAGACCACCTGATCACCCTTTCCATCGATTTCTACTTTCTGAGCTAAACTAATATTTTTCCACCTTTATGCCTTTGCTCCAGCAAATTCTTCTTCCTGGAACGCCCCCCTTTTCTCTCCCTTCCCTGTCAAAATCCTTATTCCTTGAGCTTCACCTCCCCCAAGAATCCTTTCCCAATCTGACCAGATGAAATCAGTCACTTTCTAGTAAGTGTTCTACAGGGGTCCTTTTCATCTGTATGTGGCAGTGATCATATTATGCCTGTTTTACTATTATTTTGGTTCACAAAGGCTTCTTGATATTTGGAACCATATATAAAGGCCAGCAGTATCTAACACAGTACCTTAAATCTAGTGTGTACTTAATAAGTACGTGTGGAGTTATTTGCCGTCCTCCCATCAAGACACGGTGGTTCCCTGTTTAGTATTTCCAAGCTTGGGCACTACAAAGCCTCTCATCTGAGTTTTATCTGCACTGTGAGTCGGGGCATCAGACACTAGCTAGACACAAACTCCTTAATCTGCTGAGAAGGCATACAGTTCAATTATTGCCAAATACCTCAGAGCAACACATATATTACATGAAAGTGGTTTGTTTTATGGATAAAATATTTACCCCAAAGAAAATTTGTAGTCTATGTGATTAGATAAAAAACTTAATATAAAACCAAGAAATATTACTTCTGCAATTTTGTTTTGTCTGTAGCTATCCCATTTACAATTCTTTCGGCCCACACTCACCTCATAAGTTGAACTGAAATCCTGCCTGGTCGAGGTCTGGCTTCCTAACATGGAAGGTTTATCAGTGGAATTGAGTCGTTTCTATGAAGTACAGCAGCAATTCAAGGAGCCCCTTGAATTCAATTTAGCGTCCTTTATTGAGCACATACACTGTGCTGGCACCGTGGGGGAAGAGAAAAGGTGAAGGATGTGTGATGCCTGTCCAATGATCTCTTAGCCAAGAACAATTCAAGGCCAGAACACATGAGAAACCTCTTTCTGAAAAACAGTCTGAGATCTTACATTTGAATGGAGCTTCACATGGAAAGGCTTACAGGGGGGAAACGGAGGCTTTCCTATTTGTTGGGGAAACTCAGGGTAGCATCCAAACCTTCCCTGACCGCTCACCAGGTGTCAGATAATGTTCTTGGTGCTGAGGGCAAACTTAACAAATCCAGTCAACTGCTCAGGAGGAATCAACTATATCTCTAATTATTTTCAAATTTTACTTCATAAACGTAAGTTTAACAATTATTTATTTGCAGCTGCAGTCCCTAGAGTAGTGAAAATAACTCACCAAGTACCGCCCATAGACTGAAAGTCTGATCTGAGGGTCTAATCGAGATTTATTGATGTCTGGTGTCGATGTTCTGTGACGTATCCTATTCAAAAAAACAAAATCCAAAGTTCTATGGATTTTACACAAAGGTAATTTTACACAATGCCTCCTCCCTTCCCATTTAGCTAACATAATGGAGACTTACACCCGAGTTCCCTAAATTCTTTTTTTCCCATCAATAATGCAACATTCACTTTAAAAAATTATTTTCCACCTCAAAGAACATATTTTATTTTATTTTTTTGCCAATGGTAATCAACAGTTACTGAAAGCAGCAAACTGTCATAATATCATACATCATTACCAGGTTTGGCTTACTTAAGGATCAATGGCCCTGGATTAACAATTTCCTTCAGAATTTCCAATCCGGATGACTCGTGCATATTTGAAACATACGGTAAATATTTCACTATGAAATAAAGAATGATATCAAATTGCATGTCTTTAATTAAATTCCCTGCTGTCTGTTTTATTCAGATGTGTATACAATGCCATTTGTATTGAAGGCTAAGTAAAAAGTAACAGTTAATATCGGGGGCTATTGCTGCAGAAGTATGTTATCTTTTATATATATCACGGCATTACTTATTATCAGCTTCACACATAGCACTTTGCCTTTGATTTACACAAACAACTGTAAATGTTTTATATATTTGTGAGGAAGTGAATGATATTAGACCATCAATCCATGGGGACTGCAAATCAGGAAAAAAAAAAAAAAGGCTATTCCATTTCAGAAGCTGTTAAATCAGTTGTGCCCCCTGGCTGATTTTGTCAGCTATATTTGCTGTGGGTAAAACCGTTGATGCCGGGAATACGGGAGCGGCCCTGAGAGTGTTGGAGAGTAAATAGCAGCAGAGTTGTAAACTACACCACACATCTCACACTTACCACGTAATCCCGGTTTACACTTTCCTCTGAATAAATCCAGCAGCTTTAAAAAGAGCAAAAGAGAGAAATAAAGAAAAGGGGAGGGGAAAAGCAGGCAAACGGGGCCCATACCTTCTGTCACTGCCTCCAGCTCCGGCCCCTCAGCAGCCTGCCAACAGGACACTGTTCTGCCAGTTGTAAATTTTAATTGGCCATCTGGGGAAAGCACAAACCACTGACTAGAGATTAATCAGCAAATTAACCTAGGCATAATACACATTTCCCCACGGACCCGAGGCAGCTCCAGGCTGGGGCGGGGCAGCCCGGGATGCAGGAGAACTTGTGTCGAGTGCTGTTACTGCTCACTGCCGTGCAGGAGAACACCTTCTCCGAGTCCTGAAATTCCCTTCTGTGCGACCTTGTTGGTGCCCCTGATTTGTATGGCAGTCGCAAAGAGCTTTTTCTTCTTCTTCTTCTTTTTTTGTAAAGTGCTAAACACAGATGGCACAGGTACTGTGATTGCTGGGAAAAGTGTTGATGAATCAGTGCAAGTGACAACTTTTCTCTAGTGGGCTATTCACTTGGCTCACTAAAGTACCTCCAGGAAGAACAATCGTGTCCCTGGATGGTTACCAGCTTGGTGAATCGGCCGAGAGTCACGTTTATTTAGGCAGTTTCTTGAGTGACGTGGAATGTCTTTTCACAGCCTCTGCACTGTAAAAGCAGATTTGTAAATAATAGAGCCTCCTTCTTCGAGTCTAGGTCATAAAATTAAATTTAAGCCAAATGTACATATATATGGGATGGGAGGGCCTCCGCTTTTTCAACTAACCGTCTCCTAATTAGCTCATGGCCATGCCCAGGGCTGGGATGGGGAAAGAGGTGGCCACGAAAGGAGGGATGTACATAGGTGACAAACACCAGAAAGGCAAAGTGAGGGACTGAAGGGAAACTTGGGTGGTTCTGATGTAGAGGAGAAGTGAAAAGATGTGTCAAAAAAGTAGTCTTTACACAGCTTTTGGAATAATGGAAGGGCTTCGCGCATCAATAAGGAGGGATCTTTAAGATTCAGACTGGTATGACGAAGACTCAGAGGTGATACCACACAGCCCAAATAAAGGACACATTGAATAAACTTGTCTGAAGGGGGCTGAGGGATAGTAGAGGGTGACATGGCCAGGGCGGATTAGAGAAGAACAGAGATTTTCCATCTTGTTGACAGTCACCTCTCTAGACGTTAGCATAGTACGTAGCATAGTGGTCTGTTGGAGGAACTCAATACTTTTCAGTGAAAGACATATCCAGCTTTAATAAAATTAGATCCCTTGTTATAGCAGACATGCCTCCTGTTGCCTTTCCTATCTACAGTCCACACTGAATGAGCAGTAGACTATATGACGAGGGTCTATACTCAAACCACCTCTTAAGGCACCAATTTGTAGACTGCCAGGAGACCGAGGATATCACCCAGTGCAGAGATCTTGACCAAAACATAGGTGAGCTGATCCAGTCGAATTCTTTTCCTGGAAATTTGGAAATGAGACTTGGAAACACTCAGTTAGCAATGGGCTTGTAACATAAAGCCGTGATAACACAGGAGAAAAGACAACTTGGGCAATGCAGTGTTTTGGGGCTATGTGCAAACAGAGCAAGCCAATGTGTTAAAGAGAAGAATGGAACCAACTCGCCAGGAGAAGCAGCCTCTCTGTCTCAGTTCCATAGTTTCTAAAACCTACCTCTACTTTTTCTCCTAGCCTCTGATTTTATGTGATTTGAGTGAGTTTCCATGGCATTCTGATCACCGCAACCAAAAGAACCTTGATCAGAACAACCGTAAATAATAATAGCACCATCATAAGCCAATGGTCTGAAAAGACAAATAAAACTAGTAACTGTCCCCCACCCCTTCCAGTAAGTGCACAGAATTCAGGAACTCTGAAGCATGCTGGTCATTTTCAGAAATACAAGTCATGGTGGGTTATTTTATACGGCTCTGCTCTGACCCACCACTAAATCACACAGACCCACTTCACCTGCCTCTGGCAAAACAGATAGATTCTTTCCTTTCACAACCAGGTATGGATTTCTTTCTGTTTTATTACATTATTGCAAGCAATGCTGCCTGCCAAACCGCATGCCCTTAAACTGAAATGGCTTCTGGCCAAGCACTGGATTATCTGTGACAGTAAATCAGTCAATATGCACGGCCTAGAGACCACGGCAGTTAAATAGATGTCTTTGGCTTCGGGTGGGGAAACCTTCCCTCGAATACCCCACTCAGCTTCTAATAAGGCCTTCTAAAGAGCTTCCATTTAAATAGTATTTTAAGTCACCCAACAGTTTATTGTGAGGTTTTATATGGCATATAAAGAGTAGACGACAGTTCTGGATTAAGTACTGAATGTGGTAACCGATAAAAGGAAAAATGTTAGAGTCCTTTAGAATGTATAATATTAAAAAAAAAACTTTTAAAAGTGTTGAAAGGTCTGGCCTCTGTTCACTGCATCTGACTTAAATGCTCTGGCTGTATAGACAGGATACCCGAAATAATTTCTAACTCAACAGTTATTGCAGAGTGTAGTCAGTATTTTCAGTGTGCACTGGCGGACGGATTTCTTTATCTCCTCTGGGAGGGATATGATTCAAAGGTTAGAACAGGCTCAAATAAATTCTGTTCAGTTTGTGTGGTCTCCTCTGAATTATTCGAAAGCCTTCCTGTCTATCGTCAATGCTGTTCCTCTACTTCATGTTATCTCAATTATATATGTGAAAAATTGGGGGAAATTGTATTTACTCATTTGTAAAGGCATTAGAGATTCTTGACAAGAAGATAACTGGAGTACAAAAGTACAGAATAGTGTCATGATAATAGCAATGCTGTAGATCAACTATGATGTTTGCACATAGCTTTCCACGTAGTGTATATTTTAACGACTTAAAGAGGAGAGTGAGTCATGGTAATATTTTTAGTTTCCGTATCTCACTTGTCTAGATATCTTAAAATAGTTTGCAATCTTATATTATTTTATCCTTATATCTAAAACTAAAAATAGTTTCCTGGGGATGATTTCATACAGCGTTTCTAAGATGCACAAACAGAGTCAAGGAAGCGGAAGTACGTAACAATCAAGTAAATAATAGATTAATTCACAACGGCGCCTATTACACAAAGTTCGAGGTGTATTTATGTACCTGATTTGCTTACAAGAGTGACTTACAAGGTCCTTCATAGGAGGCTTCTCCTTTCTCTTTCCCCATTTCCTACCACTTTCGATATCCCATGCCCCAGCCACCTGGAGCTTTTCCGTTTCTGCAACACATCATGGCCTCCTAGGATCCAATATCTTGCACACGCTCTACTCCCCAACAGGCCCCCGACGTCTTTCATTCTTTCTTACATAGAAAGCTCCCACTCATCTTCAAGATCTTGGCGGCATGTTGCTTTGGGAAGCCCCTTCTGTCATCTTCGTGAAGAGTTAGTTGTTTAATTCATAGGCTCCAACAGTACTTTGGGCATACTGCCATACCATTGCTTTAACTTTTGTAACCTTTGACACTGAGATTTCTCGGTCCACATATGTCTTCCCAACTAGGATGTGAACTCTTTGAGGACTAAGCTCGGCACTCAGCAAAGTATTCCATATAAAGTAGACATTCCATGAAATGTCTGGTAAATGAAAACGCTAATGAATTACTTACAGCACTGGTAGCATTAGGGATAAGATCCTCCATTTTCTGAATGGATTTCAGAACCAATCTTGTTTATCTTGATGATATTTCAGGTATAATTAGAAATGGCCTTGACTTTCATCACTTCCATGATTTTATCAACTTTTTTGGAAATAATGTCAGACAGTTAAATGTATAATTAAAGATGGCATTGTTTTCATAGCTTCAGGTGTTGTTTGTTTTTTTTTACCAACTTTGTTGAGAATAATGCATATATAATTAAATATGCTGAATTTAAGTATATAATTCATTGACTTTTGCAGGTGTATATTCCCTACAACGGTGTAACCCATATCCCGGTCACAATATAGAACTCTTCTATCACTCCAGAAAGTTCCCTTACGCTCCTTTGCAGTCAATCTGCTCCAGGCCTCTACCCCAGGCAACCACTACTCTTATTTCTCTTATTTCTGTTACTATAGATTAGTTTTGCTTCTTCTAGAACTCAATATAAATGGAACCATAAGGGTAAACGTTTTTGTGTCTTACTTTTTTGTTCAAGTGGTTGTGCTTATCAGTTTACTATTCATTTTTATTGCTAAGTAATATTGTATTATATGAGTATACATTTTTCTTATCTATTCACCAAAGGACATTTCGGTTATTACTAGGTTTTAACAATTATGAAGAAAGTTGCTATGAATATTTGTGTACAAGTCTTTCTGTTATTATTATTATTTTTTTAATTTCCTACCTAGGAGTAGAACTGTTAAGTCATGTGAGAGTGTATATTTAGCTTTATAAGAAATTGTCAAATGTTTTCTTCAGTATTTGTACCATTTTATGCTCCCACTAGCAATTTTTGAGAGTTCCAGCTATTGACTATATTTTTAAATTTAATTTAGAATTTCTAGTTATCTGTATATCTACCTTTACACCAATGCCACACTAACATAATTACCATTGTTTTATTACTTTTCTCTACTGTTTTTCTGTTTTCTATTCTACTTCACTGATTTGTCATTAAAGCCTTGCAAGTAGGTTTTAAAAGTCCTCCAAATTTGTTCTTTTTTAAACTACTGTTCTCTATTGTTTTCAATATTGTTATAAGTTTTGCATTTCCATACAAAACTTACAGTAAATTCTTAGTTTCTACAAAGGGCTTACTGAGTCTATGATTAAGATTGTGCTGAATCTATAAGCTATTTTGGGAAGAATGGACATCTTAACAACATGGAATCTTCTTACACATTTTTAGTTAAACCTATTCCTAAGAATTCTGTGTTGTTGATGCTATTTTCCACGGTTCTGTTTTTTAAATTTCATTTTCCAATTGTTAGCTGTTAGATACATACAGTTGAATTTTGTTTATTAATGCTATATTTTGTGATCTTGATTCAATTCATTGATTATTTCTGATAGTTTTTCCTGGATTACTGAGGATTTACTATATAGACAATCATGTCATCTGCAAATACAGACATATTTTGCCTTTCCAAGGTTTAAGCTTTTTTTCTCTTTTTTTAGCATTATTATACTGGACCTCCAGTACATATTGAATAGAAAGAGTAAAAGTGACATTCTTGCTCTGTTCCTGATCTTAGCAGTAAAGAATTCAGTCTTTCAACATTAAATATGATAGTTTATTTGTAGGTTTTAATAGATGCTATTGGGTTGAGAAAGTTGTTTTCTATTTCTCATTTCCTAAGAGTATTTATTTTATTATTATGACACTGTTAAATGCTTTTTCTGCATATAATGAAAGGATTTTATTGTTTTGAATGATTACAAAATATTACACCAATTTCGAACTTATGGGATAAACTTATATGGTCATCATGTATTCTTTTCTCTTTATATATTGTTGAATTGAATTTGCTAATATTTTGTTGAGGAATTTTGTTTCTATATCCATGAGGAATATTGCTAACTAATTATCTGGTATTGTCTTGTAGGTTTTGGTGTTAGGGTTATGCTGGTTTCATAAAATAAAAGAAGCATTCATTTTTTTCTCTATTTGCTGAAAGAGTTTGTGAAAGATCATTATAATTCTGTCTTTAAAATTCAGATAGAATTTACCTGTAAAGTCATCTTGCTCCGGAATTTCTTTATGAAGGAGTATTTTTTTTTTTAAGATTTTATTTATTTGAGAGACAGAGAGCATGAGAGACAGAGCACGCGGGAATGAGTGGGGGGGAGGCGGACAGAAGGAGAGGAAGAAGCAGGCTCCCTGTTGAGCAGGGAGTCCAACTCAGGGCTTGATCCCAGGACCCTGGGATCATGAGCTAAGCCAAAGGCAGATGCTTAACTGACTGAGCTACCCAGATGCCCCAGATTTTTTTTAATTCAAAAATTTAATAGATATATAGCTATTCTGATTTTCTATTTCTACTGTGTCAATTTTTAAAATTAATGCTTTATAAGAAATTTCCCATTTTATCATAGTTATTTAATTTGACATAAAGATATTCAAAATATCACCTTTATTATTTTAATGTCTGTAGGACCTATAGTAATATTCTCTTTTTTTTACTTCTGACATTGGTGGTTTTCTCTTAATCAGTTTTATCTAAGTATAATCAATTTTAGTAACTTTTTCTAAGAACCAACTTTGAGTTTGGTCAATTTTCTGTGCTCTTTTTCTATTTTCTACTTTGTTGTTTTTGCTATGTTTTTATTATTTTTTTTCTTTTATTCATTTTGGGTTAAATTTACTCTTCTTTATTCTAGTTTTTTTACTCACATTTATGAAGTATGAGCACCAAAATCTGCAAATTTTCATCATTCTGCAACATATACAAATATTAAAACATTAGTGGTAATAGTTCTTTATACATTCTACATACAAGATCTTTATAATATACATGATTGACAAATATCTTCTCCCATTTTGTGTGTTATTTTCTTTGTTGATAGTGTCTTTTGAAGGACAAAAGATTTGATTTTGATGAAATCCAGTTTAATCTAGTTTTTCTTCCATTGCTTGTGCTGTTAGCATGGTAGCTAAGAAACTAATATCTATTTCAGTGTCATGCAGATTTGCACCTACAATTTCTTTATTATTATTATTTTTTAGAGAGGGAGAGAGAGAATCTTAAGCAGGCTCCATGCCCAGTGCAGAGCTCAATTTCACAAACTTGAGATCATGACCTGAACCGAAATCAAGAATCAGACGCTTAACCAACTGAGCCTCCCAGGCACCCCACATCTACATTTTCTTTTAAGAATTTTATAGAGTCTTTAAATTTATAGGTTCACTTAAATTTAGGTCTTTAATCCATATGAGTTCATCTTATTTTTGGTGTGTGATCCAACTTCATTCTTTTTCATGTGGCTATTGAGTTTTCCCAGTACCATTTGTTGAAAAGATTTTTCTTCTTCCATTGAATTGTCTTGGTGCCTTTGTCAGAAATAAATTAACTCTAGCTACATGGGCTTGTTTCTACACTCACACTTACTCAATTGGTCTATACATCTATCCTTAGAACAATATCATACAATCTTGATTTCTGTAGGATTGTGGTAAGTTTTAAAATTGGAAAATGTGAATCCTCCAACTCTGTTCTTTTTTAAGATTGTTTTGACTAGTGTAAGTGTCTTGCATTCCTGTATCATTTTTAGAATCCATTTGTCAATTTCTTCAAAAGAAAAAAAAAACAGCTGAGACTTAGATAGGGGATGTATTGCATTTGTAGCTCATTTTAGAGAATATTATCTTAAGGCTTCCAGTCCGTGAATATAGGTGTCTTTGTATTTTTTTAGGTCCTTTTTAATTTCTTTGAATGATGTTTTGTTGTTTTTGGTGTGTTTAAGTCATACACTTTTTGTTGTTGTGTTGTTAAATTTATTCCTCAGAATTTATTTTTGATGCTATTGCAAATGGAATGATTTCATTTTCAGATTGTCCATTGTCAGTGTATAGAAATACAACTGATTTTTGTATATTGATTTTTATATCCTGCCAGGTTGCTAAATTCAGGTATAACTATAATAGCTTTCCTGTGGATTCTTTAGGATTTTCTATATACAAGTTCACATCATCTGCAAATAGAGATAGTTTTATTTCCTTTCCTTTTTTATTTATTTTTCTTGCTCAATTGCACTGGCTAGAACTTCTAGTACAATAATGAATAGAAGTAGGAAGATTGGACGTCCTCATCTTATTCCTGATCTTAAGGAGAAAGCTTCAGTCTTTCAGCATTAAGTATAATGTTAGCCATGGGTTTTCTATGGATGCCCTTTATGGAGTTGAAGAAGTTTGCCTCTACTTCTAGTCTATCAAATGTGTTTGCATCATGTAAGAATGTTGGATTTTGTCAAATTCATTTTCTGAAACTGTTGAGATTATATAGGCTTTGTCCTTTACTCTAATTTGATAGTACTCAGCCTCCAAATTCTATCTCCTCTGAGGGTCCTGTGATTACTTGGTTTTAATCTTGGTAGAGAGCAAATGGGATGGGGGAGGTTTCTCATACCTAAGATGAAGCCTTTTGAAGCCTAATGGATACCCACAATTTTCATGAAATGTTCAAGACATCTCATCCCTCTTGCTGTGCTGGACTTCCTACATGGGAATTATCTCACCCAAATTGCTTTTCACAGTCTTCTGATGCTACCTCAATCCAGAACAATGGATTAAAATCAACCAATGAGATTTAAGAAGAATGAACACTAAATCCATTGTCTATATTTTTTTAAATGTTCACAAAGAATGAAAGTCGACTTTCTGGTTAAAGCTCTCATATACAAGATCCAGAGTTTTTGTGAACAAGAATCAATAATGTGATTAGCTTGTTTAAAAAAAGAAGAAGAAGGGGAAAAATCATGAACTTTTAGGCTATGTGACTATGACAGTGTGCATATAATATCCCTATCAAGGGAGGTAATAATCCTATCACACATGACATCAGTCAGGTGGTCATGCCTGAAGGTATGTGTACTTTCCTGGATTTTCCACTAGAAGAACAACATCAAAAAAATTACCAAGTGTTCAGAATAAATTAAATAAGATGGTTTATGTTCTAGTAAATTGTGTCAGATAAAAAGAAATGGCTGAAAGAGCTGTGTATTTTAGCCTACAGAAAAGAAAAACCAGAGCGAGGGACACAATATACAACTTCAACCATTCAAAAGGTTGTTGTATGAAAAAGGAAATAATCCATGCTACCCAGACTGCTTCAAAGGACAGAACTAGTACTATTCAATAGACAGAGACAAACTATCATTCAAGATATGGAAGAACTCTATAATTATAATTGTATAGTAAAGTAAAGTAGTTTTCAAAAATGACTTGAAAAAAAGTAAGTGAATGCAAGATATACTAAGGTTTTATCAAGCCATGGTGAAATGATAGGCAGTTTGTGTGTCCATGAGAATTTAGGAAACTGTTGGGAGTGGGAGGCATTTAGAAATAGAATCAGTTTGATGCTCCCAGGGGTATGTTTCTCAATGAAGTGGTCATTTATTTGATTCACCAAAGTCACCCAGTTGACCTTAAGTGAAGCCAAATACATGCATGTAGTGTTAAATTCACACTACGGGATTCGGTCAGTGATCACAAATCACAGATTGTCAATGGATGACTTAGAAAGGACAACTGCCACAGCAACAAAATGGGCCTTTGGAGTCTCAGTCCCCCTCAAAGAGGTGTAGACCGTACAGTGGGTTTGTGTACTGATTCCTTTAGCTTTTCTCTGAATTTTGGCCCTCAAGAATAAAGAAGATACAACTCTGTAAATTTTGTGTGCAAGACACAGAATATATAATAACATTCCTTTAAATATAACTGAATACAGATCTTCTGAAATGGTTGCAGAATCTCACACTGGAAAGAGCATCAACCCTTATTGTTCCAACTCTGGTTCATCAAGGTTGATCTTCTCCTTAGCGATCTCACACTAATCCCTCTACTCCTATTACACAGGCTCAGGAGATGCAGCTCCTTTGAGTCTGCTTATGCCAATAACGGACACATGAATTTTCTCTTAATCCCCCAATAAATCCATTAGATTAAGTCAGTATTTTCTAAAAGCAATGTTCATAGGATTGAAAAGTATTTGGCATATAGCTATAATTTTCCTTTTAGGTATTTGTTACCTGAAAGATATTTTATGAAGATGAAGTGATATCATTTACTTAAATTTGTTGACATTTCTAGAATGGACTTTAGTATATTTCTCTGAATTGACTTTTTATTTGAGCCACACACTTAGTGTTCAAATCCTAGCTCTGCCACTTTTGAACTATAAGCTATTTCAACTATACAATCTTGATTAAATTGCTTAATATTGTGGTCCCAATATCCTCATCTGTAAAGTTATGAGAATAAGAGCACCTATTTTAAAGGGTTATTGTGTGAATTTAATGAGTTAGTATGTACAGGGTACTTAGAACAGTGCCTAGAGTATAATACATGCTCAATAAATGTAATAACACTACGACTACTCAAAAATATTCATTGACTACCTATATAAATAACCCAGATGTTGATTGGAGTCACACTTTTTAAAAAGTATCTGTGAATTCCAGGTGTTCTTACATTCTCCTCACTCATATCTTATTTAGGTGTCCAGATATGACTGTTCTTTCTTTATCTCACAATATTTTAAAAAAGAAAAAAGGAACAGTTCTCTTCTAGATTTCTATGTCTTCCTTTCTCCAAAATTTCCATGCTCTGTATGTGTATCAAGTTTTCCACAACATTTCGGGAGATGGAGGGAATTTACATATAGAAATACAAACAAATAAATTTAAAAGGTGGATACTCTGCTTTTTAAAAACCTTGGGCTTTTCGGATATGGTACCCAGGCACTCCCAACATCCACATTCTCTTCTCCCTTTTCAGGCCAATAACCATGACAGCAGAAAGAAACAACTAAAAAATATCCCTCCCATATTTGAATGCCAGAGAAATTCAATCTCTCCAGCCCAAATACCCACAAACTCAGCTCCAGGGCAACACAGACAAGGTGAAGTCGAAATGATTATTTATACAGTGTAATGGATCTCTTTATTGGCGACTTTTTCTTCTCCCAGTCTTCATCTGAAGGGAGGGGGACTTTTAGTCCTCTTGTTACATATATAATGGAATTTCTCTAGCTCTTCTAAGAGAAATCATGATAAAAGAAATGATTTCTAGCTGCATCTGAACCTTTATGCAAACTGGCAAAGCTTTCTTTTCATATATATATATAGATATCTAGATATCTATACAGATATATATATTTCCTTTCATATATATGTGTGTGTTTGTATGTGTGTGTGTGTGTATATATATATATATATAATTCTCTCTACAGATATCAATACAAGGATGTCTATTGTGTTGTTCAATCCCATATTAAAATTTAATGCTTTTTAGACTCTAGGCTGGGGTAAAAGTAGACATAGTCAAGGAACTCAGCAACTCTTTATTACTTGGCAGTAGCATTCAGATCATGGTTTTGAACATATTGGACTTAGTTCAGATCTAGCCGTATGATATATCAAGTATCAGCAGATCTGGTTGGAGGTGGTTCTTCCACAATCTCAGAAGACTTTATAAAGTCTCTGAGTTCCTCTGGGGCCTGTATTGTAGTATCTGTACTTTATCAGTTTCACATTTCCAATTCCCTATATTCTCCCAAACACAAAGGGAAGCTCTCATATATTAGATAGAAGCAGCTTGTATAGTAGAAAGTGCATGAGTTTTAGAGTCAAATTGAGTTATAATCCAATGTCTATCTTTCGACAAATATAATCAATAATTATTCTCTTGCCACACTGTTATGAGGCTTAATGGAAATAACATACATGAAAGTTTTGACATAAAATATCAGTTTCACAAGTTAGAGAATTAGGAACGATACGTTGTTTAGGTGTTTGATCATTGAAATAGGACCTTGAACCCAACTGAACTCCGAGGAAATCTGAATCTCTAAAACGAAATCATTTTAAAAGAAACATCATCCATAAAACTTACTGGTTATATGAAAACATGTTAAATTTTAATATTTCCTGCAATACAAACTAAAATTATGTCCTTTTCCAAAAAAACCACAAAGAATACATACTTTTTTATATTACTTCTTTATGACATAGCAGAATACATCATTAGCAGTCAGACCTAATGGCAATTAGTTTACTTTGCACTTTAGATTAATAAATTCTTTCATCGAAGGGGCTCAGTTATGATTTGTCAAAAAGGTGAAATGATTATCCCGTTTGCAGCTGGGAATGTTGCTGTACAGAGGTTCCGTGCTTTTCAATTCTACCAAGGTATGCTTCACTATGCTATAGGAGTCTAAACCACCAACTTCAATGTCGAAACTCGAGTTGAGATGATTAATTAAAACCACAGCTCCTTTTGTTCTCCTTGGTACTCTGGGATGGAGAGAGTCAAATAGATATTCATTCTTCTCATGAAAGAATGCTAAACATTTGTGTGGAATGGGAATCTTGGCCCATTTTTTAAAATTCCCTTCATACTGCCATGCAATGAAGCATAATGAATTTAGATACAATGAATTTAGAACAAAATAACATACTGAACAACCTTGGACATAGTTCCTACCATCAGGCACTCACTGGGTGGGCTGACCTCATGTGAATATTGCCTTTCTTACTGCCCCTGTCTTCATTATCACTGACCATCTGGTGCTCCCTACCCAGGACTACCAAACACAAATGACTAAGAATTTCTAAAGCTTATCCTCCAAACAGAAGAGCTCCACCCTGACTGTATTGTAAATAGAGTCATCAGGGTGTAGATTTCCAGAAAATAATTTTATTCTTAACCTAATTGAATGTTCTGTCACATGGCTCCAATGATGACTCCTTGACTCTCTTTCTCAACTCTTGCTATAGCAGCTCAATTCTTACCTCTCAGATTACTCTCACAGGCAAATCTTCCTCTGTGCCCTAGACTTTGTCTCTTAGCCCCTGTCTCTTCTTTAATGCAGATATCTTGAGTGATGCCATATGTTTCTTTATCTTCAACTACCACTGAATAGGCCAGGGGTCTTTGGGGAGACAGAAACTACATCAGTTATCTCACCAGAAAAAAATTAAACAGAATTGCTAATTGGTGATTAGAAAATTAAAAAGGCAAAAGGGGGACATTTTGTGCTGTTAAACTGAGGTTGGGCGAACAAAGGGGATCATTAAAGCTCGGAGGTTTGGAGGAGAGCCTGTGGAGCTGGGACTCAGACTTCTGAGGATGAAGCACAGTAGGGCTGATTCTGAGTTTTCCGAGAGGAATGTCATGAGGCTGATTTTAAATAGCATGGAAAAATTGCAAACTGCAGTCAACTGCTACTTGTGGAATCGATTGTCACTGCCGGGATAAAGAGCTATCACCTGACTGGATCTGGATGCAAACAGGAAAAGAGCAAGTCCTTTTTAACTCATTCGGCCTTCAGGATTCTGTCTAGTGCCTCTTTTTGGCAAAGCATCATGGGGGTCAACTGGCAAAGGATATATGAGTTCAACCTCAGTGTCAAAAAAACACGGTACAGATGTATGGGTTTAAAGCGAAAAGACAGTAGTATGATAAAACTATGGCCAGACTTGACTACCCAATTTCCATACACACTCTTCTACCCAAATTTGACTTCAGTATAATGACAGAAACCACTTTATTCTTTGACTCAGTAAAATTTTTTGTCTGTTCAAAGACACTCTCAACCTTTTACAAAACAAATAGATATGTCCCAAAAGACACTGTGCTCATCTCTGAGATAGAGCCATGATATCCTCTTTAGTTGAGAATGAACTAGGAGCTATCCATAGCCTAATTCCCATGGTTCAGCAGTCATCATGTGATCACAGAAATCTCTGAAGATTCTTAATCCAGAATAATCTCTGTCACTGATATGCTACCCCAGGATCACAAAGTGCCATTGCTACTGAAAAGACGGTTCTGGTACCTGGAACAAGATAAACTAGCTACCTGATGCACTTTTATGCAACATTTAAAAATACTCCAGAAAAAAAGAAGAAGAAGAAGAAGAAGAAGAGGAAGAAGAAGAAGAAGAAGAAGAAGAAAAGAAAAGAAAAGAAAAGAAAGGAAAGAAGAGAAAAGAAAAGAAAGAAGAGAAGAGAAAAGAAAAGAAAATCAAAATTAAAATATGTAAACAAAATTTCAGGAATGTTCCAGGAAGTTAACTGAAAACAGAAGAACATTATATGTAGAGAGGTAAAGGAAGAGGAAAAGAGGGAGAACCAGTGGCTGGGAAGAAGGAAAAAGAAGAAAACAGGCAAGTGAAAAAGAATGAAGAAGAAAGAAGAAAGCATTTTCCAAAATGATAACAATAGTAACTTTTATAGTCAGAAAAAAATTGCATATAAGAGAAGACAGTAAAAGTGCTCCACTTGGTTGAAGCAATTTCTTTTGGACAGGAAGACTCTCTAAGCTCCCGGGAAACAGCAGGTTTCTCTAAAAGGGGGTCAAGGTCTAGGTTCTCAGTCTAACTTCTGTGAAGCCCTTAGGACAGCACAGCACTCAGACTCAGCTAAGCACGACAAACAGATAGGATTGGACTTTCTATTTCTTCTTTAAAAAATTCTAATGTCAAGAATTTTGAAAGATTTATAAACATTTGTTAGTATCAGCAGCTGAAATTCTATCTTTGCCTTAGATTTTCTGAAACCAAATAACAAAAAAAGAAATATCATAATGTTGCCGGTAGAATTTTGGTAATCACACTTATTGATGTTGAAATGTTAATGATGAACCATTGTGGAATGAACCATTGTAGTACAGAAAGTCCATGTTCTAGGCCACCTGTGGTTTTACATTCGTTCCACCTACCTCACCTTCATATGAACACAAAGACCTATATGTTAATTTCAGTGGCTTCCTGACCACAAATGCTGTGGGTAGATAGGAAATCTTATTTGTATATAAGTGGAAGATAGTTTGGGTGCCTGGGTGTCTCAGTTGGTTAAGTGTCTACCTTCAGCTCAGGTCATGATCTCAGGGTCCTGGGATTGACCCCCACATCGGGCTCCCTGCTCAGCAGGGAGCCTGCTTCTCCCTCTGCCTCTGCCGTTCCTCCTGCTTGTATCCTCTCTCTTGCTCGCTCACTCTCTCGCTCAAACAAAGAAATAAAATCTTTAAAAATAAAAAAAAAATATGTGGAGGATATTTTGTTACTCTTTGGTTTAGTACAAAGGGTTAATATACTGGTTGGCTTGAGCTGTCATTCTGGTGTTCACTTTTAAATAAAACAGTTCATAATGGGAAAAAGCAATGTAAGCTCTCGTTGAATTTCCCTTAAAGTTTGAAAGGTTGTGATAGGCTTCTCCTTGTCACATAAAGAGACAGTATCTTGATAGCTTTAAATATTCCAATCAGCTGTGTAAGTAGCATATTTATTCTACTGATCATATAGAACAAAATTAGTGATTACATCCAACACTAACCCTTTGCCATAGAAATGTCTTATTCTCAGTGATTTAATTTTAACATCTAAAGAAAACTATGGTTTACATTCTTGTCTTGCTCCAAGAATGCCAACTAGCACTCAAGCTTCTTGACCTCTGTGAGTTTTTCTACTGATGGCTCTATTTTGCCATGCCTTGGGAGATTTGGGTACTTATGGCCAGAGTCTGAATTAACGTATATATGTGGTGTATGGTGTTTAAGTTAGACTAGTACATTTCAGACCGGCAAGCTTTGCTACTTGGATGGAGGAAGGATATAAATTCCATGATTTTGTTATTGTGAGGACTCATATTGTGAATATGCCCTTGTGTACCGCCCTGCAGTAGAAGAAACACACGATTTAATATGTGCCTTTAAAACTATATATTTGTATAAATATATGTAAATATAATTTCTCCTGGCTATTTCATTGTTAAATGATCTGGCAAATATTTTGGTTGAGATCATTGCCCTAATTTGAAAAGAACTTTAAATTTTGACACAAAAATTACTTAAGAATCAGATATATGTTTTATTTTAATTAAGTTATTTATTTACTTTTCTTTTAATTACTTTTATTAAGTAATAATAAACCAAAATAAACTGCAAAATGTTTGTGCACTTCAACATATTAAATGAGCTCGCAGGACTGTAGAATTAAAGAATGGTTCAGGAGGACTTTCTTTGAGCAACAAGAACAGAGAGAAGCCAACATGCTTACCTATCAGAATTAAACATTCTGATCCACCTAATTTATCCTTGGTTAAGTAAGAAGGAACAATATTATCTAAAGCAATAAATTTTGATATGTAAAATTTCTGTAGATTAAAGGACTGTAATTAAGAAATATTAGAAAAGGTTAAATATCCTATTCCATTTTATATTTATTCTTTCTCCCATTTTATATTAAAAAAAAAAAAACACTCCTGGGGCGCCTGAGTGGCTCAGTCAATTAGGCATCTGACTTTTGGTTTCCGCTCAGGTCATGATCTAATGGGTCCCCAAGTTGGTCTCTGAGCTCAGTGGGAAGTCTGCTTGAAGATTCTTTCCCTCTGCCCCTCCCCCACTCAAATGGATAAATACATCTTTTAAAAATTTTAAAAATAAAATATAACACTCCTTTAAGTGAGAATTGAATTTTTAAAAACCACTAACACCAAACATTTGCTTCTGAATAAAACAGAAAAAAAAAAAAAACCCCAAAACACCACATTTGTACGGTAATGCCAGTAAAAACAACAACAAAATCTTAACCTCTATTAAAGTTTCCCATGAGGATACTGAAAAAATAAGCAAATGAAAACAATTACAAATCATAAGAAATAAAGAAAAGGAGGAATTAAGAAGATAAAACGCCAAGAGCAATCAGGCCAACTCCAATGAAAGAGGAAGAGTAAAATTGCAAATCAAAAACTAAAACTGCAAAATTTATTGTACCAATAAGCAAACAGAACCCAACTATTCATCTGTGTGACTTGAGACCAAATAGATGATCAGATGACTTGCTCAAATTAGAATACTATGTATGTTCCTGATCAAAAAATTCTAAACCCAACTTGAACTGCGCTAATACTTTATTCTATTTATACTTCCACGTAACTTGAGGGAGAAAATAGTTAACCAACACAATGAGTTATTTGAAATCACCTAAATAAAACAGTTGATTGAGAGTAGGAGTTTTTCACTTCTCAACCGGCTATTTTGTCATTTAAGAGATGCTGTGTTAAATGGAGTAGTTTCTAAGGAAAGTTCTATTGATCCAACCCGTTTTAGCCCTTGTTAAGAGTAAATGCAGTAGACACCAGGAAAAGGATCAGAAGACTGTGCATTAGTAAAGATGACATTTAATTGTGTGCCAGTGTAAAGTTAGCTTGGAAAAGCTACCATCAACTAGCGGAAAGCCAGACAATCAGGCATTGTTATTCTAAAGAAATGGAGGTTGTTAATCAACAAGCTTCTGTCACTTGGGAAAAAGGGGCAGACCTTCTAAGTCACAATGGTCAGGTTGGTCCTGTTTACAGGACCATTGTCTCTAGCCCTCTCCCTTCTTCTGCCCAAAAATACCTATGGAGCAGATGTCTTACGTACGAGGTGATACTATTCTTTATGTAACTTTCTAAAATATTAACCAACATTTTCTATTTCTGATGATATATTTTCTAATTGCTTCATAATAAAATGAGTAGTTTAAGAACCCAAGTAACTACAGGTATCCTCTGCTATTTGGCAGTTTATGCCACGTAAATTTGCTTTTATGAAAGATTTGCATGAATACCTGTTTTTGCTAACCAAAAGAAATCCAAAGAGGAGTTTTGCTTTAAAAAAATAAAGAGGAGAAGTGAAAATAGAGACACTGCGTTACAGAGACAACGAGCCATGAGAGTGGCCCCGCCAAGCTCCTTCCCCGGGACTGCACTCAGAGTCTCAGCTGTCAGCCACCATCGCTTTGAACTGTGTCTGGGAGCATCCGTGCTTTATCTCCACTTGTTTTGGGCATGTTAGCAAGATGTGTCCGAAGGTATTGGAAAAACCTGAGAGGTCATTTTTTGGGTCTGGGAATGCTCAAACTTGTTCCATAGAAATAAACAGTACTTGGTCCTGCCCTTTATACCGTTTCAGCTTACAAAAGGTAGGCATGCTCTACGTTCGAATAGTGGGGTCAACCTGTATAAGAAAGGAAATTTTACTTTCTTCGCCTCATTATCTCTGTTGTACAGAAACAAAAGTGACTATTGCTAGTCATACTAAGCAGGGATATTTTAAGGATCCCTGGCATGGGTTACAGAGCTCTCAAAGAATGTACCATGGAAATACATCCCACTGCTACATTTTAAGCAAATGGGATTTCAGGCCCTTCGGAGAGTTGGATAATCCCTTCAAATCCTTCAAGATTTGAATAATAGCTCTAAGTAATACTGGTGTTTAGTAAATATAACTTGATAACTGTATAAAGATATAATCCTATGTAACTATGCTTTCACAAAGAACAGCAAAGGAAACAGAAAGTTGTAATAGTCAGATTTCATCGAGTCATATGATAAAATGAAGAGGCAGCTTTAATGCTAAAGAGACTTCGAGGAATTGTTGAGGATGGGAAAGAATATAAAAATAGTCTAGCAGAGGGGGTCACGTGGGGTAGACCTAGGGACAGTGTCGACACAAAGCAAAGAATTAAAGGCATCACCAACAGTGAACCATACATTCACGACAGCAGGCATTCGTGATATTAATAGATGCTTAGGTGACATATTTGTCACGGTACATACCGGTCCTGATGTTTGGCTATGACAACACATGTGTTTCTGTGCACCTTGCCTTCACGATGTAGTGGCTAGCATGTGGTCTCTGGTGCCAGACTCTTAAGAATCGAATCTCAACTTAGACATATATTGGCTATGTGACACAGACATGTCATGGACTTCCCCACTGCCTTCATATCTTCATTTGAAAAGTGAAATCAATTTTTCAATAACGAATGATAAAATTGAAATAATATTACTGTCTACTCCCGAAGGCTTTCATGTAAATTAAATGTTATTTTATGCTAATATATGTTGAAGACTTAAACCAGTGGTACAGCTATGTGGGGGGGGAATTATTAGACATTTAGAGACAGAAACACTAACATTTGTGAACATTATATCATTAATTAATGAGCCAACTAATTAATCCACAAGTATTACTGGGGACCCACAACGTGTTCAAGATCTAGGGAGATTCCAAGGTGGGCAAAGGACCACCTACAAATCTGAAATTGGGTGTTTTGGCAAGCTAGTACAACAAATATGAACTGAAAGAAAACTCTAGTATTGATACAGCCTGAAAATTAAAGAGGCTCTACAAAAAAACAAACAAAAACCCCCTCTATTCTGATCATTTAAAGATCATGCTTTATGATGGTAAACAGCTCCCATTAACTCCAGCAGACAAATGTTGAGCTGTTATTGTAACATTCAGACACAAAGACCCACACTGGCCCCCGGAGCAGCGCTGGTAACCACTTTCTCCTACACGCAAACCACAGCTTTGAGTCTGTAATGCTCTCATTGAGGCTCGGTTGCTGCTGCCCTTAAAACTTTGCTATTCCGGATTATAACTGGTCACCTTTCATTTGCATCAAGATAAAACTTTAGCGTGTGTTTGTCATCTTTAATATAAACTATTATTTAAGGGAAAAAAATGTCTGAATGAGTAAAATGAGGAGTTTGTAGTCTTGAACCTCTTTTGAAGAATTACAAATAAAATAACCACTCCTCTTTCCTGACCTTCAGTTTGACAATGTGGTAGATGCATTCAACTGTCCACGAATCTTTCATATGAGCAGAAGCCATTTTAATATGGATTCTCAAATGTCTAAATTTGAAGCATTGTAAGAGCCTTGAGGATGGGAAAATTAATTTTCTTTGGAAATATATATTTAAATATAATAATAATTTAAAATTCTTTGAGCACATACTCCTTGGGATCGCACTAGAATATATGTTTTTTGTATGCTTACTTAACCCTTGCAATAATCCTGGAAGGGAATTCTTAGCCTCCTTTCTCAGATAAGGCAACTGAAGTACAGGGAAATTAACTAATTTGCTAAGGTCACATCAGGATATGAACCTTGTTCCACTTAACTCCAAAATCCGGTTTTAATTTTTATAAAATGCTGACTATTTAGACACACACCATCTCCATAGATACCTACTTGGTGGCAATATGGTGTAAAGATTCAGCACTTTGAGGCTCTGGGCTCAGTCTACCTGAGACAAAAATCTCACCTGTGCTACTTACCAGCTGTATGGTATCAGGAAATTACTTAGGATGTATCTAGCACATAGTAGGTGCTAAATAAATATTAGATCTTATTGTTTTCAGAATACATAGAATTTGAGCAGAAGGTCACTGCAAGGCGGGAGTCATAGGAGTCATGTCAGAGAAATGGGGAGACAAGTATACAAATCCTGTGGGGTCTTGAAGGCCATTGAGGGATTTTGGCCTTTAATTTGAATGTATCATAAAAACACTAGAGAATTCTAACAAGAGAAGTGTCATGATCTAACTAGGTTTTCTTGACTGCTCTGGCTGCTGGATGGAAATACACTGCAAGAGGGCAAAAGTAAAAGCAAGGAGTTAAGTATCTCTTGCAGTAATCCAAGAGAGAAATACCAGTGCTTTAGACCAGAACGATAACAACGGAGAAAGTCAAGAAAAAAGTGGTTAGATTATGCAATCACGGGATATATTGATATTTTGGATATGAAGAATGACAGAAGAAAAAAATATTCAAAAATGACTAACATTTTAGCTTGAGCAACTGAAAGATCAAGATGAATGACTTCAATAATTAATAACTAATAATATTAATTAATAATTAGTGCCTTTGCTAATTTAATTTCTTATTGCTAAAGTTAATTCTACACCTGGATTTTCTGTATACTAGTAAATGTGCGAAGGATTAAATAAAGACTATCAACTGAATCTTCTAGACAAAGGATACCAGACAATCTTTTAATACATCGTCTGGTTTTCTGATTTCACAATCTAACTGTTCTGTTAATACAAGAACTGATGACTTGGTGAGTTACAGAGTGATAGGCATCCAGGACACATGGATAGGCCATCATGAGACATGCCTGGACCGATTACGTGAGTAACCAAACTGTTACACTCAGAGGGATAAGTACGAAATATCATTGAATTTCCCTTCTCACTAGTTAAGCATTCTGGAAAGATCCCATTATTTTCTTATCCTTTTCATGTCTGCAAAGTCCAGTCTAGACCAGTGTAGAATTCTCATCTTATATCTGAGTCAAAGCTTTCATTTCTCACATTGCCTGCTGGCTCCAGGCAAGTGTGTGGATGTGTGTGCCACCTGCCATCAGCAGATCACCCCACAATCTTAGGGAAACTCCCTCGTGGCCTGGACACTGTCAAGACAGCAGAAGTCTGACTCCTTAAGAGCATCCCTTAATCCAAAAAGAAACTCCTACATTCTAACCACACCTCAGTCACATTTCTCTCCCCACTGCCACTTCCTCTGAGGCCTCCTTGCTTTTTGTTCAGGTAGGTTCAGAGTAGGTCAGCAAGTTCACGGACCAAGCAGATGTCTGATGAAGGAAGGAGATGCCAGCCTAGCAGGGACCTTCAGTCTCTATGGTGATGATTCCCTTGGGTGGTCTTCCCCTGGCTTGGAGTTGTGGGGATCACAGCATTCCTGATGACCCCAATCACTCCCTGACTCTTCCTCTACCCTGTCTTTTTTTTTTTTCTTTTATTTTTTAATAGTCCGGTATGCAATTTGGGTACTAACAGTTGGATGGAGATATAACAATTAGCCCACAGACCAATAAATAATAAACCTTGAGGGAGTGCGCTGGCCTCTATTGCCAGCTCTCTTCAGAACAGGGGACACATAGCATCTCTCTGTCCTCGGGTTTAGGCCCAAGTTAGCAGTTTAAGGTAGTAGTAGTAATAATAATAATAATAATAATAATAATAATAATAATGCCACTTGTATCCAACTACGAATGTTTAAAATTCTGAAACACAGATACTCCAAGAGTGAGTGAGCAATTAACTGACTACTTAGAGCCACTACTGTAGGGGATTTGTGGAGAGCAATTCGCAAAACCATTGTTCAGTAGTTCTTTGATCACATGCTCACACGCAAAAATACACACACATCACCATCACCACTCTCAATTAGTGTTCAAGGATATAGCAGCATGAACATATCTGTTCCTTGCAAAATGGGTATGCGATGGTCCTGACAAGAGAATCAAAAATAGAAGATGTGAAAAGTTTGTAAACTACTGAGCTCTTGACTCAGCTTTTTGGGTGACACTTGGGCACTAATGACCAGAATTTAAAAGGGCACCCCCTGCTTGGCAGGCAGCCAGGATCACAGCTACAGGGAGTACCATCAGATGTGTATTTAGATCTGCTTCTAGTGATTTTCTCCGCCTTGCTACATAGGGAAGTGGTTGAAAAAGTGGTTCCCCACTGGGATTCTTTCTAATTGTTATTTTACTCTGATTGGCTACTCTCCCTGTTTGTCCATTCCCTATCTGTCCTTGTTCTGTCATCAGATCTTCTGCAAATGAAGCATCCTTGTGAGTTGATTTGAGACCTTGGTTAGAAAATAAAAGTTCCAAAATACCGAGACAGAAGTTGCTGGTCTTTCCCCCTACTCCACAGAGGCTAATTGTGGGCTCATCCCCAGTGAGTAAGAAAGGAGACCTTTTCCTCTACTTTGTTTACTTTGAATAAGTAGTTCCTGAGAGCTGTGCTTTGAAGGTAGTTCCTGGTGGCAGTACTTCCTAGAAATGATGGACCCCGTGAGTAAGCATTATTTAACATGACACATTCGAACTGACAAACAATCACACATGCCAAATACTTCTTTCCTGCAATATGCATCTCCAGAAAAGTCTGATCGTGTATCTAAAATAATTAGATTTTTTTCAGTAATCAAACTCAATCAAATGAATTCTGTGTGAACTACTTTTATTCCCATGATGAGAAATGTGTGTCATATCCTCTGTAAATTTGCATATTTTTCCATAAACCTAAAACCAATCAATTTTGAAGAGTTATGATAATATAAAGAATCTGAGGCAATTACATGTCTTTTAAACAGGGATTCTAAATGCATTTCACTGCTGGTATTCATGTAGTAAAGTAGTCAAAACTTCTTTAACCCTTTTCATGACATCTCAATTAAGCTGTAATGATTGAGGCTCAAGACATTTCTTAGGATTAATGACCGGCTGGGAAAGTGGATGGCCTGAGGTGAAGCCAAGGGCCATTAATTCCCTCTGGTCATTAATCCCCCCAGGAAATGCCTTAGGCCTGGCTTGATATTAGCATTACAGGCTGCAAATATACTGTTGAATTTCCTGATTGGTTTTAAAATAATTTATTAAGATGTCATATTTTAATTTCTGCCCTGTAAACCCAACATTTCCAAATTTCAATTCCTGGTTTTTCATCTTACAATGTTGATTGCAAGGACATAACAGAAACTGTTTCCTTCATCATAGCACACATTTTCTTTGAAACAGTCAAAACGTGTTGAAGTTATTTTTGAAACTGAAGTTCCTAATGGCCCTTTGTCCTTGTGATGTTGTTTGCCAGTGAAAATCTTGGCCATGACAATAAACAGGACTTACTCAAGTATACGTGTAGAATTTCTATTTGGTGTCACCTGAGTTTATGAAAGGTATTGAACCTTTCCCCTAATTTTGCCTGATGTCAAATGCATATAAATCTGCATTTAATACAAATAGAATATCAACACTTTAGGCTTTTGTTAGAAAAAATCGAAACTTGGTCATAGAAATAATATTTATGGGAATTGTCTAAAACATGTATGTTCATCCATTCCTCTAGTCACTTAAGTTTCTCTCTAAATAATGGGCCACTAAAGTTTGGAATACAATTGCTTTTGCTGAACTGTACTCTAGGGTCATGCCTCTATTAAATTCGAAATGTTCTTTTTTTAGAAAATCTAACAAAACCCCCCTGCATGTTGTTAGGTATTGCTTATTACATCTCAGTGTCCTCCCTATGAGAGCCAGGAGAGAAATTTCTTTGAGACTTCGTATCAAGGGCTGGGACTAACCTAAGAAACCAGTGTCTTTTTACCTGTTGGAAACTATGGAATTTGCAACTGATCTTATTTCTCTTGTTTGGCTACTAGAAAGCATGTAAATTTGCAAGACTGAGCTGACCAAATTCTTAGAGCAATTTTTGGTACCATCTTTACTTCTAACTTTGTTTTACTTTCTCCTACCCTAATTCATCTTCTTCTCTGATTCACCATCAAGTTCCAATTATATATCTTTGTCAGTTCCTGCTAATTCAGGTCAGAATGAGATGGGATATAATTAACTAGTTAATTAATTAATTATTAAGTAATTATTAACTACACTGAGCAACAAGCCTTTCCATCTTCCCCAGTGCAATGCTCACTTGTACTCACTCCTGACATGTAGTCACATCTTCTTGTGATGTGGCTTCAGCTTGTCCAGCTGCTTCACGATGCCTGGCAGGACAAACCTGGTGGGAGGCACTGGTCAGTCCCACAATCCCTGAAACTAGAAGTCCTAGGGCTCTCTCCCAATCTGGTCACCAATTCAGTTAGATGAGTACTCCTATTCCCTCTTACTCAAAAGTACTGTTAATCATTGAAAGATACTTTGTATAACAAACTGTTGCTTCTGTTTTTTTCAAATAAATCTCTGTTGACCAAGGTTTTCTACCTTAGAATATCTACTTTAAATTGTACATTTCTAAGACCCACAATGTACCCGATAACACAAAATGTCACGTGTAAATAGTTGCTTATTAAGTTCAACTTTTATTAAAACATCAATGAAAAGTGATTTTTAATGGGAAAAAAAGGTATTGTAGTAAAATCAAAGTAGATAAGTGACTATTAGATTACCCCCATCCCCACCCCCAAAAAAAGCAATGACCCCTTCAGGAGCAATATGGAGAATCAGACTCCGCCAAGGGACATTATTACACAAAGGATAAGAAGGACTATCTGTCCATCTATCTAGCTGTCTATCTACTTCTCTTTCTCCAACTATATATATGATGATTGTCATGACATTCTTGAGTGAATTGAAGGTCAATTCAGGAAATACAACTTGGGCTTACTGATCCGAGCTGTGAAATGACAACACAAGGTCCGTATTCTGTCCTCGGATCAATGCCGCGTGTGTGTGTTCCTGAAGCACATGGTATATGCTGTGTCTGTCTGGCAGAAACATTTGTGCTTAAAATACAGCCTGACAGTTCCCCGCCATCTTGCAAAACAGTGTGGCTTATTTAGAACAAATCTGTTATGACTGACCACAGAAAGATGCATGTGTGTTTCTGAGCCTCTTCCTATGAATAGGCAAAAGGACCATCTGGGCACGTGGCATTTACACATCTTTGAGCAAAGTTAGCATTCTGCCTCTCAGTAAAATCCATCTCCCAGGGACTCTGTGGGTTTGTGATGCTTCCTGTGGAATGGAGGAGGAAAACAAATGCACTTCAGTAAAACAGAAGTATCTCTCTCTCTTTTTTTTTTTTTTTTTCATCTGTCATAGCCACAGTTTGATAGTATCTGTATTTCATTTTCACTTCGGAATATCACAAGAGGGAGAAATGGCAGGAAGCAAGTTGCTTCCACATGGTTGTGAAAGAGAGTTGTTATATTTGGTTGCTCTCTGTGGCACATCTCTGTGAAAAAAAAAAAAAAATCTAGCTACCATCCTGGTGGTGGGGGAAAAGAAAAGTCATGTCTTTATCTTCTACTAAGAAAAATTATTGCTAAAATAATTTGGGTGATCATAATCACATTTCCCCTTTGTGTATCTTTATTAAAAATCAATCTAACTTATAATTCAGACAAATGCTTATGTTTTATCTTAAAACATGTATTTTATTTGGCAATGCAGAATACTCAGAGAAAACATGAACTAGACTTAATTATTTTGTAATTAAAAGTTATTAAGGTCCAAAAACTTTCCAATATTAAGGAATTCAAGGAAATTTGCTTAGTCATAGAAGAACATGATTTTTTAAAGAAAACCTGCCAAAATTTATACAGCCAAACAAATTATTGGCCGTCACTAGAAATATTTACTTTACTCCGAATATTTTGTATTTCTTCTTTCAAAAATGACTTTCTACCATATGGTTTATTATTTTCACTGTCCTTGAGAGAAACATGTCCTTCATCCTAGGATAATGAATTACTTTAGACAAAGTCAAACTTAGGCAAGTATTACTAACAAGAAGGGTGATTAACTGGGAATTTACATTTTTTGGTTAAAGGAGGTGTGTGACTATAAAACAATGAGGCTGGTCTCAAATGTCCTTTCAATTCTAAAATTTGACATGACATTCCCTCTCTGAGATAATCTTTTGCAACTTGTAAATTCAGAGAGCAACTCTGAAAGAGGAGTGCCAAAACGTCTTAGTGCAATGGCAACATTGTTAAATTTCATGGAGAGCTTCCTGAGGGTGCCATTTTGAAAGACAATCACATGTTGTCACACACGATTGTTGAGAAAAATTGTCAGTACCATTGCTTTCTAGTCACATATTTTACTTAAGCTTCAGTTGTTTTCCTTCTATGAACTGAAATCCTGAATGGACTAAATTGTTGCCAAATCTAACGTCTTTTAATTCAAAACAGCTTCCCCTTAGTCTCCCTTTTCCTCTTTGTTTCTTTAGTCCCTCCTATGGGCTAGGTCAAGGGTCAGCAATTTGATGGGGCCAGATATTAAATACATTAGATTTTCTGGGCCAATAAGCAAAATCAAGAGTACAATGCAGGTACTTATATAACAAGGGAATAAATCCTTACCTGTTCTGTCCAGTTTGCCTGGGATGTGTATTGCAGGTAGTAAGGATACTCTGTGGCCAGTTGCCATCTAAAGCCTCTGGATGATGAAGGACTAAACCAATGGAGAGGAACCTAGCAGGTAATGCAGTAAGTGGCTGCATGGTCATTTTCACTGTCTGTTTCAGGGAAATCCAGACCAGTGCAGCCATCTCGACTTGGGCAGTCGCCCAGAGAAGAGACCACTCACTGGACTAAGATTCTACCATTCTGTGCATACCAGTTGCCAATAGCAGAGTCCTCAGTATGAAGGTGACAATCGGCACAAACCCTGACGGGTAGCAAGGTGTGACTGGGGAGACAGTAGCTGGGGTAAAGAAAGGGAGTAGGGAAAGATTCCCCTAGGTCTCCCAGCTGAGCCTTGGTCCCCATGACTCAGTGCTACCTTGCTGGGATATGCCCACCAGTAGTACGAAGGCAGGCAGCAGGCCAGATTTGGCCCACCCACAGTTCGTCAGCCCAGGGCTTAGAGAATCACTGGTTTCCAATCCTTGTTTTACTAAATCCCAGGAAGGATCCATCTCTCCGAGAAGCAGCCTTTCCTGCAGCAAATAGATAATAAGTGTAAACGGATCTTACAGTCATCCTCAGAAATTGGGGGGGGGGGGTAGTTACTATTTCATCCAACGAATTATCTTTATGTTTATCCCAAATCCTTCCTTTAGCAGTTCCTCATATACCCAATTCAGCAGAAAAATTAGAAGGTCCCAATTCTCGTCATGAATAATGGGGTCTGGGCAAACTCTTAGGTGGTACTGCATTCCTTCCTGACTGACTAAATAGCACTGTGGTTTACAGTAGGTCAGCAAACTGCAGCCTGTGGGACAAAACCAGTCACCCCCTCCCCATTTTTGTATGGTCCACAGCTAAGAAAGATTTTTACATTTTCATGCAGTTGGAAAGAAATCAAAAGAAAAATACTATTTGTGACACATGAAAATTTATGAAATTCAAATTTCAATGTCCATAAATAAAGTTTTATTGGAACATAGCCATGCTTATTCATTTACATATTATCTATGGCTGCTTTGCACTAAACGACAGAGTTGAGTAGTTGCGACAGAGACCGTATGGCCTGCAAAGCCTAAAATATTTACTATCTGGCCCTTTCCAGAAAAAAAAAAAAATTGCCAACTACTGGCTTAGAGTACGGCTCTGAAATCAGACTGTGTTCAAATCCCTTCTCACCATTTTTAGTACTGCGTCCTCTTGGACAATTCACATAACCTCTCCTTATATCAGTTCCTTTACCCATGAAACAAGGACATGGCAGCACTTTCTTCATAAATCAATGTGAAGAGAGATGTATTTATCTATAGAAGCAACTTAGACCAGAGACTGGCACATACTCAGCATTCAAGAAATGTTAGCTACTTTTATTGTGCATTTCTGAAATTGGATCTTATTTATATAAATATGCATAATAATGAAACAAATATGGTCCTTCCACCTACAAAAAGTAATCAGATGGCAAAAGATTTCGAATTTTTCACGTGGAGGGCATGGGTATTTTATACATTAATAGGAAACACTTAGTTGCGACTGTCTATTTTGTAAAGGCCACAAAAGGCAACATGTCTCCTTCTAGAAGTTATCAGTCTACCCAGGGAGCAAAGTTCAAACATGTGAAACAGACATGCCTTTTAAAGATGACTTTCTTCATCAAAAAGTTTAGAAAATATACATTTCCCCTACTACTTTAATAGCAGCTCAATATATTGAATTATCATGAAAGACTCTAATATTGAGCCTAGTAATAAATAAAATCAACATATAGAAATCAGTTGCATTTTTTTTTAAGATTTTTATTTATCTGTCAGAGAGAGAGCACAAGCAGGGGGAGGGGCAGAGAGAGCAGCAGGCTCCCTGCTAAGCAAGGAGCCTACTTTGGGACTCCATCCAAGAACTCCGGGATCATGACCTGAGCCAAAGGCAGATGACTAAGCTTAATGCTTAAGGGACTGAGCCACCAGGCATCCCCATTTGCATTTCTATACACTAACAACAAACTGTCTGAAAGAGAAATTAAGAAAGCAAACAATCCCATGTACAATTGCGTCAAAAAAATATACTACTTAGAAATAAATCTGACCAAGGAGGTGAAAGACCTGTACACTGAAAACTATAAGACATTGGTGAAAGAGATCGAAGAAGACACATATAAATGGAAAGATATTCTGTGTTCTAGGATTGGAAGACTTAATTGTGAAATGTCCATACCATACAAAGCAATCTACAAATTCAATACAATCTATCAAAAGTCCAATGACTTTAGAAAAACTATTATAAAATTTGTCTGGAACCACAAAAGACCATGAATACCCAAAACAATCCTATGAAAGAACAGGGATGCAGGCATCATACGTTCTGATTTCAAGCTTTATTACACAGCTGTAATTACAAAGTTACAAACTAATCAAAGCAGTATGGCACTGACAGGAAGACAGGTGCACAGACCAGTGGAACAGAATATAAACCCACATATATACAGTCAACTAATACTGATAATGGAGCCAAGAACACAAAATGGAGAAAGAATAGCCTCTTTAGTAAATGCTGTTGGGAAAACCGGAGGGCAACATGTAAAAAAATGAAACTGGACCCCTACCCTAACATCACTCACAAAAATTAACTCAAGATGGATCAAAGACTTAAATGTAATACCTGATTCCATTTAAAACTCCTAGAAGAAAACATAGAAATATATATCCTTAAAAAAATATATATATATATATATATATATATATATATATCCTTGACATTGGTCTTGGCAATAATTTCTTGGATAAGACAGCAAAAACACAAGCAACCAAACCTAAAATAAACAAGTGGGACTACATCAAACTAAAGAGCCTCAGCACAGCAAAGGAAACAAGAAACTGAAAGGGCAACCTTAAAGGGCGCCTGGGTGGCTCAGTCAGTTAAGTGACTGCCTTTGGCTCAGGTCATGATCCCAGAGTCCTGGGATGGAACCCTACATTGGGCTCCCTGCTTAGAGGGGAGTCTACTTCTCCCTCTCCCTCCACCTCTCCCTGTCACTCATGCTCTCTCTCTAGCTTGCTCTCTCTCTCTTAAATAAATAAAATCTTTAAAAAAAAAAGAAAAGAAAAGAAAAGAAAAGACAATCTTCAGAAAATATTTGCAAATTATATATCTGAGAAGGGATTAATATCCAAAATATATAAGGAACTCATACAACTCAATAGCGAAAAGCAAATAATCCAATTAAAAAATGGGCAAAGGACCAAAATAGACATTTTTCCAGAAAAGACGTACAAATGGGCAATAGGGTATATGAAGAGGTGCTCAACATCACTACTCACCAAGGAAATGCAAGTCAAAACCACAGTGAGATATCACTTCACACCTGTTAAAATGACTATCATCAAGACAAGAAATAGCGAGTGTTGGCAAGGATATGGAGACACAGGAACCTTTGTACAGCACTGGTGAGAATGTAAATTGGTACAGCCGTAATGGAAAATAGTTCGGCAGTTCATCAAAAAATTAAAAATTGAACTATATTATGATCTAACAATCCCACTCCTGGTTATACATCCAAAGGAACTGAAATCAATATCTCAAAGAGATAGCTGCACATACATTCATTGAAACATTATTCACAATAGCCAAGGTGGAAACAACCTAAATGTTTTTAACAGATGATTAGATAAAGAAAATATGATATATATCCATATGAAACAAATATGTAAATTATATATAGATATATAAAATATATACGGATATATATATGTGTGCACATAACAAACACATATATGTGCGCATAGTAATTTATAGGTACACATACAATGGAATATTATTCAGCCATATAAAAGAAGGAAATCTTGCCATTTGCAATAACATGGGTGAAGCCAGAGGACATTACGCTAGGTGAAATAAGTCAGACAGAAAAAGAAGTATACTGTATGGTATCACTTGTATGGAATCTAAAAATAAAAGGCCAAATTTCATAGCATAGAATGGTGGATGCCAAAGACTGAGGGGAAGGGGAAATAAGGTGATGTAAATCAAAGGATACAGAATTTTAGTTATAAGAAGAATTTCTAAAGATGTGATGTGCAGCATGACTGTAGTTAATAATATGGTACTGTATACTTGAAACTTGCCGAGAGTAGATCTTAAGCCTTCTCATCACACACACAAACACACACACACAAAGTTAACTATGTGAGGTGATGGACATGTTAATTACCCTGAACTTGGTAGTCATCCCACTATGTATATGCATATCAAATCATCACGTTGTACACTTTTAATATATACAATTATATTTGTCAATTATTCCTTAGCAAAGTTAAAAAAGATTACTTTCTCTATCAAAAAAACCCAAAAAACAAAAACAGAAAGCACCCAATTTTTCCTACTATTTTAGTAGCAACTCAGAATATTGAATTATCTTGAAAGACTCTCTTTATTGAGCCTAATCATAGTGCTGAACCACAATTCATCTTTAGAACTTGCTATTCTTTCCCTTATCAACATTCTTGCTGCCTATAACCTAATGTTCATTAGTCCCACCCATGGGCTGAATGATGAATTGTAAATTAGCTTTTTTTCTTCTTCTCACTGACATCAGAAATTATAAATAGACTTGAAATATCCCAAGGCATTCTAAATGGAAAATATTGTTAATACATAAATTGTAAAACTCCTAATCAAGAAGTCTTGTTTTGAACTTGAAGTTGATAAGAACAGGCATTCCCAATAAGAGAGACATGGCCATTTATTATTGCAACAACTATTTATTGCATAGGACATAGAACCCGTAGCTGGGAACAAGGCAGAGAGCCAGTTCACCTGTGCAGCCTGCGCTCTTGTGGCTCTGGAATGCTAAAAAATAATTCTGACTTTCTTCTCTCAAAGTTCCTTCCTGTCTCTCCTATCAAGAGTTACAGACTAATTTTCTCAATACCCTATTTTTGTCAATCCCTTTTCCTCTTCAAAAAACTTTGTTTCTCATTGTGCACCAGATCAAGTGCAAATTCCTTAGCATGGCATTTAGGGCTTTTTATGATCCAACCCAAGACTGTGTTATGTTTTCTCTTGTTACTGCATTTCCACATGTTCACTTTTCCATTTTCTGTTTCAGACAAACTTACCTATTTAACATCCTACCATCACATTTTTTGCTTCCACACCTTTAAGTCGTTAAAAAAAAAAAAAGACAAAAAGGAAATGAAAATTAGCTAGTATCCATGGAAAATCTTTTTAAATTTTGACTCTATGGACAAAGCATAAATGGGGTTTTATTCTTTCTCTTAGATGTCTTTTTGTCCCCTCTCCAGCGTAACGCTTGACTCTCTAACGATGGTATTACAAGACTAAATCATAGTCAAATGCTTCATACTGATTCCTAGAGCTGTTTCCACTACGATGCCTAAACTATCTTTAAGTTTTGGAATTTTTTTCCTTTCCTTGCTCAATTTAATATTCAAGATTGTGGTGGGATATTGATATTTAAAGTTCAAACTTTCATTTTATTACAGTGAGTGCAATTTTTTGAAAGCCTTCAACATTCAAATTCTGCCAGACTAAAAGCTTCAAGAGGACATGAGACCATTTGCCTAGCGCTGTAGAAAGTCGTACATAAATATTTTCATGACATCAACAAATGCTATCTTTTTTCTAAAAGCTTTTAATACACATCCCTCAATTGTTACTAAAGTATTGTTTAATGCTTACTTTGCATCATGTGGGCACTATGCTAATCTATAACAATGCAAGACAAAAACAAACATTAAAAAATAACATGTGTTTATAAAGCTAGTGGGAATAGAAACATTTCCTCTCCTGTGTTTCAACACAATTTTATCTGAACCTTCCTAATTCTAAACAGAGCCCTCTGGCCATGCACAGTCTCAAGAGGTATTTACATCATTCCACCTGCAACACTCCAAGAATTTGCGATTGAGGGGCCAGTCTCTTCCATCTTTGGATTCCCTTCAGTTCTTAGGCAGAACTTTGTAAGTAGCCAATGCCAAACAAATGTTTGTTTAGTTGAATTGAATGATTTAAGCAATAAAAAGTCATTAACATATGCACAGACCTTACATCATAAATGTATAATGCCAGGTAGCAAATTTCATATTTAATAGTCACACCTACAATATCAGCTTATGGGTGTTATTTATGTTTTTCTGGTTTTGTTGTTATCTTACGTAAAGAATGAGAACTTGGCCTTCAAAACCCAGGAGCCCATACCTAAGTTCATCTTGTCTGTGCCCACAGTACACAACCTATAATTCTCCATTTCTTCAGCCCCAAGCTGAACTTTATGGAAAGATAATTCCAGAGAGGGGTGTTCCCGTCTCACTCTTCACCATTTTGGTTACAGCTTATCTTTTTCCTAATTCATTCACCAAGTAATGATTTATAGAACAGACCTTAACTCAGTCATATTGATCTGCCTCTTGTGGTTATTATGATGGAGTCAAATTTTACAGCATTTTCAAGATTAAGATTCTATGTAGCCCTATCAAGTTTCCAACTAATACTTTCAATGGCTTTTGATACAGTGTAATTTCCCTTTTTTACAGCAATGGTCTTACAAGTTTAAAAGAGAAATAGAATACCTAGGGAGCGACATTTTCAGTAAATGAAGGCCCTTATTAGAAATAAAAACAATTGTGTCAGTCCAAGTTGATACATGGGTTGCACTTCTGGATGTGATCATAATTCATTTTTTAAAAAGAATGGTCTTATACTAGCATGTCCTGGCATTTACAAGGAGGTTAGGTGGTAGTTATGAATTTGCATATAAACAAAAAATTAACACAAAGCTAAGCGTGTTTCACTGTTCTTTTATTTTAGTGAACTATATTAAACTTTTAATTTGGAAAAACATGCCTCTACAAATCATCAGTGTCTGAATGAGGTCCCCAGGCTGCTAGCCCTCTCTGACAAGGACTCTTCTTGTCCTTTACTCAGCGGTGGTGTTATCGGACAGAATCGTTCTCATTTTCCAACAGTTTTACTTTAAAATATCTTCATACGCCTCCTCTCTTTGGTCTCAAGGACTCTTGTCTCCTCCTTTCAAGGTTATCACCCCGCTGCCTTGTGTGCTCCTAATCTCACTTCCTTTTGTTTAGTCTCCTCACCCCCTCAGTTTTCCCCATCTCCGCCTTCCTTGTCCTCAAGCTGTCCTTGTCTAGTACCTATCTTTGCTTACAAATGTATGTACTTCTGGAGCTCATTAACCAACAAATTTGCTTCGATGCTTTATCGTCCCTAATACCCAGATTCTGTTTCTTAACTTCTTTCCATCACCAGATTCTAAAGCAAACCGATCTGACTGCCCTCGTTCGCCTACACTTTAACCCCCTTACGCCTCTGTCCACTCACCCGACTTTGACGACGCTCCTGAAATTGCACTGTCGAAGGCTTCATGATGTTGATGATCTCTCTGTGATCAAATTCACCTAGTTCATCAAATTTTGTAACCCTCTGTCTCTCTCAAATTTCTAGGAGATTTGATGACAACCAATACCCCCCACTTCCTGGAATATCCTCTCCTCTCTCTGACTGTAATTTTCTGTCTTTTCCTTGGCTTCTCTTTCTATTAACATTCACTAGAAGCAAGGTATCTTCAACCACTTGTGCGCTCTCTAGTTTTTCTTGCTTAGCAGGTTTTCAATTAATCCCTTTTATTATGATACGTACCCTGTTAATGTAAAGAGCAAGTGATTAAGAAAAAAAAAAAAACCTAATAGTTGTGTTGCTTTTTTTTCTTTCTTCCAGATCCAGGTGCTTTATTATGTTTCTAAGTGTTGTCTTCTGCCTTGAGAGGAATGGGGAATAATGGAGCTTTGGTGTTTCCAGCTCACAAAGAAGAGATAATTTAAGAGGGAAAAGCCGATGGGACAGGGTCTGACTAGAAGGAAGTTGATGCACCCCAAAACAGGTTGGAGTGGCTAGACCCGGTCTCTGATTCCAGTCCCACCACGAGCAGAGAGGATGAAGGCAGAGAGGGCATCCCTAAGTGTTTTGTGTTGTGGGTACGAGGGCTCAAGAGGAGCGTCACATAACAGAGAAAGCCAAAGTGAGGTTAGTGCAGATACAGACTCTCTCTGCTTAAGGACCAAGTTCCTCCCCAGTTTTCCAGCCCCAAGAAAGCTCAGAATTCTTTTACAACCACATTAAAGACAGGGGTGGGGAACGCCCAGTAATAACTGAGGTTGAGTTTTCTGCTAAGCAGACAAGTAAGAATTTGAAACAGATAAAATTTCATTTAGAGATATAGGTATGTTGAATCTTAGGGCAACATTAATACACTGAATTTTATTACCTGCTTTGACCTCTCTCCTGAATTTCAGTTCTGATTGCAGAATCTACATTTTCTCTTGTACATTTTCTCATGATGACCTCTAAATCAATGTATCTTACAGTAGGGTTAGATTTTAGGTTATAAATAACACTGCAAAGAATATGCCTATGACCATATCTTTCTTTTAGATTATTTCCCTAAGATAAATTCCCACAAGCGAGCTCACTGGGTCAGGATCAGAGTCAGGTGGTTGCAAGAATTCACTAAGACTCTTGCAGGGGCAAGAAACGTTGTTTATTGTCTATGAAAGAGTAATTGTGTACAAAGCCTTTCTGATAGAAATCTGTGTTACCTTATAGGTTCAAAGGCCATATAAACTTAAAGAATTCAGAGTAACAAGAGTAACAAGAATCTCTGGACCTGGAATAAGACTTAGAACAGGCATTGTATATAATCACTGCTAATGACTTAAATTTTGACCACTTGATGACCAGTTTCTCCGGTTCATTTTTCCCAAGGACAAAACTCAATGCTATTCGGGTAAAAGAGAAAAAAGCCCAAGTGGCTTTGGTATGAGGAGCGCTGGACCCTCTTCTGGTGGAGCCACAGTGCTTACTACTTGGTTGCCCCACCACTTCGTCCTCCCGCAAAGGGGCAGTGTGAAAATCACCATCCTCATCGTTAAAGGAAGGGAAGCACCTAGAAAGAAGTCAACCCACGAATATAACATCTTAAATGCCAAGCAGCTCTGTGGAGTTTGTTTGTGATGAATAACTATTTTCAGATTGCATTTCAGCCATTTATATTAAAATGCTATATCAGTGCAAACTAACAGAGTTGCTGTAGGCTGCCACCCAGCTGCTCACTTCCCTGTCAGAAGCTGTTTCTTTTCAGAGGTAATCTGGTAAGAGGCAACTTGCCACTTTAAAGAATATTGGCGAAAGCAAAAGGGAAGCACAGTTCACACACACACATTATTGCTGAAAAAAAACCAATCTAAGTTGGTGCAAAGTCCAATGTAAAGTTGTTGGATCCAACTGTACAAAATCATTAATTTTTTTAGGTTTTTAAAAAATTTTGTTTTTTTATTTAAATTCACTTAGCCAACATACAGTACATCGTTAGTTTTTGATATAGTGTTCAGTGATTCCTCAGTTGTGTGTAACACCCAGTGCTTTTTTTTTTTTTAAAGATTTTATTTATTTATTCGACAGAGACAGCCAGCGAGAGAGGGAACACAGCAGGGGGAGTGGGAGAGGAAGAAGCAGGCTCATAGCGGAGGAGCCTGATGTGGGGCTCGATCCCAGAATGTCGGGATCACGCCCTGAGCCGAAGGCAGACGCCTAACCACTGTGCCACCCAGGCGCCCCCTTCTTTAAGTTTTTAAAAATGATTTTAAAGTTTTAAAAATAAATGTTATTGAATTTTTAGCAACAAGAGTGGTTTAATTCCAAGGAAATATATTACTAGCCACAAACTTTTGATTAAGAACTTCTCATGTAAAGAGGACCAGATTCCACTTATCATTGAGTGGAGAGGTCCCTGGGAGGATAGATAGAGGTCCCTGGATAAGAGAGATATTCAATATACAAAGATTATGTGGAATGTCATCTGATCATCCCTGAACAGGTGACCTACAGGATTTTTCATTTGAGAACTCCTTACCCTTGGAGCTCTCCCTGTCTGCCGGTTATGGTGCCTATACTCCTGTCCTCTTAACTTCAGTGCAAAGTCATGTATTTCTCTCAAGACAGTTCCCTCTTCAGACACTGCAAGTCTATGGCAAAGCTGTTTACCCAATTACCTAATCGACTTTAATATTTCACAGTCAGTTACTTTGTCCTGTCTATTTCTTCTCTAAAATCACTTTCAGTTCTATTTCTGCCATGGTACCATCCTAACCGTAGTGTTCAGGGCCCCAGCCTACAATCACCAGCCGTGAGACCCTAAGCAAGGCTATTAGTTTCTTCATACCTTAGTTTCTCTTCTGAAAAGTAAAGGGGCTGCACCTGATCCATGTTTTACAAACAGCAAGTCACAACCTGTTCGAAAACCTTAAAATAAATATAATGTGTTTCCATCAGCATTTTCTAAAATTTAAAAGGAAAAGAGCAAAAATAAAAGTCAAATGTCATAGTAAATATTAAGGATAGATGTTGTCCTGTTAAACTTTTTTGTTTTATATGTATGTGTGTAAGTAAAACACATTTCTTAACTATGGCTCATGGTTTTGAAAAAAAAAAAGCTTGAAAGCCACAGCTCCCCAGATAATCTGAAGGTCCCTCTATTTATAAATTATATGATTTTATTCTGGGCCTTTACCATTTCATGCATAGATTATTTCAATAGCCTTCAAACTCTTCTGCCTGTCTAGAGTCTCTTCCCCTTCCAATCCATCACGTACATACTGCGAAGCCGCTCTTAAGGAGTTCTTCCCACGTGTAATTCCCTGGCTCGAAACCCTTAAATTATTTCCCTCTGCAAGCAAGTCCCTGTACTTAGTTTAGAATCAAAAGTTCTCCCCCATCTGGGTCCACTCTATCTATATAATCTAATCCTCCTCTTTCCTATATGAATTCTGGGTTCCATCAAATGTGTCTGTCATCTCCTAAACATCCCTTCCAAATTGCTGCCCATAAAACTTGGCCCGCCCATTTTCCCAACTAGGAATACTTTCCCCCCTTACTCCATGTATCCTAAGTTTATTTTTCCAGATAAACTCATTTTTGCAAGTTAAAAAAAAATCTTGGTATTTTGATCAGGATTATTTTGATGAAGGTTAAATTAATATAAATAGAACAGAAAGCTTTAACATATTGACTCTCCTTACCTACAAACAATATATGTCTTTGTAGTTTTTGAAGACCTCTTTTATAGGTATTTTCTTAAAATTTTCCTCATATATGCTCTAGGAACTATCTTGCATTTGGTAAGCATTTAATAAATACTTGTTAATGACAACTTTATTGTTTTTACTGATGAATTTGCACCTAATTTGGATGGGAAGGAGCAAATTGCTCATTTTAATGTATTCAAACTCATAGTTAAAGTTAAAAAAAAAACTTTGAAGTAAAAATGATTGGTTGAAACAACTTACAAATAAATTAAAAATTGGAAAGAAACTTGATGTAGAAACCTGAGAATTTTTGCTACTCCCTGCTAGTGCTTAAAAAAAATGGGAGTCAGGTGGCTCGGTTGTTAGGCGTCTGCCTTCGGCTCAGGGCATGATCCCAGGGTCCTGCTCAGCGGGGAGCCTGCTTCTCCCTCTCCCACTCCCCCTGCTTGTGTTCCCTCTCTCGCTGCCTCTCTCTCTCAAATAAATAAATAAGATCTTTAAAAAAAAAAAAGGGAGTCAGAAGAGCTTGGTAAGGACAATCAGAAATCGAAGAAACTTGACTTTCTTGATAATACCACTGCCTTGTTCTTCACCAGAAGGTTTATTATTTGCTATTCTGATTTCCTTTTCTTTCTATACATTTAAAATATTTATTAGATCTATTTGTCTCCTCTTCTGTGCTCCTTAATACTCACCACTAAATGGAAGGTGGACTTCTCTGATGTGTTGGGGGTAAGTTTTACAGTCTTAAAGATAGATGAGATGCCCTTGGGGTAGACAATCATAATGAAGGGGGCGGGGCTTGGAGTCGTCTCTCAACAAGTAGTATAACTTTTACACACTTGGGTCAGGAGAAGTTTGGAATTGAAAGTACGACTAAAGATGGAAGCCCAGACATTACACTTGTTATGGACAAAGGCTAGTTGAACGACTCTTTGGGAGCCTTAATTCAATTTGGAGTAAGACTAAGACCACTTTTCTTTTTCTAGCTTCCCTTGGGACTGTGATCCACCTCCCTTTATTATAAAAAAGAAAAAAGATGATGACATCATCGCAGGAGTCCATACCCAGGAAGATCATCCTGGAGGACTTTTTGACTTTTGAATCTTGTGGTTGTAAAATCCATTATCATCTGATTGCATAAAAATAACACATGAATGTTATAGACCATAAAGCTTCGAAGTGTGGTTGTAAATTATATAAACATATCTGTACATATACATATTCATGTTGTGATGCGTTCAAATGATGAAAAATATTCTTTGCTTCATCGCTGCAGTGAGTCTCCTTTCTAAAATATGTTCTAGAGACATTGGCAGTGTCCTCTCTCTTTGCAAATGACTAATGCGAGAAGGTAACTTTGGAAATTACATTGCGATGTAATCATCCATATTGCGTATTGTGGATAAAATTGATTAGAATAATATCGAAATTCCCCCAAGGGACTCTACAATTATAAGTCAAGTCCCAAATGGAAAAGGTTTTTTGAAAAGTTGGCAGATGTCTTAATGAAAATGAAGCATTGCAGTAATATATTAGGGCAATTTGTTCATTATTGACAAGCAAATCACTAAACTGTATAAATTACTGGATTAGACAGGCAGAATTACTTTTCTTTCAGCGAATGGTTAATCAAATATTACTTTTAAATGCTCATTTGTTTAAGTTTTTGATATGCATATTAGCAGACAAATGATTGCCCTTTACTTAGAGCTCTGAGTTGGATTTAGATGCTGAAAATCCAAATATTTGAATTAACATCTATTAGGAACAAAATTCAACTACAAAATTGAAGTCTACCACTCATGGTTTACAGTGGAATATATAAAAGCACCAAGATGTTGTATTTCCTCTTAATAAATTCATTTGCTTGGCATTTCTGTTTCCTTTTTTTTCCTGTTTTTCTTTTTAAACAGCCTTTCATGAAAAAACAACATGGAAATAAATCCTTGAGGAACAGACAGAGTTATTTAACAAGTGAGGTTATTACATATCTCCATTCCACATGCTGGCGGGGCTGTAAATAATTTGAAAGTTTGTTTCTGCATGTCTTTCCAAGGACTTGACCAAGCACAGAAGCTCCGTATATATCAGTAACTGGGGCAAATTTATTCTGATAGATATTTACTCCAAGAACAGGAGTCTTTCTGTTTCATATTGCACATGAATATTAAATAAACTACCTGCTGGCAACTACACAATATTTTAGTCTCTAATTTTAAAAGTACACTGTATTTTAATACCTCTTTTTAAACAGATATCAATTTTTATGGAGCAGTACATGAGGTGTTGATGGATAAATCACCCAAGCATGGTTAAAGAGAGCCTCATCTCCAGCTGGTACCAGATCCATTTAATTGTATCTTCTGACCTCACCTCACCTGAGCCCGCGTTAAAATCATAATACAGTTCAAGTGTAAAAATGATATACTGTTGGTTCGCCCTGTTTATAGAGGGGCAAACATACAGTTAAATGCACATGTTTAAAATTAGTGTAGTCATTTGAAAAGGTTGACTTAGATCAAACTGCCTCTCAGCGTTTTCTGTGCCCTTTTTTTTATTTAAATGATTAGGCCTCCATCACCAGATGAGAGAGGCTGTTCGGAAAGTTGTAGCTGCTTTTCCTGGACGCCCAGAAGATTGCTCCCCTCCATCCAACATGAACACGGAGCGCGTTCCAGCAGCATTTCGTATTGGAGCAGTCCATTTTCTCATGCGGTCAGCAGGCAATAGGACAGAAACTTTGGGGGCTTCTGAAGCCTTTACAAACACAGTATTTCCAGATGGCCTCAACACCAGCCCTGAGTGTGTCTCCATTCCCTTCCAGTGACGTGTTGTCTCGAAGTTAGTGGCGATTTCATTTGCATACGTTAGAGTCTCTAGGTTTTTTTCTGTTTTAAGAGCCAGAGGGGTTTTTGGTTGTTTTTTTTTTTAAATGCTGCTCCAGCCAGACCTATATTGATCTTAACGTTTCCAAAAGCTGAATTGAGAACATTGAAAAAGGTATGGCTTTTGAATTCAGATTCAAAGAAACCATCAGCTAATACTCATCACAAATAATGTTTATTGAGAGCTTCCGGTGAGCCAGACAGATTGGGTGGTGAGTCTCCACAGCATGCTATGTGCTGGGAGGCGTAGCTCCCCCTCTTCGAAGGAAAGACCTGTCTCTTTTATTCTCTATTAAATCTCCAGGGCAGGAAAGAGCTCCTGGGAGGAAGCCCAGTAAGAATGAATGAATGAATGAATGAATGAATGAATGAATGAATGAACGAACGATCTCACTGAATCTCTACAACCACCTTATGCAGTAGGAAATAACGTTTATCTCCATTTTACAAATGAGGAAACTGAAGTTCAGAGAAGCTAGGTAAATTGCCCAAGATCACTTCTATTTAGTAGAAGAGCCAGAATTTCAAGACATGTCTGCCTGATTCTGGAGTCCATGCTCTTAACCCCTAGGAGAACAGCTCAGTCACGGTGGTTCTCGAACTTTGCTATACAGCAGAACCTCCATGCAGGCCTGTTAAATCCCAGAATTCTACCTCCCCTGCCCTGCAGAGTTTCTGTTTCTGTAAGTCTAAGTAGATTTGCAGAATTTGCTTTCCTAAGAGTTTCCAGGTAAGATTGATGCTGCTGATCTTGGCACCACCAGTTTGAGAAGCACTGGCCCTGGGATTCAAGCTGAGTATTCCCAGTGAAATACATAAAATAAAAGCATGTTCAGATCTACTTTTATCTGTGATCATTATAACCCTTGGTTTTAACAAAATAAGCTCTATTTCTAAAATTTACAGTACAAGTCCTTTTCTGCGTCCATACCCCCATTTTCTCCATAGCTCACTGACAGCACGTATAGCTAGTTCTAAAGAATGAATACATTGACTATTTTAATTGATCTGATGGATGTGAGTCTCTTTCCTGATCTAATACTAATTTTTATCTTAGTAAATCTCTTTGAACTTACATAGTATTGGATGGACTGCAGAATGATCAAAACATAACCAACATTCTGAGGGAAGAAACTCAAGGTCAGAGAATAACAATTAATCTGTTACTCTGTCAAAAGAAAAAAAAATACTGTATTTAACTCTCCTGGAAACATTTTCTGCTTTTAATGTCATGGAAATACCTGTGGGGGTATTTGTTAGGTGCGGAATTGCAGATGTAGGATTTTGATCTTTATCGTCAAGTGTACCCAGGTCCGTGGGAGGACCAAAATAATTTGTTTCTTACCGTGTATTTTTCTTAAACCCTTTAGGTAAAGACAGGGTTAATTGTTAATTAATTTGTGAAAGATTTATTCTCTGATGTCAATTCTCTCTAGCATACACTATAAACCTCATCTCTTTCTCCTGGATTACTGAAGCATATCCGTATAGTTCTGCCATCTTGGAGACTGGCCTCTGCCATTCTGTCCACACAGTCCAGCCAGTTATTTTCTATGATACAGACCTGATGATGGAATCCCCTTGATCAATCGCTGTGTATTGCATCCTAACATTTTTAGGGTAAAATTCACACATGTGAATTCTGTCTTACAAGACCATCTATGATGTTTCTGCTCCCTACAGCTCTCGTCTCCTAACACTGCCTCCTGATATGAACCCTTCCAACCAGACTCACTAAGATGTGTCATCTGTTTTAGGCATGTGAGTCTTTTTTCTTCTATCTTGAATATTCCCTCCACAGTCTGCCTATCCACATATATACAGGCCCATAGACGCCTTTTATCTACACAATTTCTGTTCATTCTTCAAAATGTAGTATTCCAAGTGCCACTTTCTCCATGACCACCCCCGATTGCTTCTCTGATGTAGAAGTCTTGCTTCTTGCTTCCACAGCACCCTTGAATCTTTCTCCCACAGGACCTAACAATCTATATTCATATAAGTGGTTTACTTGTCTGTCTCCTCTTCTGGACTATTTCATAACACAAGTATTGAATCTTATACAACTGCAAACTCCCAGTGCTGGTAGAGTGCTGAGAGCCTTATAGAAATTCAAAAATTGTTTGGTAAATGAAGGAAAGAAAGAAGGAGGGAGAAGGAGGGAGAGAGAGAGAGAGAAAGAGAAACAAACACAAAGAGAAAGGAGGGGAAATGTGATTAAGAATCCCCATGTAGTTTTCAGCTAACTTGTATGTTTATTCTTTGCAAAAGTATATGATAAAGAGGAAAGAACCCTGGACATAAAATACCGCCTCAAGCAACTCTGAATAACCCTCTAGTCACTGCTCTGTAAAATGATAGGTTCCTTAAGGTACTTTCCAGTATTGAATTCTGTGATAAATCACATCAAAAGGAAAAGGAGAATAAATGAAAGATACCTTAAAACTAATAGAAGATAATATTTTTCCCTTGTTCACTTGTGACATTTAAAGTATTGAAAAGATTTCAACTCTACCGAATAGTCACCTCCTTTTTTAAATTTCATCAGAGTTTTATATAGTCTAAGTTCTAAGTAATTATGAGCCTAGGTAATCTAAGTAGTATGAGCTAATTTTGAGCATTACGTGAAGTATCACCTCCTAAACTAGTGATGGGGAGTTAAAGAAGAATCTCCAATCTTTGAGGCTGTATCAGGTTGATGGTTTTCAACTTTCAACCAGTGATATTTTTTTAAAAATTACTTATAACATATAAAAACCTTTAATCTATAAAACTGATTGAAGTGGTTTTGTGTTCACAGATTGAAGTGGTGGGCAGAGACAGGTAGTCTGGACTTCTGAGTACTGATATTGTCACCCCCGAATGCCATTCCTGAGACCCCTCCACTGGGGTGCTGAGGGCTTCTTGGGACACAGTTTGAAAACCGTGTGTCTAACCCAAGACCTCGAAAAAAGGAAAATGAGATGCAGTTATTCACACAACATCTTGGCAAATTAGTGGTAGTGCTGGAACCAAAATATAGGTCCTGTTTTGTTTTGTGTTTTTAAGTAGGTTCCATGCCCAGCGTGGAGCCCAACATGAGGCTTGAACTCACGACCCTGAGATCAAGACCTGAGCTGAGATCAAGAGTCAGATGCTCAATTGACTGGGCCCACCCAAGCCCTCAAGATGTTGTTTTTTATACCAGTATCTATACTATGGCATCCGGGTATGTTCTTAGCAGTCTGCCTAATAGTACAAGACTTTTAAAACTGCATAGGAGAACACTGCTCACTTTCTATTCTTCCCATCCTCCATCCACACATCACTCCACAAATGTGTGCAAAGTATGTGCGGACAGTGTGTATGGGCTCTTTATAGAGGTGATTTCTGGTTCTTGGGTCTTCCGGATTTGGGCCCTATGTAGCAGGTTTTCGTTTCCAAGGAATTTTATAAATGATTCACTAATAATCGTAAATGTCTACATTATGCCTCAGAGATGACTCCAGCTCCTGTCACCTTTGTGGCTGCGAGCAGGCTGTACAGTGGGATTCCTGGAACACAAGAAGCAGAACTAGAAGTGAAGTAAGCATTCTGTGTGGAAAGGTCTCTTTTTCTCTATTGCGTTTGAACAAAGACTTCAAAGGAACTGGCAGGTGGTGAATAACTCCTTGACCAGCGAGGTAAAGGACAAGTCCTAGGTCCCTTTTTAAAGTGCTTATGTCTTTCCAAAAATACGTCCACCTTACATTTCTTTAAAATATTATATTATGACGTCAACTTCATTGTATTTCCAGATTGTGCCTTTCTCCTCCCATTGATTAGGTAAATCTAACAATATAAGCAAATTCCTGTCTACTGTAATTGTTCATAATGCTGGAAAAAGATGAAGATAGTATCACAAATATTCAGGGATCATCGTAGAGAAATTGGGCAAATGCCCAATATGCTATGGTTAATCTTCATATTTGTCAAGCTCAAGAATGAGCAAAGACTTCTGGAAGTTCTGAAAAGTCTTCATAATGATAGGATTGGATCATGCCTAATGCATTTTGTGGAAGCTGCTAGTCCTTGTGAGTATGTGTTAATAAAGACATAGACAACATGTGAGTATATAGGACATGCCGGGCAGGTCCTGAGTGCTTTCACATCTTTAATTATTCTTCAAAAAATTCTATGATTTAAGTACTATTACTATTCTACCTTTAAGAAAGAAGAATATGACAGAGAGAGTGAATATAACTTTCCCCGTATTGTATAATAATGGAGTATATGAACCAAGGCACTCAGAGGCCTATGTCAACATTGTTAAACACTATGTTACACTGCTCTTACTGCTGACATTGGGTAGAATCTCCACAGAAGGATGACAGGTTGATAAAAGCCCTCTGAGAAACTTCATCCCCCAAAACAACTCTCGCCTGAGTGCCAACCCACTGACTTTATGTGACGGTAACTGTAGGGCCCTAATGACCCAACAATCATCCATAGACCAACCACTGAGATGAATTTTTAGAGAAATCCTTCTAGAAGAACTTCTTCTCTTCTCTTGAACTTTTAAAACTGATTTGGTCCTGAGATAGATTGATGACTTATCCTCCCTATTGTAATTTCTAAGAAAGCAAGGACAGTGTCTTATTTATAATTCTAACCTCTGCTTTATCATGGACCATACCTTAGAGATATTGGAAGAACTATCTTGTCTCATTATCCTCCACTAAGTTTTCCAGTAGATTCAAGGAATGCTACTTTTCCTGGCCAGATAGTATGCTTGTTAAATGTTTAACAGTCTGCTCTTTGGAGGATTTTTTTTTAAGCCCTGCTTAGTAGCATTTACCAATTCTCATGGTGTAAATACTATTATCATTAACAATTCCAAGTAATTAATTAACATGATGTTGCTGAATTCAGAGTTGGGAAGAGATGCTACCAACGGACTCTCACCAGCTGCCAACCAGTATGAAGACTCCCGCACATCACTGATTTGGTCATTAAAAAAATATGTAAGTCCCATTCAAGAGAGTGGAGAAAAGATAAATAAGGGAAGATATGAGTAAATATTGACCTAAGGGTTTCTGGTTAACATCCTGCAGTCCCATAAATTTTCACAAACCACCCAAAGTTCGGTTAGCTGTTCCTTCTGTTACCCTTTCAAAACATCTGTGAAGAGTCCTAGAATTGTTAATCTCCTTCTCTTTTCACTTGTCCAGCTTCCCTAGTCCACTGTAAATAATTTGAGGGATTATTTTATCTCCTGAGTCTGGTCAAAAGAAAATACAAATTTATAAAAACAAAAAATTAATATACATATATATATATATACACACACACACATACATGAATATATATATTCAGTCTCTTTCTCTCAATTATATATATTGCTAAATATATATATATTTATTGCTAAATATATTATATTTATTGCTAAATATATATATTCAAGCTAAACACTTGAAAAATATTGTTGTAGCACAGAAATTGTACCTATTTTTTTTTTTAATTAGCATCTAGAGGTCATGAGTACCTACCTAAATTTTGGCCTTAATGCAGAATTTGCCCACTTTGTTGATTTATGCCTAATCCATAGCATTACCCTTTAACATAGTTATTTGTAGTTGGTGATTAAGTTCTGTGGACTTGTGATTAAGGAGTAATTAATTTTCCATACTTAACACTAATGAAATTTCATGTGAAATGAAAAGTAACTACCGAATTAGCATGTGCATCTACTTAGCGGCTTGTCTGCATTGTACAACAAACGGAAACAAAGTACTTCAAGTCCACCCTAGCCAAAGGCTTGAGAAGAGTGTGTAAAGAGCTAGAGAAAGAAACACAGGCAGGCAGACGGACAAATAAGCAGAGAAGGCTAACTTAAATTATTATAAATGTATTTACAGGGATAGTTTATCAGTTTTATTGCAGATATACTGGATAATAGAAAAAAAATTGAATAATTTATCCAGCAATTTTCACATAAGCAATATTATTAAAATGAAGACATGAAGGAAGAGGTTATAGAGGAGAATATATATCGGCCATGAATAAATGCATTAGGCAGCAGGCATGGTGAATGTTTCAGTAGGTTTGGACTAGGTTTTAAAAAAAAAGAAAAAAGTACTCAATTTCTATGAAGTCTTAAATATCTGCCGGGTGAAAGATTTGCCTAGAGTGGGAAGGTTTATCCCCATCTTTTTACTGCTAGTAGTGTTTCCAAAGACTAAAAGCTAGTCTTTGTCATACTGCCGTTCTGGAAAACAGAAAGCAGAGCGCAGCCAAGGAGGTGGCAATCAGGAATGAGAAACGAAGAGGAAGAAACAGCGCTAGCAAGCCGAATAACCGTGCGCTGGGACGATTGCGCTGAAGTCCAAAGTTCCTTGTGATATTTTGCACTTTTAGGGAAAAAAACAACACCTCGTGTTCTTTTCTTTTTCTTTATAATTACCCCATTTCCTCCTAAACATCTATAACTTTGTAAGTGCCATTGTTATTTTATATTCCTGTAAAATATTAATTTAAAAACACATACTGACCTTTAACTACAGGAAAACAACAACACAACGTACCCTCACCAATTTTGAAGGAATGAACCTAGACACTAGCAAGGGAGATAGGGTTTCTGCGGGAGAGCCACGGCACATTCAGGTAGAAAATCCTGGTAAATCGATGTTTGGTTTTTTTATTAAAAAGTAAAATGGGATGGACTTAACCATACAGGGTTTAAAACTAAAGAAAAAGATGGCCTCTTCCACTTAATATTTTGGACAAGAAGGGCGTTTTTGAGTATGAAATCATCAACTTCGGCACAATACTCTGAGTTGCAGGTCAGTGCCCCGCGTGACAAATACGGTGATGCAGTGAGCACCCCTGCAACCGCCTTCAGAAGAAAGCAGACATTTTCTTCTTGAGTTGGTGCATGTCGATGCTGCGTGTGCCTGTGCGCATGCGTATACCTGGGTCATTATATTCTCCGTGCTCTTGGATGAACGCAGAGATATGGACAGTGCATGTGTCTTCGGTTTTAGCAGGTATTTCTGGACAATATTGCCTCTGCTATTTAGATTTCTTGGCTATCCATCTTTCTGCTTGAGTGAAGTTTCCGGATACTAAGTATTTGTGGTTTTGAACTCCAAATTGCTTTTCTAAGAAGTTTGTTTAGATTTTTCTAAAATACCTTAAAATTCCTGCTTTCTTGAGCAGAGAGATAAAACTAATTGAGTCTTTCTGATTCTACCCATCAGTATCATTAACAGTTTGATTCTGTCATACAGGGATGCCCTCCAGGCCACTAAATGTATAGGGACCTTTGTCTCTACACTAAAGGGTCCCAACAGGCTGTGTTTTGAGTTGTTCACTGACAGGTCTGTCGTGATAATTAAGTCACCCAGTGCTAATACTCCCTTCATCATGATTTGTTTGTTCTCCTTTGTTGAGGCCTGGTACTGAATCATCACATGTATCAAAATGGCGTATATTTTTTAAAAATGCCAAGTGGAAGGCTTTTAGTATGTGAATTCTAATACCATCTCTTTGCCGTAGGTATGAACTCACTTTTAGTTACTTGTTTGTGATTAAAATAAATAAGGCATTTCCACTAGCTACATTTGAAAGAATGGGGTGTTGATGTAAGAAATCATGGGGTCCCTAACAATATAAAATAAAAATGAAGTTCCACGTGAATTTCTGACTCAAAGATAAAGAGTTGCTCAGAGTTCACTGGGTACCTTGTTGGTCTTTTTTTGTCAACCGACATGATGAGGATCAGTGAAAACAGCTCAGAGATTGCCCTTTAGGCCCTCTGTCTCCCTCTCTGTCTCTCTCACGTGCAAGCACACCACCCACCCACATACACACCTGTTGGGCAATGTCTGATAAGGAGGAATGTTCTTTTCATGCATCTTTTTTTTCTTTTTCTTTTAAGTAGTGATTTTTCTCAGTGGCCTGCCCAGGATTCCTTCTACATTCCAGGCCACATGTACAATATGAAGCGAGAGATAAAATCATGACGGATGTTCTAAGTAAACTGAAGCTGCTGACCCTTCTACCATTGTTTCCTCCAGCTACAGTTGCACGACAGAGAAAGATGAAAATCCACCATGCATCAAATGCCTTTTAGGTCATGGAAATCTGAATGCAATTCTAAGTATTTTTCCTTCATTTCTTTAGTTGAAATCCAACTTAAATCAGAAACACCGATACAAAGTTATTTAAGGATAGACTGACTCTCTTAAGAGCCAAAGGGGGAACTAGAAATAATAATGGAGTGTATTCTGGACAGAGGTGGCGAGGTCACACTTCTCAGTAACGCATGTACTGTGCATCGAGGCACAGACTCTCGCTGCCCACCATGAAGACGTGCTTAGTAAGACAGTGTAGACGTTCGTGTTGCTGCAGTGTATGATTTAAGTGTGGCAGTGAAATTGGAGAACCAGAATTGAAAATGTGATATTGTATGTCAACCCATGTATCATCATTTCGTATATTTTTAAAATCTTATTATTTATTCACCCGATATATGTGTTATCCTATCTGATGAGATTATTTTTAAAAGATTAGCCTTAAAAAAGTAAGCCTATTTCAATACATTTTCAACAAGTGGTCTTCGAAAAGAGATTTCAGTCCCTAATGGTGGCTATGTGCTCAGTACTTATATGGATTGTTTTGTTCTCCATGCCTTTAATTTCCACCTCAGGGTAGCATTAAAGTATGTTTACCAAATGACTATTGAAAAAGTACTCTTGATTAACAAACATGTGTCAAGTCTCAATGGGTAAGAAGTTCTTATTAGAAATTAGAATGATACTTTATTGCTTTTAAAAATGTATGGCTGAGATGGATGCAGGTTTCATGATACATGAATCAGACTGATTCTCAGCCTGGAGAAGGATTCTTGAATCAGCTGGAATTCTGTGGGGAAGAGAGCACACTCCAGGGATGGGATGGAGAAGCTGCTGGGAGCCCAGGGGCCGCATATTTACTGACCTGGTTACTGTGAGATAAACTCCTAACACTGTAGCCTGGCATTCAAGGGCCTCCCCGCAAACCTTCTCTTCAAGCTTTATGTCCCAGACTATCAACCTTAATTGACTTCTCACTCTAGCTAACTTGATAAATTCACTGTCCCCTACAAAATCTTCTTTTATTTCTCATTTATCTTGGGTGGGTTTCCTGCAGAATGGACTGTGAGACTGGGATCAACATATAGGAATTTTAAGGGAAAGTGCTCTGGGGAACACTTGTAAGGCAGTGATCGGAGGACCGGGCAGAGGAAGAAGTAGGTGAAGAAGTGGGTGATCTGGTTGCCACAGAGACCTCAACCAAACCCTCGGGGAGCTCTGGAGTGGGGCTGGCCTGCAGAGCTGTCTCACCTTGAATAGAGGAGACTGGCCTTTGTACTTTCACATGAACTAATCACTGGATACAGGTTGCCCCTTGAAAGGGGCTATAACCTTGGGTGACACAGGTCCCTTGAACTGAGGGCAAGTCCCGGACCAAAGACTCAGCTATGAATTTCAGCAGCCAGCACTCCCAGCAGCTGAGGAAATGAGCCCCTGGGTCCTGAGCAGGGATAAGGCTGGCACCTCAATATTCATGATACCATCCTTTTACTTGGCAAGCTGCTTTGATCTTCCCTTTCCTTCTCTGCTGTAGAATTCTAATTATCCTCGCAGCAAAAATCAAGTGCCACCTGTTACTCCTTTTCTGGTGTGACCACCCTAGGTCAGAGAAAGTTCCCCACCCCCCAATTCCTTTATTTTGTCAGGGTAGTTCAGTGCCCACCTGAGCCAAAAAGCACAGTAGAGGCGGAGGAGACACAACCTCACCCCACTTAGGCGATATGATCTTTGCATGGCTTAATACGCCTGAGGGTTTTCTTCTGGATCAAAGAAGTAAGGAGACCTGGCACCTGAGACACAGAAATATGTAAAAAATCATAAATCATAAAGGCAATAGCATCGAGTCTGATTTCATGTGGTCCCAGAAACCCCTCACCTTCACAGCAGTTAGAACCGGATTATTTAAGGAGATATTTTCGAGAGTGGTCTCTTGAAACTCAGGACTCAAGGAGAGCCACGTCTCAGGCTGATGTGGCTCTGAATGACACAAGTTAGGGACTGTGTCTTCTCCCCGCCTATTCTGCATCCCACTGTATAGCCCTTACACTCCAAGAAGGAGCAGTTGGTGGCATTCAAAAGTTGAGTAATCTCACCAAGGGCACCAGCAGCCACTGAAGAGGTGAGACTATTGTTCCAGAGTCTTGCAGGCTCCATGAGGAAGCTAGAGCAGAAAACATGAATGGACAGTTCACGAGCATGTTTGGGTGACTCTCTGGGGGCCTTCATGTGGGGAAGAGATGGTTGAGTTTATGGGGGAGGGGTAGGAAGGAGTGGAGTCGCCGAGTTAATGGGATCCATGCATAGATTTTAGTGTGAGCTGAAAACCTGAGGTTTTCAGGTTCCCTTAGAAGTTATCACGTAATGCCTTAGGGACTTTAACTATTCAAGCCTGTATCTTCTCTCCCTAACTGAATTATAATATCCCTGCAGGTAAGAACCATGTCTTTCCTTCACAAATGTTTGGTGATTAATTCCTAGATTGATGACTGTAGGTCGCTTAGGGTCCTGATGGACATTATTTATTATTTACCCCATTCTTCTCGACAGATGTGGACTTAGTAAATAAACAATTGTACAGAACAAACAATTGTACAGAAGTGTTTTCTCAACATCAGCGATTAGCATCTTTTTTCACCAGCTTTTCTCCCCCTAAGATCAGAGTCCCTGTGTCCATATTCGTCTTTGTTCCAAATGTTTCACATTCCTGTTTTCACCTCTCCACAATGCTGATGATTTTTTCATGAAGGTACGGCCCCTCCCCCCAATAAAACTTACATGGCGTAGAGGATCACTGAGTTCTCAGATGCTAGTGATAGTAACCCAATTTAAGGGTGTTTAATAGGTTTGCACCATAAAGGAAGTCAGTTAGGATAGGCCCTAACCTATGCAACCTTTTAATCTTCTTGCCTTATGCTCTTGGATTTTGGGTTTTTTTCTCCTGCATCATTTGGCAGTAAAACTGAATACTGATAATACCGCATTAGCTGGTGCAGTCCCAAATATTTGCAGACAGTTAACTATGAGGGTCAGGTTAACAACCAATTAGTCTGAAAGGATTTGGGGGACTACCCATGGGATTGTTGGTTGGTTGGTTATTTCACTGTATTTTCTTGCTCTCTTTCCCAAACATAGAAAATTCTCACTATACAAAGTCTGCTCTATGCTAAACTTCACAAATGACCTCCAACATACATACTTTGTTCAAGATGTGGGACTCATTTCCTGAATTTTAACTGGGCCAAAGAGACATATGTGTATGCATATCCATGATATTCTCATAAATACATAATATGTTACATATACAAATGTTTTATACTTTTTTCATAATGAACAATATGTAGACAAACACAGAGACCAAGACAAGCGCAAACATAAATAGGAGATGGTTCTAAATCATATTTAGGCAGAAAGAAGCAAACAATGCTCTTAGGGGTCAGTACCTCGCTTAATAACAGGACCTCTGGGCCAGGAACTTTTCCTGTAAACTTAAAGGAGGGTTTTGACCGGACAAGCCAGGTTATTATACCACCTTTTTCATGTTCTATGAAGATAAAGGCTTAGGAATGGAAATGAGAGCAAGAAATCTCCTTTTTTAAATTAACAGCACTGTCTTGCATAAGCTTGAAACGCTCCCTGAACCACCAAAGGACAGTGAGCATTATGAAACCACCTTGTGAAGGAATATCCTATTTCCTAAGACCCAGAAAGCATCTTGATAGTTGGTTACCCTCTAGCTGAATTCCTTATCTGACCCAAGTCTTCACTCTGCAAAGCTTTTGTTCAGGCATTTCTTTCCTACTACTACTTACAAAAATTGAGAAGGTCAAAGTGCAAGTGGTAATTGCTTTTGGCACTTTAGAAAATGGTTTTCTTTTCATACTTACCATTTTCTCTAAAGCCTTCTTCTGCTGAATCTTTATCAATTGTGCTTCACACCGTAGATCGCCACATTTGGGGGGCCGCTCTGACTGCTAAGTCCCTTTCTGCTATCAGGGAGTTTAAAACCTGGGGAACTAGCCCAGTGCAAATGTATTTTCCATGCTGTATTCTTGTGAGGAAAAAAAAAGTGAGCGAAAAACATGGTTCTCTTTCTGCATTTAGGGCACAGTCATAGAACAGCTGAGATTTGGGGAGGAGTTCACACAGCAGAGGCAAGATATTTAGGGAAAGANTTAAACGGGGAAAGAACTTTAATACTGCGTTCCTCTATTTAAGATCACTATGAAATAAGGAGAAAAGACCATATAAGTGGTCCGCCTTTTCAAACGTATGCATCATTCTATTTAGATGTCGTATTGCCATCCTACTCATACTCCCATATGCCAGAACCACTGCCTGATTTCGCCCTTCAGGATTTATAGTGACTTGATTTTTCTTCCTCCCTTCGTTATCAATACAGATCTTGGATTGCATTGATCTCTGCTCACCTTTCTTTCTTCCATAGCTCCGCTGAGCCGTTCGCTCCTATCCACTACACCTACTTCCCAGACAACCGAGAGAGAGGTTTTCGGAGTGAAATAGTTAGACCCGCCTCCTGATTTCCTTCAGTCCCATCATCATTACTTTGAGCCCTTATCTATATAGATGGATTAAGAATCTTTCTCCAGGGGCGCCTGGGTGGCTCAGTCATCAAGCGTCTGCCTTCGGCTCAGGACGTGATCCCAGGGTCTTGGGATTGAGCCCCGCATCTGGCTCCCTGCTCCACTGGGAGCCTGCTTCTTCCTCTCCCACTCCCCCTGCTTGTGTTCCCTCTCTCGCTGGCTGTCTCCGTCTCTGTCAAATAAATAAAAAAAATCTTAAAAAAAAAAATCTTTCTCCATTCTCTCCACATCCTTTGTGACAGCAAATAACTGTTCGTTATAATATGATCATGTAATTATACCTCGGAGCTTTATTCCGTGAGCATCGAATTCAACAGTAAACATAAGCCATATTTCACAAAACTGACCCAAGTTTTTAGAATTGATGGGAAAGAAATTCTGAAGGTATTCCTAATCCATCAATCTTAGGGGAAAAATATGTTTCAATTTGGATTCACTAATTTGCCAAAGTGAGTCGTGTTTCCCAGTAGCAATAGGAAGAAATAGAGTGATACTTTCATGCGTATAGCCCTTTTATCCCAAGATCATAAATACACTGCCACCGTTAATTAATGAAGTGTTCCAGCCTTACCACTGAAGCAGGTGAGTTTCCTGTCTCCAGCCGAGGCCAGCGCTCAGAGGAAGGCTGAGGCTGCCATAATGCGGCTAATTAGGCACCGCTACATCGCTGGGGAAAATTTCTGATCCCAGCTGGAAACCAACTTGTGCCCTGAAGAAATGGGACTTGATAGCCCTTCAAGTTTTCCTCCTAACCTCTGCCCCTGCTGTTGATATTCTTAATCATATCAATATCTAGACCTTTTTGGTCTATTACAGAGCTGTTGGTCCACAGGGCATCCAGGGTCTAAAAGAAATCACAGAGAAAAAGCACAGTGCATTCAAACAAACAAACAAACAGACCCTTAGTCTCCATTTTTAGCGGAACCTCTGTCTGTGGCAAGCACGCGTATGTGACTGGTGTTGTGATCACCCCTCACAGGCAGGACGGACTCGCGCTCCCAAGAGTTGGTTGGGATGTTGAGGCTGATGATGCCGTCCACCCACTAACAGGCGACACGGGGGAAAGTAGGGCCGGCTCCCGGGCTAGCCTGAAAATGGAGCAAGGGAGCAGAGAGCGGAGTTGGCCCTCGGGTTTTATTCAATTGGTTAAGGAGTAAGGCTGAGGGAGGGTCCTGCGTGTACTGGCTGGGGCTGGTGTGATTGGAACGTCCGTCCAGTGCCAAAGCGGAAGCTGAGAGAGCTTTCTTATGGCCTGTCCAGAGATGGGGTAGAAGGGCGAGAGGGAGAGGTGGGGATTGAAGGCTGTTGGCAGTCAAACATCAGAAACTCAGTCACCATGTCACAATCAACGTTCTCCATAAAGTTTCAGCTCATACAAAGACGTTGCACATATAACCTTCTATGAAAGAATTACACGTTTGGGGAGCAGTTTGGGAGATAAAACAGAAATAAGTAATTCAACGTACTTAAGACTTGACTGGGCTGTTATAAGCCCAGAATATAAGAGCTGGTAGGAACTGTGGTACCAAGAAATAAAAGAGTCCTCTTTTAATAAATGGTAATGAAATGTAGTTAAGCTCCTAGCCTTCCTGGCCTTCTTATTTGGCCCTTATCCTAAGAACACGAATGCTATTTAAAATATCACCGTATTACTTTTATACATCCCTGGGAGTTCAAGGACAAGGATTGTTTATAACCACTTAACAATCGTGGAAGTGGTGGCAAATAAGGAAGCTAGCCTAGGATCACACAGTCAGTATCACGGTTTGTAATTTAGCTTATTCCACCAAAGCAAAATGCCCTTCCCACTCTCATCTGCTGTAATTTCAAGAATCATACATGCATGATTTTTCTTTCTCTCCCAACTTTCTAAAAATCATATTGTCCGATCTGTATTTGGTCTAGTAATTTAATTTAATGTGGAATTTAGCCAGGCCATTTTTTAAAATTTTTGGGTGTGTATTTATTTGAGACAGAAAGAGAGAAAAAGAGAGAGAGCGAACATGGGGGGAGGGCAGAGGGAGAGGGAGAAACAGACTCCCCGCTGAGCAGGGAGCCTGATGCAGGGCTCAAATCAGGGCTCCATCCCAGGACCCTGGGATAAAGACCCGAGCTGAAGGCAGACGCTTAATCGACTGAGCCACCCAGGGGCCCCTAGCCATGCCATCTTAAAAGATTACATTTATATCAAGAAACTCTTGAAAAGAATGTTCAAATAAATGAAATACTCCCAGCAGCCATTTCACGAGCAAGACGAATTTCTCAGTATTCTAAATTTTCTGTTGTTTTCTCATGCTATAACAGGAATTCTGATGTTATTTCTAGGCTCTAGAGGAAAGTAAATAACAAGCAACATTTCTCCCCGGGTTTAATGCATTCACTCTTGGTACTCGTCTTTGGTTTCACTGGTTGGTGCAAAATAGTATTTCCCATTGTTCGAGTGCCTATGTTTCTCCCCGCTCCTGTAACACAAACTGCTCTCCAGAAATGATCTGGGAGTTGCTAAACATAGATTGTGTTTTTCTTTTGTCATTATATATGTAAGGTGATTTACTCCCCTATTTTACTCCCCTATTCCCTCAACAAACATTTATTAAGCAACATTATATTGGGGCTCTGGCAAAGCTAGACATCTCGTTCCTGCCCTCGTCCAGTACAGCTTAGGGGCGAGGATGAGCATTCATTCTTCATGAAAGGTAGATAGCTTTCGTGAGCTCGCAAATGTCTCAGAGCTCCTGGGTGGAAGAGCCGGTGTGCTGACGTATGCCTCTGACTCGGACTCCTGTACCCTTCACCATATCCTCCTGAGTAGCAAGGAGATGTTTCTAAGTTTAAATCCATTCAATTCATGGAGGGGCTGTTAATTTTACAAATGGAATTGAATATTGGCCAGCAGGCCTTACCTAAATCAAAGCCATTGCATTCCACAGAGGCTGTCCCTCTTCTGTGCCTTTAGAAGGCTTGGAGTTATTAATTTATTTTTCTGAATGTTTGTGTCATCCCTTTACCATATTTCTTTAGGCTGTAAAAAGCCTCAGCATAGGTTTGTCTGTTGCTAAGGGCAAGGAACACAGACGTTGGCTCTAGGCATAGTTATAATTTTTTTTTTTTCCAGGAAGAAAAGTAGCCATGAGAAAGCCAGTTTCCTAAGGAGAATGTGTTGGAATTTGCTGCTGTTGTTGTGGTCGTGGTTGTTCTCTCATGAATGATCATAGCGCCCAATTAGGATTATTGTTTGGACATCTTTAAAAAGAAGGATATTGAAATACACAGATCTCATCTAAATTCCTAGGATCCCAAACAGAATTCATTCCAAGGCTGACCATTTGCAGATTATCTTAATATGTATATTCACGCAGTCACTGATTGGCAGACGCCAGTGGGGTGGCTGTTTACGTGGCATATACTAGGTAACGCCACAGAAGGACGAGGCCCAGGACTCTGTCTTAGAAAATGTTCAAGAAGGCGCTACACCCCATAATGTTCATTCGGCATAACAGCAACTTTGCAAAAAGGGTCCACCAAGAAACGAATGTGCATTTTCTTTCTTCGTGTTTTCCTAGGGAAATGGCCCAATGTTAGATCCATTTTTGTCTTTGTTAAGCCAATTCCAGAGGGAGGTTTTAAAAAATAAATGGCTACAGAAGTGTATTTTCATTTGTTACACTCTGCTGAAAAGGCATCGGGCACAGCATGTTTTGACTTTCTTAAATGTGCTCAGGATTTGAATGGCTGGACATTGTTGTGATGTCTTAAACTCTCACCAACCTGTCAGAAAGGGGTGGACTAGGTAGTCAAAATATAAAACACACAAAACATTTCAAAGTAGAGTGAGACAGTCTTAAGCTGTTTTTTAACAATCTGTACTGTGCATTTAACTCCTGATGCCTCATTTTGGGGAGAAGAAAAGTTCACATACAATGGGGAATGACGCAACATGAAATTATTTGCATGAAAATAAGGACTACCAGAGAGAGGAAACTGATGTTTGAGACTGAAACTCACAGTCCTATTTAGAAGCGAGGATAGATCTCTTCCGGAGAAACCCTTTACCCATGGTCCACATTCTCCTTGATATTTCTCGTGGTTTTTCCCACCATTCAAATATGGAAGTCATTTTTAAAATGAAAGGAAGTCAAAATGATTTTCCCCAAATATATGGTAGCTGACAGTACACTTTCATTTACTAATTCATTTATTTACACCAAAATGTGAGTGGGTACAATTTTTAAATTCCACCAACTGCTAAACTGACTTTCTGATTTTTCTTTAAAGATGAAGCTATGGGGGCAGCTGGATGGTGCAGCCGGTTAAGCATCTGACTCTGGATTTCAGCTCAGGTCATGATCTCAGGGTCATGAGATGGAGCCCCCTGTCGGGCTCTGCACTCAGTGTGGAGTCTCCTTGAGATACTGTCTCCCTCTCCCTCTGCCATCCGCTCATGCTCTGTTTCCCTCAAATAAATAAATAAATAAATAAATAAATAAATAAATAAATCTTTAAGAAAATTTTAAAAAATAAAGATTTAGCTTCGCATCCAAAAAAACTTATGTTTTCCTATGGATAATAATTAAGACTCACTTCCTCTATAGTTAAATATCAGCTGTCTAACTCAATGTCTTTGCATAGGAAGGTTCAGCTTCAGCATTTTTCTACTCATTCGGCATTTATAGGAACAATATTCATTTTTACAAATGCTGAGAGAAGTAAAGCTAAAGCCTTAAATTGTTAATATTGACCAAAAATGTACACAGCTGCAGCATATGCCCCTTGCCATTCACAAAACATATGCTAATTGGAAGTAAATATCATCCATCCATGACTAGACTTGCAAACTCAGAACTGTTTTATCAATAACAAAGTGGGCCTTCTTTCGTTATCCGATAGCAGGAAGAAGAAAAATCACCAGTGGCTCTGTGAATGCATCAATTGGTTACCCTATCATGTATTTTATTTAAACAGAAGTTATGTTTTTAACGTTCTCATAAAACCAATGAGAAGAAATACAGGTAAGAAATGAAGAAAGAACCTTAGATATAACTTCTCAACAAATTTCATGTCCACTAAGGAAAACATGTATTTAAATAACAAAAATCGTATTTATCCATTGTAATTATTTAGGGATTCCCAAGTTTACTGAGTTGGTTTGTCAAGTAAAAGTGATGTTTCTCAATATTCAGATTTCTTTCTTTTTTTTTTTTTAACTGAGGTACTGAAGCTTGAAGAAGTCAACTGACCTAAAAAAAAAAAAAAATTGTTCCGAGTTTCTGGTATCTTAACATTATATATATGGCCAGCTGTGGCCCAAGCTGAATGTTCTCATGACTATACCTAAGAATAAGACTTTCTGGTCTAACGGTACTCTCCTTTAGTGCTTCTTTCCTCACATCTGGTCGCCAAAGAGTCGTTCCGTCACCCTGCAGCCTGCTAATGAGATCCCCCATTTAATTAATACCATAAGAATTTTAATTCTGACTGAATCAATTTAACGTGATGTGATTTTGTCAGCTCTATTCCCCAAGTAAAAAGTGAGCCTGATGCTTATTACATACATCATTTCACGGGCCCTGCATTCCCTGCTGACTTAAACAAATTCTAATTAAGACTAATTAAAGCATCATTTATGAAAGCGCTTGTGATAGCTATGCAAACATTCTGGGTGGGTATGCTTTGCATAATAATTATCCTAGTTAATATTAAGGCTAGGTCCTTGGCAATTAGGTCTTTGAAACAGAGTTATTCTGAATTTAGCCCTTTTCAGTGTGAGCAATTAATAAAAAAAAAAGTGCTAAATTTATGTAGTGGCTTCATTAACAAAATAAATTTAGAAGTAGTAGTATTGTTTGCATTTTTTAAGCTAAGCATAATTCTTAACCCAGGTGACAGTTATTAAAATAAAAGGATGCAATTCTTTGATCTGATACATTTATTATAGCCATCCAAGAAAAAAATTAACTTTATAAGTTGCAGTCAGATTTTTTTTCACAAACCCTACTAGTCTAAAGCATATTACTTGAATATGTAGATGTCTATAAGGAACATAGACATCCGAAGTAGTATTTTATCTTTTAAAAATAAGTTTTTAAAATAATGATTTAAAAATCTGATGTGCACTCAAGGCATTATACAAGCAGATGAAATTCTTCAATTTATAATTACTTGATAGGCCTAATATATAAGCAAATGCTTCCTTACACCTGCTGAGTTTAGTGAAATTAAAAATTCTTACAGCATTCATAGTTTGCTTTACCTTTGTTTTTAAAGTCTCTATTATACTGTCAGTATTCATTGTGCTGCAAAATTGAAATGGATTAGAATGTTGTAGAACTGCTTGCCTTTCAAACTCCTATATACTTTTTCTGGGAATTTATGGCAGGGTCAAGTGAAGTTGGAGGTTTCCAGAGGTGAATGAGAAAAAAGAAAGAAAATGTGACTCCTTTATTAAAATGGGTGAAAGAGATTGATAATAGATGGTACACACACGCACACACACACAAAAGACTAAAAAGCTTATTTTTCTTCCATCTTTACAAATACAGTGAATGTGAAATTCAGGGCAGGAAACTCAGAGGTAGGAAACTATTAAAATAAGCTGGGGGCATTAAACAGAATCAACTAGTTTATCCAGCACCAGTGACAAATAGTGCTCTCTTGTGTAAAGATAGTTCTGTCTTATATAAAGATAAAGTCTTATCTTTGAATACACATAGGTTGAGAATCACTGAAATTTAGAAAGAAATTCTGTATCTTAGTATTAGAGAGAATTTCTCCAAATTTCTATCAAATACACAGCCACAAATTTTAAAAGCGTATATTAAGCCCCCACAAGAGCAATACAGTGCCTTTATAAAGAGCAACAAATAACAGACTGAAGTGTCTCCAATGACTTTGTGCAACAAACCTGATAGTATAAAGTAATATACATACATCTAGTAAGCTTGATCACATTTTACACAAAATTGCTTTAAAAAAAATGTGACCTGATTCTACAACCCCAAGGGCGGTATGAAATGTCATGGCAGGCTGTGCCCAGGCAGTGGGTGATACAACCACTTCAGCCTCTTTATCAATTAACTGGGCGTAAAAGAGTAGGTTGGCTCATTAAATTGGTGAATGACACAAAGTGAGAGGGGTATCATTTTAACATCTTAAGAAAGGGTCCAACACTCTGTCTAATAGCATAAAACTTACTGCAAATACTTCCATAGCCTAACCTAGTGAAAAACAAACTGTATAACATGGAGGAATTAGACAGTTTCAAGGAGTTGTAGTTAATAAGAATTTGATCATGATCTATCAGTTTAGCAGATGTCCTAAGTCCAGAATGACCCTGTATGTATAAAGTCGATGTAGACAGAACTGTCATATATGAATCATGAAGCAACCCTTCCTTCAATCAAAGTAGAGTCAGTATAGCTAAAGATGGAGAAATGACCACTGAGGGAAAGCTATTTAGATCAAATGATTAGAATCAATTTAACAAAGAATTATTGAGTGCCTTTAAGACTAGGCTCTTGAGGAGGACTAAAGGGAGATGTGATCATAGCTTCCCATCTTAGTAACTCTTTTTTGTTTGTCATTAGGGGTCTCTGAGAGTCAGATGAACAATTAAATGACAAATCATGGAAGTTTCTTCTGAAAACAAGGGCAAAATGCTTGGAAACTTGTCTCCAAGTATGGAGAAATAAATATCTCCTGGATAGTTTATGGGGTTGGCAGAGAGTCTAAGTGTAGGTGGAAAGATGGGGACAATTTCGTTTTTTTAAGTTTTTAATTTTAATTACAGTATAGTTAACATACCGTGTTATGATAGTTTCAGGTGTACAATACGGTGATTCAACAATTCCATCCACTAGTCAGTGCTCATCATGGTAAGTGTAATCTTAATCCCCTGCACCTATTTCACCCATCCCCCCCTTGCTTCCCCTTTGAGACCCTTCAGTTGGTTCTCTATAGTTAAGACTCTGTTTCTTGGTTTATCTCTCACTCTCTTTTTTTTTTTCTTTTGTTCGTTTTGTTTCTTAAATTCCACATATGAGTGAAATCATTTGATATTTATCTTTCGCTGACTGACTTATTTCACTTGCATTATACTCTCTAGTTCCAATCATGTTGTTGCAAATGGCAAGATTCCATTCTTTTTATGGTTGACTAATATTCCATTGCATATACATACCACTTCTTTATCCATTCATCTCTCGATGGACACTTGGGCTAATCCCATAATTTGGCTATTGTATTAATGCTGCAATAAACATAGACATGCATGCATATATCCTTTTGAATTAAGTGTTTTCATATTCTTTGGGTAAATATCCACTCATGTGATTACTGGATCCTAAGGTAGCTCTATTTTTAATTTTTTGAGGAACCTCCATACTGTTTTCCACCGTGGCTGCACCAGTTTGCATTCCCACCAACAGTGCAAGTGTGTCCCTTTTTCTAGGATGAGGACAATTTTTACTCAAGCTGAACAACTGATGAACAGGTAGGAAGTGGGGAGGGACAAAACTGTCTAAGTATTCTTACACAGGTGGTGACCAGCTGACGTCTACGTGCACTTAGTGGAGGAAAAAAATAAACCAAATCCCTAGTAGGGATTTAGGTGAGAAATTTAAAATGAGAAGATAAGACAAAACCTGAAAGGACCTTGAAAAATCATTTGGTTACTTTCCAGACAGATGAACTGTAAACTAGGCTGGGTATTTGTGGCTTCTCTGCCAGCAAATAGCCTTTTAAGGCAGTTTGTACCAACCTACGAGGGTCAAGTTTTCTTTTCCTTATTCTCTCAGCCTTACTTTTCCTTTATTCTTTTACTTATTTGTTGTTCTCACTTTCTTTTGCTCCTTCTTTTTCTAATAGGAAAGAATGTTCTGTGAGAGCTATTCGATGCTGAAGCAGGTAATCTAAGAATTATCATTTAAAGCACTGATTCTCAAGCTTGGGCATGTGTCACAATCATCTGAAGGGTTAGTTAAAACACAGATTGCTGGCCCCACACACAGAATTTCTAATTCAGTGGGTAGACCCCCTGAGCGGGTAGACCAGTTCCCAGTGGGCAGAGCCTGAGAATTTGCCTTTCTAACAGGTTCTCATGTGTTATGGAAGCTGCTGATTCTGGATTATAATTCTGAGAACCACTGCTCTGCAAAAGTTCAGCAGTCCCATGGTTAGTGTATTGAAACCATAAATGCGATCACTAGTTTGAATAGCTGCGATCTTTACATGAAATATCACAATATTCAGCCAGTAAACATCTGGAAGGCCATACCATTTTTTTCCAGGATGGTGTATGTTTCACTTCTCCCATGCCCAACTCAAATGAAATGTTTTTTGTTTTGTTTTGTTTTAAATAAACACGTTCGAATTCCACAGCAGTTCAAGATCAATGGACAAGTTATTTTTTTTTTAAATTTATTTACTTGATAGAGAGAGAGACAGCCAGTGAGAGAGGGAACACAAGCAGGGGGAGTGGGAGAGGAAGAAGCAGGTTCCCAGCGGAGTAGCCTGATGTGGGGCTCGATCCCAGAACGCCGGGATCACGCCCTGAGCCGAGGGCAGACGCTTCACAACTGTGCCACCCAGGCGCTCCTCTAATGAAATGTTTTAAACGTTCCCCCTGAACATTATCCATGAAGTGTTCATACATTTCAAATTCTTTACCCAAATTATTCTTGCTGGGAAGAAAATTATAAAGATTTTTGGGCTTGACCTAAGTATTTTATTTCACATTTGAGGAAGGGTTGAACTTTCAATCATGGCATATATAATTAGCAACTAGGGACAGTTGTCTTTTAAAAAATCTCAAATGATGTGGCAGTTGGGTGGTGCAGTCAGTGGAGAATCCTATTCTTGGTTTTGGCTCAGGTGGTGAGATTGAGCCCCCTGTCGGGATCCAGGATCAGCACAGAGTCTGGTTGAGGTTCTCTCTCCCGCTTCAGACTCTGCTTCTACTCCACTCTCTCTCTCTCTCAAATAAATAAATCTAAAAAAAAGTTCAAAATCACTGTTTCAAAAAAAAATCTCGAAATGATAGCAGAATGAAGATTTCTTATGGTACTCTAAATCCTAGTTGTTAAGGGCCGTGTGTGTTTCTACAGTACAGGGCAACTAGTTTGAACACCAGCACCTTTGTTACTCTAATGGGCAGAAAAATGAGGGCTTACCTTACATTTAGGATATAAAAAACTTCATTATTAAGGATGCTTTTAAAACACTGGATGGTGTTAACAATAAAGGCTGTAAAATAGTCTTAATAGCCTTGGAAGTAGCATCCCTTCTGTCTGCTTTGCCAGGTGGTATCTTGCTTGGAGGCGATGGAAAGACCGCGTAGAGGTACCTCACAACTTTACGAGGTTGGATCTGTTGTAATCATCACAGATGAGTTATGAAGATCTCAGGCTGATTTTTAGTATATGTCATTATTAGATATGGTATTTTATTTTATTTTATTTTATTTTATTTTATTTTATTTTATTTTATTTTATTTTAAAGATTTTATTTATTTATGTGACAGAGAGACAGCCAGCGAGAGAGGGAACACAAGCAGGGGGAGTGGGAGAGTAAGAAGCAGGCTCCCAGCCGAGGAGCCCGATGTGGGACTCGATCCCAGAATGCCGGGATCACGCCCTGAGCCGAAGGCAGACGCTTAACGACTACGCTACCCAGGCGCCCCTATATATGGTATTTTAAACACATTTAAAATGTATAAAATATTAAGATGAATTAGAGATGGTCATTGAACAACAGAAAAATGCCAACCTCGTATTAGTTGTAGGCACCCCAACACCACCAGTTTACACTAAGGAGGAATGGAAAATATCTAGCCCTGTAACAATACCACGTAGTTGAACAAATTCACTATACGGAGGTGGAAACTAAAGCCCAGAGAGGTTAAGTGTCTTGTCTGAGACTACACAGCATTGGATCAAGATGAAGTTTTCCTAGAACAGGGCAGTGATTTTTTTCCACTGTCATCGCCCTGCCTCCATACTTAGCCACTGATGAGAATGCATTAAAACGTAATAAATGTATTAAAAAACTGGTCAAGGCTGTTGTTTTGTCTCTCTTAGTGTTCCAGCTTTTCTCCATAATTGCTTTCAGGAAGATGAGTTGTGTTTTATCCTCGATGGGAAATGCTCGTTTTGGACAAGGCTGTGGCGTCCAACTCTGAGTGCTGCCAAGGAGCGCTGACTTGTTGGGAGATTAAAAGTAAAGGAGCTCATGGGCTTGGGCTTGGTTTCACTCCCCTGAACAGCAGGCATGCCCCGCAGTTCCGATAGGAAGGAGCAGTAGCTAACCCAGATCCCACACCACGGGGCTCCATGGAAGCCTCTAAGAAACCATGAGTGACAAGAGCTTGGGAAGAGAATTTTCATTTGTTTTCTTTTCAAGCACACAAGGTTTGTATGGATTTAATTTGATCAAGTGAAAAGCCTATAAAGAGAAGAGGCAGAATGAGGTTTCAGGATCTATACTCTCCAGCGACTAATAACTGGCAGCGGCAAGTGGGGTCTAAATGGAAGTGAGCGAGCTGGGCTGGGATTTAACTCCCACCCCGAAGGGAAGGTCTGTACATGGGTTGTTTGTTCAAATAACAGTTTAGCCTTGGAGTTTAATACAAGGTGTTCAAGTAAAATAAAAAGTAAACTCCGCTCAGCGAGGCAGCCAGATCAAGAAGAAATTGGGCTTTATGATGGAACACATTAAAAGCCGGGGAGAAGGAGAAGCGTGCATTGCCGACTTCCTCTCCTAACAGAGACAGGTAACACTAGACTCGGCAGAAATCAATCACAGGGCTGTGAACTCACTTTTGCGTTTAGTCACATCTCTGATTATTGCTTCTTTCATCGGAGGAAGCACAGAGACCAAAGAAGAGGAGAATGGGTAATGCACCCCAAGTAGCTACTTGCTAACATTGGAGTTAGAAAGGGGGAGGCAGACTTTGAAAGAAGGGGGCGCTTTGTAAATGAGGCTCAGGGATTATCTGTGGCTTTCGGGTACTCATTCTCTCCGGGACCCTCAACATCCTGGAAAGGTGGAAGTCGATTTTATTCACGCCCAAGAATATGTGAAATTCAGTCTCTACCTGCCTCCTGTATCTCCCTCCACGCAGGGCAGATAAATAGTGCATATGGAAATGATACTGTTTAATTAGGGAGTATTCAACAGGGTGAACCAAAAATCAAAATATAAATATGCATTGTATAAACAGAGAAATTTAGAAATCCATGTTAATTGTATCTAGTTAATTTTTAACAGCTTCTTGGTATATTAGCTTTCTAGGTTGTACTCCATTCCTTTCCGTATTCCTCTATTGACAGGCAGCTGGTGCGGTAATAAAACTGCTATTCCCAGATCTGCCAAGGGCTCAGAGAGAGATGAGTACAAGACAGATATCTACCCACTCACCATTTAACGTGTACCGTTTCCTACTGAACATGCAGATGGCATGGCGGTCCCAGATTTCATTTGAGTTAATCTAATCCCTCCACTGCTCCCACTAGAAAGGAGGGCATTAGCAGCCATATGTCAACCAGATTTGTCAGATTATTCATTACAATTAATTGCTGTTCTCACTTAAGGCCTTTAAGGCTGTGAATTGCTCTGAATTCTATTGCAAACACAAAATTATGAGTAAAAGACTTTAGCCCTGTCATTCAAATTTCACGCTGACCTTTATCAGCTTTTGGCTTTTCCATGGGTGCTGGGCTGAAAGCTTTCTAATTGGTGTTCCATTTCTTCCTCACTACAGGTAAGCTGTCGGCCTAGGCAATAAGTATGACCAGAAAGACAAGAGGAAAAACTCTTAGGTCCCAGCAGACAGTATTTAACTGCCAACTAATAATACATTAGGAGGGTAATGAGACGAGCTAGATGTCATAATGACCCAGTGTACTAATTAAGCTTCTAAATACTGCAGGTTTTTAAAACATTTTCTGTCTTAGAAAGGCTTATTTTTGGACCTAAATTTCTTTTTACATTGTTTCATTATTCAAACTCTTTTGTAAGTTATTACGAATGATCATTAGAAATTAACCAAATTAATACCCATCCCTTCACACGGAGGGGGAAGTCGGGTTTCAGGCTCCGACACACCGGACTCCTTCAGTGGTGCCATTTTAATGTAGTCACCGGCCAAAAATTCTTGAGACTTCGCAGCTCTTACAACAGTTGTTATTGCATTTGTTTTATTTACAGCTTACTCGATACCGTAACTCAGGGTTAGAAGCACGTCTTTGGGCGCGTCCTTTGATTTTCAAGGCGCTGTTGAATTTGCTTGGTTTGGGATGAGTCCTCTATAAACTCAACCACAGTGATAGTGCGATAGAATCAGGACTGTTTGATTAGACGATCATCAGAGGAAACTTGATTGCCAAGAAGCGTCTGTCACTGAGATTATTAAGCCACAGTGGGGCTGCCTTGATTAATACTTTGTTTGCAACTTCAGACCAGTGATTTTGTCAGATGTTTCACAAATCTTGACAGGAGGTTTTATTAAGGATCTTCTGAGCAGAAGAAGTTGACAGTTGCAACTTCTGGTATGATTTCCTTCTTCGCATTACAAGTCCTTGTTGGTAGAATATTTCAGGTGATGTCTTGGGTGAGGATGAAGTGGAAGCAAGGAGACTGATGTGTGGTTGCTTTTTTCCCCTCCTGATCATTATCCGGGTACTACCAGGAGCCAAAAGAAATTCTCGCCACTCGAATTCTAGAATGGCCATATAACCTATGAATGATAGCAAAAGGTTTGGCAATGTTCTCTAAAACTAAGATAATGATTTAACATTTCCTTAAAGCAAAGCTGTTTATAAAATAAACAAGAACAGTTACAGCAGTTAAATCATTTCTGCATTGAAGCACACTGCTTACTCTTCTTTTTATTGAATGCAAAGATTTTCAATTAGTAATAACCAAGGATACAGTCATTGGCCCATAAAAGCTATAATTAGTACATTTTCCCTCTAAATGCAAAAAAAAAAAAAAGCTATTCTCTTTCACTTAGGCCTTTTTTTCCCTATGAAATATTATCTTTGTTTATTTTTTAAAAACCCTGAATATGATTTAGAAGCATTTATATAAGATAACTACTAAGTCATGGTTAGATTTCTCTTCTTAATTTAAAAATAAAAGATTATATAAAATATAAAACATGTCATTTATGTAAAGATATGTATGTTTACATCTCTTGTTGATATAAAGAAAAATACCTCTGTTTCTACAAATTAATATCCTAGAGAAACGGTTATCAATCTCTCAAGTGATGGAAGATGACTTTCTCTAGCTAGTTGTTAGAGCACTAAATAGTTTTATCTTTTGACCTATCTTTTCATATGTCCTGGTACCTTTTTTTCAACCTGTAGGATTTCCTGTTTGAAATAAGCAGAGGGGTGATGTGTCTGGTCGAACAAACTTTGGTATCAGATGGCTCCCAGGTCAAGAAGTTAGGCTCTCTACAAAGCAAAAGAAGGACAAGGCACAAGACAAAAAAGGGAGCAATAATGATGCAAAGAATAAATGAGGAGAGCACCTACATTTCCAACCACCTTAAGCAGCAATGGTTGAACTTGACTGCTGACAGGAGGTGTGCAGTGAAACAGTGAACCCGGAAGTGTCAAACAGCACTCACGTCCCAACCTGTGGTTGGGCTTCAGCTAAACTGGCTCAACCCTGACCGCTGCTACTTTTAATCAATACTGTATGACCTGGGCAAGTCATAGCGCCTCACTGAACCTCATTTCTTTCTTTCTTTTTTTTTTTTTTTTTTAAGATTTTATTTATTTCTTTGACAGAGAGAGAGAGACAGCCAGCGAGAGAGGGAACGCAAGCAGGGGGAGTGGGAGAGGAAGAAGCAGGCTCCCAGCAGAGGAGCCTGTTGCGGGGCTCGATCCCAGAACGCCGGGATCACGCCCTGAGCCGAAGGCAGACGTTTAACCGCTGTGCCACCCAGGTGCCCCAGAACCTCATTTATTTCATCTGTATAAGTGAGAGAGCTGGAATAAATAATTTGTTTCAGTTCCTAAATTCGGTGCTAAAAGTTATGAAATACAAAAAAATAAATTATATATATATATATATATAGAGAGAGAGAGAGAGAGAGAGAGAGAGGCACAAAAATCTGTATATCAGAGAAAAATTTTAGACAAGTTGTATTGGGCTCTTTTCACATCACCCATGAGAATTTGCCTGAAGTGGAGTAAAAATCATAATGAAATAAATAAATAAAGATGAAATAAAACATTTTCTTCCAAAACATCTAAGTCCATGTTTTTCTCTCTGTATGGGCAGTCCAAACTGGACAATAGCTGTTCCAAGTTTAGTTGTTTTTATTTTTCCTTTCAGTGATCCAAGTAACATCTATCTCTCTCTCTCTATTTTAAGTGCTGTGATGAGAAGAATTATAAATGGTTCTTTGTTACATAGTTTCAGAATTAGTATAGTACCTAGTGCTTAATGAAGGCTTAGTAAGTATTTGTTGAGTGAGTAGAAGAAATGAATCACAGTGACAAACATAAATGTATCTTAAATCTTTTTTTCCTAATCTGGTAGGGAAAAAAAAATGGTGTCAGGTGAAAGGCCCTAGGAAATTATAATGTCAAGTATCCTATTAAAGTAGTTTGAAATCGATTTATCTTAATTTCCATCAAGTTCTTTTCATCCTGTTTCATTTCTGGTTTCTTAAATGTGTCTGAGTTTGAAGATAATTTGGGGAATTTGAGCAAAATCCATTTAGCCAGGGCTGAGTTCCTTAAAAAGTTACCCATACCATTTTTACTAACTAAAATGAAGGCATGCTCATGTTTTGAGTGGTTGTTAGACTTCAAATGTATAACATCATACACATAATACATAAATATGATATATGATGCATATTAAATATGGCCGAGTTTGTAAGTTCTTTTTAAAAGTCACCTGTGTAGGTAAGTTTTCTAATGTTTTAAAATATATAAATGTTTAGTTTTATTGTTCATTAAGTTTTCTGAGACATTAATTTGGAGTTCCCATAATCAAAGTCCATCTCATCTCATTTAAGGTCACTTCGGTTGAAAAAAGTGTCCAGTTAAATAAGTAACCTGTCACAATGAAAAAAAATTTTTTCCCCTTAAAATAGTACAAACCCAAAATGCAAAATCTCAGCTGATGAAACACTACACAGCCTTCACGGACAATAGAAATCAGCAATATTAAAGTCCACATTGCAATATTTGACTTAGCTTGCTATACAAAGGAAACCTTTCTCCTGTAATGCACTGGCTATAAAAGCAGGAATTAAACAATGTAGTTTTAAATTGGCTAAAACCAAAACTTACAGTGAACGAGGTCTCAGTTCTTATCCCAGTTATTACATAACTATTATGCATCTTTATTGGTAAAAAATGGCCTAATATGAAAGAAAATCCTTATTCAAATAAATACAAAAATTGTCCATTATTTGTCAGGAGATTTTGCTTGTATTTTGGCTTTCCCTAGTGCCATTTTGACTGTATAAAAATTCTCACCTGGAAGTGTTATAAAAGAAGCCTTAATATAATATTGGGACCAAAACATTGATGCCAGAGAGAGGAGCGAGGTACTTGGGAGGGTAGATCAGAAGAGGTAACTTTTCTAAGAACTTAGATTTCTAGAAGAGCGGTTATGTTCAGTTACTGATCACAAGGGTGAACATCCCAATATTCACTCTCTGGGATTAAGCCAGTTAATTTAGTCAATGTCCAATACACAAATAATTATATAAGGTAGGAGTATTTAGGATATCCTGATGTATGAGTTCTAGCATCACAAATATAAAATTTTAGTACATAAAATAGACTTAGAATAGAATAAGGGTACAAAGCAGAATGTTGTCAATGTTGACGTTAAGAGGATTTTTAAAGGCTAAAGGGTTATCGAATATCATATTATTAAAAATACCGTTTAAGAAAAAATTTACAGGATATATACAAAAGTAATCTAAGCAGATTAACAATGCGAATGTATACTACTTTTGCATACAAATATGCTTGGAAAACATTGAAACTGCATATGCACATCCAAATGTGAATAATCTTTTTTCTGAAAAGTTTTTGTCCCTATCCATTGTTTTTCTTTATTTTCTAAAAGTTCTGCTTTGGACATCAATTACTCTCTTAAGTGGGGGAAAATGTTAAAAGTTATAGGAAATTCAAAAGACAGAGAATCGGGTAATTTTGCAATTGGAGAAAATCCACACAGAAAATAAGATTTGTTCTAACTTTGATAACTAACTTCTAACTTCTGGGTGCAAGGAACAGCACGAATGGCATCCAGCTAGGAGAACAGGGGCTTTCTCAGGACTGGCATGGAGTCCGTTGCTGGTGCTTGGGCTGGGTTAAAGGAGCAGTCTGAGAAGAGACTCTGGAAAGTTAGTTTGGAATCAGGTTATGAGTCGCCTTCAAAGCCATGCTAAGGGTTGTGGCCAACTATAGTGACAGAGGGGCAGGCAGCACAGAACACTGACAGCTCATGAGAAAGACTCACATGACCATAGCAGTTTGAGGGTGCAACCTCTGAGAGTAGCCTATGATGCTAACTGGAAGCCCGGATATTGTTCAGAGTGTTTGCCAAGTTCCCTTGAAAAGATCCATAGACCTAATAAGAATTAGGATAGGGAGCAAAAGATTTAAAAGGCTTTGCAGAGTTAAAATCATGGGGATTTGCTCCCTGACTGGATCCAGAGGTACCCATCTAGGAAGGCTGGTAGGGTTTGCCCACTCGGTGCCCGGGAGGGGAGTCAACTGGCAGAGCCTCCTATCAGCCCACCAATAAAACCTCATTTTAGTGGTCTGACTTGAGAATGCGAGGGAACAGAGTTTACTGCACAAGTAAGCAGGGCAGAAAATATAAACCTAAGGACAAACCTCTGAAGAATTTCTTATTTAAGGGCCGAGGGGAAAAAGACAAGTCCTTGAGAAAGCGGACAGAATGCTCAAATACAACCAAAAAGTTTAGTTTCATGGGAGACAAGAAAGGACATTATTTCAAGAGGGAAGTGAAAGGCAGCAAGGCAAGATGTTCCCAGATGGGAAAGAATGTTGGGGGTTTCAGCTTCACCCCGGCCTCTTCACCTGTCCTACTCCCAAACTCTGAATCTGCTCCTGGGACAATTAACACCTGCTCCCCAAACTTCTTCTCTACAAAGGAACCTGTCAGAGGAGAGAACCAATGGAGAGCCGCAGAAGCCTGCCCTGAGATCTACACGGCTGAGAAACATTGGGTTTTACACCTAGAAGGATCTTCAGGGTCAATTAATGCAACCTTTCATTTCACAGAGGAAAAATATGAGGCCACCACTAGATGCTGTGACTTCCTCAGGGTCTGCAGATCTCAGGATGTTAGAACGTCCCTTAGTGCATATCTAATCAGGATCTCCACCAACAGCTACCTTAGCTAGTGAGAACACAAGAAATGTCACTGAGTTGAAGAAGAATTCTGAGTCTTTCTGTTTGGAGGCCTTTTGTCTGACTCTAGATCCTTACTCTTCCTTGAGGTAATCTATCCTCAGTAAAGACGATTCCCTTGTCCGTCATAATTAGTGTCCATGTTGTATTTTGTTCTGATTTGTTTTACTTATTTTATGAGTCACAGGTAAAATGAATACAGGAGATGATATTTTTCTTTTAAAAAAAGCTAACAAGGGTGGCTCAGTTGGTTGAGCAACCGACTCTTGATTTCAGCTCAGGTTATGATCTCAGGGTCGTGGGATCGAGCCCTGAGCCCCTAGTTGGGCTCCACACTCGGCACAGAGTCTGCTTGTTCCTCTCCTTTCCCCTCTGCTTCCTGCCCCTGCTTGCAAGCAGGCTCTCTCTCTCTCTCTCTCTCTCTCTGTCTCTCTCTCTCTCTAATAAATAAATAGAATCTTTAAAAAAATAGCTAGAGTACAAGGAAGTAGAAAAATGGGGTAGAGTGTATGAATTTATGTTAGAAATATTTTCTGAGATGGAACTGTCAGAACTGTGAGAAGTAAAAGATAAAGGGAAATAGGCGAAAAGAGTGTCCTCAGGGCTCCACCTCTCTTCCTGTTCCCTGCTGGAAAAGGTATAAGAAGATGAGCGGGTTGAGATCACGTGGTCACAGTGTCCCCGGCTGTCAGCAGGTGGAGCTCTGTTTCCAGGACAGTGGACATGTTCTGGGGGGGAAGGTTGGTTGGCTGGAAGTTAGGAGCAGCCTCCATGTGAGCTGGAGGAAGAAAGCAGCGTGCAAACGGTCATTCTTATACAATCCACCAAGTTGTAATTAATTTGGAGAATAGCTGTTTTGTGAAAACTAAGGTGATATTATCTATCCTGGACTGAGTGTTTGTGTCCCCTCAAAATGTACACGTGAAGCTCTGACCATCAGTGTGGCTATATTTGAAGATGGGGCCTCTAAGGAGGTGATTAAGGTTAAAGGGGGTCATAAGGATGGAGCCCTAATCTGATAGGATGAATGTCCTTATAAGGGGAGAGACCAGAGAGTTCGCTTTCTTTCTGTGCAGGCACAGAGGAGAGGTCATGTGAAAGCAGTCATCTGCAACCCCAGGGGAGAGTGCTCACCAGACACCTTGATCAACCCTGACCACCTTGATCTTGGACTTCCAGTCTCCAAAACCGTGAGAACATAAACTTGTGATTTAAGCCACTCAGTCCTTAGTATTTTGTCATGACAGCCTTCGCTGACTAATATACTGTCAATTAGTAGTTGCCTTGTTAATAATGCAGCATCCTGGCCCTGAATATAGAATATAGGCACTGAGGTCAGACAGTTCAAGTCCCTGAGACAGGTGAATATTTAACCTCTCAGTCCCTCAGTGTCCTCATCTGTAAAGTGGGACAATAGAAGTACCTACGTCCTTGACCAATGTGAGGTTGGATTGAAATAATGTATGTAAAGTGTTTGGTAGAAACTAAGTACTCAATAAATATTAATTAAGATAATAAAGGAACAGGTTATTTCACCTGCCATGATTATGAATAAAATAAACCACCCTGAACCCTAAGATAATTAGGATGTCACTTTTACCATTTCTAGTTTATACCTCATTTAGATAACAAAAATCTGAATTTACAAAATAATATCTAGTGATATTATAGAAGGCTCAGAAATTGGAAGCTCCAAAGATACTGAGTTTAGATACTTTCATCAAATCAGGATGTCATGGACTGGGTTGCTTTTCTTTTCCTGCCCTTACTTCGGTGAATTCTAACAGTATCAGACCTTGAAACAGACCTCGTGACATTATCATAGCATAGATACCAAATCCTTAAATCTGTTCTTGTTTTCACTAGTATGTGATATCATTTGGACATTTCCCCTCCTCTTTCATGTAATTCCTCAACAATTAGCTATGACTTACAACTTATGGTCATTTAAAAATATATTTCATGTTTTGTGAATTTCCTCCTCTAATCTTTAGATTTAAAAAAACAATTAAATCTGGTTGCTTTTGCAGCGCTGTCCTGTTTTCCTGGAATTGTCATCAATAAAGTGCATGTTAAAAGACACAGACTCATATTAACATTCCTTCTTTCTGTATCTTGGAGCAGGTTTTACTACAAAGCTAATGAAGTTTCAGGACCTCTCAGTTTCATGGGCCCTTGGAACAATTTGGCAGAGGCCCTAGGAATTTTGTTTTTGTAATTCTGTGTTATATTCTTTTGTTTTTTTTTTAAGATTTTGTTTATTTATTTACTTATTTTAGAGAGAGAGAGCACAAGCAGGCAGAGCAGCAGGCAGAGGGAGAGGGAGAAGCAGGCTCCCCGCTGTGTAGGGAGCCCAATGTGGGGCTTAATCCCAGGACCCTGGAATCATGACCTGAGCCGAAGGCAGCCACTTAACCAACTGAGCCACCCAGGCACCCCTAATTCTGTGTTATAGTCTTAACAGGGCCTTCCAAATTATATGCAATCCCCCAAACCAGGATCAAACCTTGCTCTTGCTATATTTTCTGAACTTTCAAATTCTGATATTTGAAGCAACATTTGAAATTTCAAATGTTTAAAAGAAATCAGGCTCTGTAGAGCAGTCTGCACCAAAAATAGCCCTGTATATACCCCTCAGCCTACAAATTGAACCAAAGCAGATATTTCTTTATATATTGACATGTTCTAAGTTTTATTTCAGTACCCACAATATGTTTGTCAAATGCATTTTCATGAAGTGGAACTCCTCTCGCCAAAGAAAGTCACAAGGAACTCTGTTGGCTCACCACCCCTTCAACCCCAATGCCCACTGAAGCACCACTGGAGAACCTGACTGGATCTCCCCTCGCAGCACAATGTGAACGCTTTAGACAGTCATTCACAATAGATACAATTGGAGGCATGATGGATGGCTCACGTGAATTTTGTACCAAGTGAGACTGTAAGATATTCATCCCCATAAGCCAAATAACCAGTCTTCCGATGGGTGAGGTACATTTCTGCTGGAGTCATGGGGAGGACAGTGTAAGATAAATTTTGAAGGCTCTTTCTTGCCAGTTGATTCTCAGGTCCCTTAGGATAAGACAGGAATAGCTACTTTCAGAGACTTTACATTCTAAATGGTCAGCAATTAGTGTTGACTGCTATGGGTATTGAATATATATGGAAGCATACATCATTCAAGTTTTAGCAGGTGATGTTTTATTTTATATGGGACCCTAAGAACCTATGTCTTTTAAAGGGCCTCCAATCCAAGGATGTGCAAAACATCCCAAGGAAATTCCCTCCATGCCCCACAAATCACTGTCTTCTAATTACACTTTGAATTTCACCCCCTTTGAAAACACCTTTTGATCCAACTGAATGAGATTTCAAAGTTATCTTCTTTTCTCCAGCTCTTCTAAACATACAATGAACTTGATTTTCCTTTGGAAACCTGATACATTATTCACATTGTCTTCTTTTTTTTTAATATGGGGGATACGACCTGTCAGCTCTCTAATCATATCATTTGTTGAGGTGTTTAATTCTTCTTGAGTAGTCTTTATCTCCTGTCCTTCCTCCACTCACTCAGTAAAACTTTTTCGGTGTCTATCTGCCACGTTCTGTACCAGTAACTAGGAACTTGTCCTAAAAACAAATAAACAAACAACCAAAAAACTCCTAAAGGCCAACGACCATGCCAGCTGACTTAACTCTGGAATCTTTCAGTGCAGCTAGATATTTAACTGATGTGTTCTGTTGCCATGGAGTCATCATCTAAGCAAGACTCATGAACACTGCGTTTTGGTGAAAATTTCTTCTTCCCGTGAATGTCCAGAATAATTTCTGTATTTAATTTTCTAATCATTTGCTTCTTTTGTATATCAGTTGTTAAACTAATATCTAGAATAAGTTATTTCCTCCCTCAAAATTAAGTTCCTATCACTAATGCACACACTTTGAATCACGAGCTTACTTAGAAGTGGGACGTACAGATTCTATACTCCACAAGTTCCTAACCCGAAAACTAAAATCCAATAGTCACTCAGGAGAGGCTGATTGTATTATTAATTAGCGTTTGTAGCATCAGCCAAGAAATGAGTGATTTAATAACATGTTTTCTAAACAAGCATTAGGAATAACTTCCTTCGGGGATACTGCTCGGCTATTATTAATGAATTCAAGCCGTTTTGGAGGCACAAACCCTGAGCTGCTGTTTTCATTGGTTTCCCTTCTGCCTCCCCAAAATTCTCATCACTGATCACACCTCCAAAGGGACTTCACGTGGTCATCAGAGCCTCCAATCTGTTAGCACCTCACACTTAGCTTTCTTGTACTTAAAACATTCTTGAGTTTAGAGAATTTTTCGGAAGCAGGCCTAAGGGTAGCCCTTACTAGCTCCTATGCTCGCCCAGAGGAGAAGGAAAGAGTAGAGAAGCCTTATTCATCTGTTTTGAAAACAGAACACCCACTTTCTCTGTATTTCCCTCGCTGGCCCCCACTCTTATTTTCATCAAACTCTACTTCATATGCTTTGCGATATACCCGAGTGCAGCCTGTCATGGTTACCAGGGACTGATATTATTAAATATACAAAATCATTTTACCAGATGATAAAAGAAGCTACAGTGTCTAAAAATTTCATATATCTAACGTGTTGTATAAACAGCCTAAATCCCTATACATTTTATAACTTCAGCAGTCTAAAGGTTAAAGCCTGTCAGTTGAGTTTCACGAATTCCAGGAAGAAATGGGGAAGTAGCACCAACTCTTCATTGTATATCAGTGATCAAACATCTCCTCATTACACTTCAATATTGTTGCCTCTAAAGGTCACCATTGCTGAACATAATCACACAAAATCAAAACTGCAAACTTTATATATCATGGAGGTAGTAAATAGCTTGGAGGTTTATTTTCTGGTGCCTGAACAACATTCTGAACCCATTTATAAATTCCTGGGAACTGTGGCATGAACCAAACATATTTGCAATGCCTAACAATAACTTCAATTAAATCAATTTCCTGTAAAAATATTTGTTTCTGTCGGTTTGGGTGGAAAACATAACTCTTCTACTCATAAAGTAGTATCAATATTTTTAATTTGCCTGTTTTAAATGGGTCTTTCCTTCTCTTATCTTCCCGTAAAAACAAGTGGGATAATTATATGTCAATCATTTTCAGGATGGAATATCTAAAAGTTTAAGTCAAAGGGAAATCATGAGGTTCATTTAGTAAAGCACTGCTATGGCCCATAAATCACATATGTTTCTTACTTTTTCTATTCATTGATTTTGCTGTATGTTATTTGGACAGGCTGCCATCTTGTGAGATCTATGGCCCAGCTTCATTCGAGCCACCATCAGCTCCTGCCTGGATTACTGTATCCAGCCTAACAGCTTCCTTTCTTACTCCCCTGACTTTATCTCTGTTCGGTAACCAACACTATCTTTTGAACATGGAGCTCCTACCATTTCATTCCCAAGGAAGAGAACCCTTCAATGGCTCTTGATTACACTTAAAATTCAAACTCCTTCTTATGGTCCACAGAGCCCTGGATAAAATGAATGCCGCCTTTCACTCTAATCTCAACTCCTACCCTACTTTGCCCTTATTTAACTCCAACAACACTGAGCTCATTTGTATTGAACATGCCAAGCTCACGATGCCACAGTTTTGTACTTTTATTCATTTCCCGGTGCAGATGAGCGTTCTGTCCCCAAATCTTGACATGGCCATTTCTTTCTTTTCTTCCTGTCTCCTCTAGAATTCTCTCTAAGAAAAACTGCTCCTATCCACCGAAACCAATTACCTCCCCCTTCTGCAGTCTCTCTTTATCCAATACCCCTACATTGTTTCTGTCATGGAATTTACAATCTGAATTTATAATCTGTCTTATTCAGATCATTTACCTCCTAGTTTGCTTTCTCTGTCTGCCATCAATACTGAACAAACTATTAGAAGTAGGTCTTAGTTTATCTTATTCAGTGGCATGTAGTAGACACTCAATAAGGACTTACAGAAATATAGATATAAATCCTGGAATGTTTTTCTTGTTAGAAATTTCTGTATGCCTTTAACACAGGTTTGCAGTCTTCAGAAAAAATTAACATAACAGTTTGATATGCATAGATGCCACATGAGTGTAAAGTATACATTTATATGTTTCACTCTTTTACATATTCATTTATAATTTTTGCTGCTGTAGCATGGTTAATTCAATATCATGTGTTTCAGAAAGTCTATGTTTTTCACCATGTTATAATGAAAAACATTTTTTTTAAATTAGATTCCTGATTCTTAATACAGCTTGTACAGAAAATGATGATAATAGTGTTTGTCCTCAAATGTGCAACAACCTCCATGGAATATTTTTTTAAATGTCTTTCCCATATGAAAGTCAGAATATCCAGTACTGCAGGATCAGGAGACAAACTGGTGACAAAATAATGTGCTTTGTTCTGACTATTTGCCTTGGTGATAAATAACTTAAGATGGTCAGTTCTTGTTTTTATACTGGTACATTAAGCTGCCTCCTTAAGAATTCAGAGGAGGATAATCCAAAAAAGAAATTAAGAAAACAATCCCATTTACTATAGCATCAAAGGATAAAATACTTAGGAAAACAGTTAACCAAGGAGGTAAAAGACATGTACATTGAAAACAGTAAAACGCTGCTGAAAGAAATTGCAGAAGATGCAAGTAAGTGGCAAGACATCCTGTGCTGGGGCCCCTGGGTGGCTCAGTTGGTTAAGCAGCTGCCTTCGGCTCAGGTCATGATCCCAGGATCCTGGAATCAAGTTCCGCATCCAGCTCCTTATTCAGCAGGGAGCCTGCATCTCCCTCTGCTTGCCTCTCTCTCTCTCACTCTCTGACAAATAAATAAATAAAATCTTAAAAAAAAAAAGACATCTTATGCTTATGGCTAGAAAGACTTAACATAGTTAAATATTGTTTAAGTATCCATACTATGCAAAGCGATCTACAGATTCAAAGCAATCCCTATCACAGTCATAATGACATTTTTTTGTAGAACTAGAAAAAAATCCTAAAATTTATAAGAAACCTAAAGGGTCCTTGAATAACTAACTGGATAGCTAAAACAATCTTGAAAAAGAACAATTTGGAAGACTCATACTTCCTCATTTTAAAACATACAAGGCAATAGTAATCAAGATGGTATGGTATTAGCATAATGTCAGAACTATAAACCAATGGAACAGAATAGAGAGCACCGAAATAAACTCTTGCATATATGGCCAAATGATTTTTGACAAGGGTGCCAAAACTACACAATGGGAAAAGGACAACCTCTTCAACAAATAATATTGGGAAAACTGGATATCCATAGCCAAAAGATTAGATTGGGACCCTTACATCATATACAAAAATTAACTCACAATGGATTAAAGACCTAAATGTAAGACCTAAAATTCCTGAAGAAAACAGAGCTTCAAGACATTGGATTTGGCAATGATTTCTTGGATATGACAACAAAAGCAGTGGAAAAAAGAGTGGAAATAGACAAATGGGACATCAGACTTAAAACTTCTGTGCATCAAAAGAAACAATCAACAAAGCAAAAAGACAACTTTTGGAATGAGAGAAAATATTTGCAAATCACATATCTGGTAAGGGGTTAATATCTAGAATATATAAGGACTTTCTACAGCTCAAATGCAGAATAATAATCTGATTTAAAAATGGGCAAATGAATTGGGTAGACATTTCTCCAAAGATGATACACAAATGGTACACATATCCTGCCAATAAGCATATGAAAAGATGCTTAACATCACTAATCATAAGAGAAATACAAATCAAAAACTGCTGGTGAAATAAATTATTCAGATATTTCTTTTCATTTTGTGTTTCACAGAACATGCTTTAATTAACTCCACCTATTTATGATTTATTCTCAAGTATCCTTTTAAAAAGATTTTAGAAAAGTCTTACTGGGGGAAATCAACTATTAAATTTCTGTCAAAATATGAGAACTAATTGTCTCCTCTATTTTTTTGATTATAACATTAAACTCATTTATGATGAGAAGTCTAAGAAACTGTTTTTCTCAGTACAGCCTGGTTTTTATGTCATATTTCCTAAAGTGTGTGTGTGTGCGTGTGTGTGTGTGTGTGTGTGTGTGTGTGTTGCTGCTGTTGTCATTGCTGAATCCTTTGCTGGATTACTCCATTCCAAAGAACTTTCCTCCCCTTAATTTTTCATCCTCTTTTCGCCTCACGTTGTCAACAGCGATTCAGGTCCAAACCCCTTAGAGGCGGGAATCTCCTCAGAGCAGTGGGACGGGCACACATGTCACACACATCTCTCACACACAGTCTTCGGAGTCTCCACGGCTTCCGGAATCTGTGCAGTCAGCTGCTTCTTGGGCAGACAAGCCTCTCCACGTAGGGATGAAAAAATCATTACAAACAGAAGCAGACAATTGGTTTCTTGTAACTTTGGACTTCTTCATGCACTGATTCTGTTCAATCTAATGACTTAAGGCTGAACCATTACATTTCCCAATGCTGCTGAACATTACTTCATGGAGTTATGTAGTTTTATGTTTCTTCTCTTATTTATGTTTGTTTGGGGAATTTGCGAAATGCTTTTTGATCTGCAATAAGATGAGGGTTTTTTATATTGCAAAATAATGGACTACATGCTACATGAACTACCTTATCCTCTGTTCATTTTGCCCATTTTATTATACCCATTGGTAGCCAATAAATATGCCAACATTCTCTCATGTGAAACCTGTCCGACCCGTGAGGCATGACTCCCCATCATTGGATAGATCTGAACACAAATTTATCCCTGAAAAAAAATGAATGATAGCTTAAAGTATTTAAGTCAGCTAGGAAATGGTAGCAACAATTTTCTTAAACGGCCATATTAAAACAAAGAACATTTTCTCTTCCTACTTTGGAATGATTAATAGTCTCAATCTAAAAAGGAAATCCACATAGTAAGTGCTACCAACTACAAGGTAAAATGGCTGCTAAGATCATCTCTTAGAGTTTAAGGCCCTGTTCCCTCGGTCTTATTGTCTCTCTAAGTCATGGAAAGCAAGGACCAAATAACATCAGGAGTCTCAAGTGGCAGTATCCAATACAGGAGACACGAGCTGAATTTTTAAATTTAAATTTAATTAAAATCATACCAGCCACATGGAGCAAGTGACCACCATATAGGACAGTGTAGGTAGAAAATATTTCCTTCGTCCCAAAAAGCTCAGTTGGAAAGCACTCTCTAAAGCATCATGTATACACATTTGCCATCATTATTAGTCTTGGAGAATGTGCTCCACAGTCAAATTGCTAAATGCCACTTGTCTCAACCTGCACCTGTCCAATTTTACAAGGAATTTTAAGAAATCTCTAGCTTGAGGTAAATAGCTGGTGAGTGGCTGCCTTGTGAAACACAAGGGCCACTTTCACAGGTTAAGGATTCCCAAATATCCTTTAGAAAAGATCTAATAATCCCTTTTAGACGATTGTTAGGTACTCTTGTCTTTGTTTTTCTGAATTTCAATGAATTTAGGGAGTAAGCAGTAAACTTGTTTTCCTATAAAATATTCAGAAAGACTTTAAATATTACTAAGATCTCAGGTAGTAAGGAACTAAAACATCATGTTCCATCAATTATGACCGTTTCTTAATTATTCGAGTGTTAGATCCCTTCCTCAATCTGAAAACCACCTCTTAAAGAATATAAAGAATAATTCACCCTCTTTATTAAACGCAGAAACCCTTTCTTTCATCGAGGGGGAAGGGGATTTTTTTCAGTCTAGAGTGAAGTGTTGGGGTTGAGGGGGGCGGGGAGGGGGGATTGGTGACTAGGAAGGGATGTATATTTTAATTCAGGGATAGCAGAAAGGTAAGAAGGGAAAAAAGACTTTCTGATCATATGACAAAGTTTCTTCTACATCCCTCAAAGGAAGCCATTTCTCCCAAGGCATATTCCCAGCCATGGTCCCCAGCCACACCTGTGCCCTCTTTCACTCTAAGACTCACAAAGCAACACCCTTGCAAATCATAGGTAGTGGGATTATTAACCCCTAGTCATCATGTAGTAGGATACTTAGGTGCAAATAGGACCTATGAATAGCAGGGAATGTTACTGCATCAAAGAGCATGTGACCCATCAGAGATTAAGGGACGGCCTTACTCAGGAACACACACAGTAGTACAGTTTGGACCGTGCACACACTTTCAGGGAGGCTCTCACTCTTCAGCTCCGCTTGCCTGGGAATATACCTAATATGGTCCTTAAGTAGAAAGTGACATTTAAAGACGCTGATTTTAAAGATGAGGTAAATTTGATCTTGACTCGGTTGGTTCGTTAGTATTTGTGTTGTTGTCATGCTGATTTGTGCGAGTATTTTCACTCCTGATAACCTTTGCCATTGCTTAATAACAGCTTCTCGGTAGGGTTGTGGGATGCTGTGGGGTCACACGTATTTGGATCAAAATCTCAATGCCTGCCATGTACTGGTTTGATGATCTTGGGTAAACCTCAACCCGTCTGAAACTCAGCTTACCTTCTGGAAAAGGTGAGCTCTTTGACCTCAAAAGGGGTCTATGAGGACTAAATGAAATTACATATGTTGAAAATGCAAGTTAATTTTTTCAGTTATTTGCCCAATGCTTCAAAGTTCTTTGTGGAGAGTGTTTCTCCTTCCTCTAGCACTGTTATTTTTAATCAGTTAACATGTATCCAGTGCTTGCTAAGTCATTTGTATATATTAGGTTCATTTATTATATACATTTTCAGATGAGGAAACTGAGGCAAAGCGAGATTAAGTAACATGCCCAACACAGAGTTGAAACCAGGAATCTGAACCCAACTTTCTAATTCCAAAAACAAGGTTTATACACTTCCCAATAGGTGGAAACACGGTATTTAGTTTAGCGGATGTGCGAGGGAAATCACAAGAAAGGAATCAGTTATCCCTAATAAGGTAGAATACAATTAACATTCACTTCTGATTGGGCGACGGTTGCTTCTCTAGAGGTCGGGGGCATAGGGTATGTCTTATTCACACCTGTTCTTCCATCAGTTAGCACAGTGTTTTGGGGACATATAGTCGGCTTTTATTAAATGTCTCTTAAATTGACACGAAAACGTTTTCAACCGCTTCTGAGGGATGATTAGTGAAACACATGGATATGTGCCGTGTCTTATTCTCCCAAAATATAGAATTGTCTCTGAGGGTTATTTTCAAAAATAAGTGTGAAATCATGAAAGATGCAGGCATTCCTCACTCTGAGATCATGACTTGAGCCAAAGTCAGATGCTTAACCGGCTGAGCCACCCAGGCGCCCCACATTTTAACTTTTTAACAAGTATTGATAGAAACAGAATAATTTTCAGTTTGGTTAACAGCACACAAATTTAAATATTTTTTTGAAATTTCCATTTCTCATTTGTTTCCATATCAGGGGTTTCTTTCTTTTATTTCCTTATAGAGTATCGGGTTGGTAGGAAATCAACAACAGAACAAAAATTTAGCCACCACCTGCCAGAATTGTCATTCTGCAACAGGAAGACTCAAAGGAGATGAAAAACTCAAGGTTAATAAGATGATCACCGTTCCTCTCCTTCTCCTCCTTCTTCCTTTGCGTGTGTGTGTGTGTGTGTGTGTGTGTGTGTGTGTATCTAAAGCTGTGCCTCCCGGCCTTACTTCACCGAGCAAAAGATTGTAATCATTGCTAAAGTCTCAGGTTTTTGCTTCTCTGCACAAAAATGAAATCAGTGGTGTGTAGCTGAATGCATTCCAGATAGCAATAGCATATCATTAGCATATCAGTGACAGCAACACAAAATAGACTAAAACAAAAACATTGCATACAAATGGAGATGTGTAAGAGTTTCCTACAAAAAAGAAACTGTTTTCCTTGTTGCTTTTGGAATAGGTCTTTACATTATAATATGACAGAGCCAAAGCTTGCAAAACCTGGAAATCCTAGGAAATAAAATAGAGACCAGGAACCCAGAAACCTAGATCCTGTCGCTACTAAGTCACAGTGTGCTGCGGGGTGCATCACAACCGCCAGGGCTCCAGACCACATCTATCTGACCAGCGCTAACATGGAACCCCCAGTGAAACCTGCAGAGTTTGCTTCAAAAGCAGATGCCTGGCGCAGTCCAGCCTATAAGGGTGGGGGTTTTTTCATTCTATTTTTACTCCCTATCTGCCAATGGATTAAGATATGAGAAAATTATCTTAACCAGACATATTAGAATAAGCTAATATTGAAAATAGTATAAATAAATATTCATACATAACACAATATATATACATAACACAATAACAATATAATAATATATATTATTAATAATACATGCTCAAACAGTACATATATACTCAAACATGTACGAATTTATTTCTCATTCCCTAATAGCCCAAGACACCCATGTTCTTTACCAACAGAGAAGTATCCTCCATATAGTGATTCACTCAAAATAATCTTTCGTTCTTGTGGTACCCCTATCTCCTAGAGTCTTGTCGTCATCTACATTGAGTAGGCAGAAGGGGAAAGAGACGGAGGAGCCCATCAGGGAGGCTTCATGAGTCTTGCTAGGAGATGTCACTCACAGTCCATTGATTAGATGAAGATAAATGCCCACATCTAATGGCAGGAAAGGCTGGTAAATGGAATCCAGCCACGTGTCCGAGAAGAAGAGGAAAGAGATTTGGGTGAAGTTAGTGCTCCCTACCATATCCGGAGTCTCTATGTCACCTCTGGCTGCAATTATCACAATTCTCTTCTAACATTTTCTTTAGCAGAGGAAGTTGCCCTTTTCTCAATGGAAGACAACTGAAAAAAGCAATGTGACTCATGCTGTCTAATACTCCTTTAGAACAATAGTAAGTCCCTTAGCTGTGCTGTGGTTTGATCTCCATGCGGCCCTCTCTAGAAGAATTTTAAATGTTATGATTTAAATCTCATTTTATACAGGATTTCTCTTAGCAATAACATCAAAGAAGAGATCAGAATCTGTTTTTGAACAATATGATTCATTTATCTGTAATTCTGACAAATAAACAGCAACTTCAGAAAATACTGATCATGTCATATGAAAGCCATAAAAAAAAAAAAAAGGCCTTTCTCCAAAAGGCCTACATAGTTCATGTCAAACCTTTACCCTGAAACTAAATACACCTTTAAAAATTAGCAGTATTTTCTAGGTGTGAGCATGACCCATTTTAATCAGCACATGGAAGAAATTTTTATGAAGTCAGAATGTTTTTGTGCTAGTACATTCCCCTTTAGTTAATTAGACTTTATTTCTGAACCTATGACGCGTGCTCTAAAAATTCTAAACTATTCATAAAATATATTTGAAGAACAGATTGAGGTTTCATTATTTATAACTCAGTCAAGATACCAAACTGCCTAGATTGTAAACCTGCTGATACAGTAGCTTTTCTTTCCCACTCTTCAAATTGTTGCTACTCAAGTTTCTAATTTATGTGCAAATTGAATTTGCCTAATGCATATGGTAAGCTCTTTTTTCTCTTTTTTTTAGCAGTTTCCTAATACAGTGAGGTTTAAAGCACTTTTTTCCTGCATCTTACAAAAAGGCAATTGTACCGAATAGATTTTATTTTCTTTGTTTTTCGTGTTACTCTTCATACACCCCACCCAGAGACTGAGTGATTTTCTATCATGAACCAAATATTCATCAGGAAGCAAAGTCTCCTATGCGCCGACCAGATTTAACTCAGCTAAGAAACAAATGCAGAACTGCTTTTGTGACAGGTGTTGAGAGCACAAGTCAAGACTTCAAGATTCTGTTTTCAATATTAGTTCTAATCTCCTCGGGCTGATGATGTGTCATTGAGTCCATTTACATACATTCTTTAAAAGGAATACATCATTGAATGCACTTCATTTCACTGCACCTTCACTCTGCTGGGGACTATCTGAAGAATGAGAATCAAAGATAAACAAAATGGTCTTTGTTCCCGGGGAATGCACAGTCTAGCGGATAAGATGGCCAGGTAAACAAACCATTCCTATACCAATGTTTAGGAATTCCTGTACCAATGGCTCTCCGTGTTTTAAATATACTTCCAAATGCTACAGTTATTGATGGGATATTTGAAAAGATTAAAGAATTCAACACATCAGAAATAATTTCCCAAGTGTCACTACTACTGAATAAAACTTTCGTCGGACTCTAGGCGATATCCGATTCCCTGTCTATTGGCTTGGTGACTACAGCATTCTGTCGCTGTTTAAATAGACTACCCTGACCATATTCTTTTACATATTCACTAGAAAACGTTAGCATACATTCCAGTAAACATGGAAGTCTTTTATGGGACTGAGCCACTTACCTACCAAAAAAAAAAACGTGCCTTGGTGGTGATGAGCGTGACAAATACATTTTCATGATGTTTGGGCCATTGTAAATTTGAGGGTCTGTTTGCCAACACTTCCCAACCCACTAGCTAAGACAATATTTATAAGCCCTTATCCTTATACTTTTGCTACTTTATTCATCTTTGCTCAAGCAGACACTAAGGAGTCATACGACAGAGATAAATCATGTGCACAAAGCAGGTCTCTACCTGCTCATTGAAAGCCTTCCTCAGAGCAACAGCCACATACTTCTTCCTCACACCATCTCGACATTAAGCTCCTCGTCTACAGTCACGTTCATCTGAGGTCCCTGACCCTGTAAAACAGGTTGTTACTCACTGTTTACTAGTAGGACAGATCTATACCACCTGACCATGAGTTCTTCCAGAAAAAGAGAACGACCAGAAGTATTGCTTCTCACTCTTGACCTGAGAGTCTCTGCCTTCCCCACTGTCCTTCAGAGCAAGGACATCCTGTGTGGGGTAAAATGTCACCATAGTCCGCACTGGGCAGCAGCTTCTTTAAAGAAAGCTAACCTTTTTTCTTTCTTCTTCTTTAGTGAACTTTCTGTAGAAAACCACTCACGAGGGCATAATATTTATTTGAAGGAGAGGAGACGGTGCAGCATAAATGGATGCATTGAGTCTGAGCCATTTACTCTTTCAATTTACTTGTCCTTTTGGGTCCTGCTTGAGCTGCTGGTATGGAGCCATAGCCCAGGGAGATCAGCCAGCCTTGGAGGCAGATTTACCATATTGGACCAGAATGATTCTCAAAAGGAAGCTGGTTACCTTTCTTGGAATAAACATTCTCAAATAAAGATTTTCGTCTACTCACAATTCTTCTGAGCTTATCTCCATCCATTTACTCACTGAATGCCTTATTCTCTGCCAAATATATTTTACAATATTACTGTGAATAATCTTATAGTAAAAGAAATGAGGTAATGGGCATATATTGATAGATTTCACTAAATTTAACATGTACCTCCTTGTCCGGAGCAGTTGGCTTTAAAGAATGGTGAAATGGCCAGTTGGGTGTAACATCTCGTGAAGCTAGGCTAAATAAATAAATTTATTTATTCTACATAAAGTTCTCAGATAAAACACAGAACACAGAGTTAAATTTGAATTTCAGGTAATGGATAAATTGTTTTAGTATACTATAACCCAAATGTTGCATGGAACATACTCACTAAAAACATATTCTTTGTTTATGTGAAATTCAGATTGAATTGGTCATCCTCTATTTTTATTTGCTAAATCTGGCAAACTGGGTTGCACAAGATGCAATTCATGTTCTGTGCCCCCCCAAATATACATATATATATTTCTCACATTACCAGTATTCATTAAACCAATAACCAAGGGATGGAAATAGAAATAACACTGATAACACAAAATAGTACACTAGAAAACAAGTGGCTTCACATCTCTACTTTGCTGCTGCTAGTTTAGAAGTCAGAGTTATAGAGGAACGTTTCCACTAGAATGTATAATGATGATGATGATGGTGATAATAATAATAATAGTGATATTACATAATAATTTTTCCATTGAACTGAAAGCTGAGGCTTATCATGCCAAAGAATCAACAAACAAAGGGCTGGACTGCTCTATTTTCTGGTGCTCTGTTCTGTATCAGTATGTAACAGGCTACCCCCAAATCAGGGACTTCAAGAAATAATAGCATTTAGTTTGCTCAAGAATCTTCAATTGGGATGTCTGGGTGGCTGAGTCAGTTGAACATCTAACTCTTTGGTTTAGGCTCAGGTCGTGATCCCAAGGTCCTGAAATTGAGCCCTGCGATGGGCTCCGCAATCAGCGTGGAATCTGCTTGACAATTCTTTCCCTCTGACTCTCCCTGTGCCTCTCCCACTCATACTCTCTCTCTCCAAAAAATAAATAAATCTTTAAAAAAATCTTCAATTCATCAGGCTTAGGGTAACATTTTATCTCTGCTCCACTCAGTTAGCCAAGATAGCTCAGAGGCTGGGGGCTGGAATCGACTGAAAGCTCAATGCCTTGTACGTCTGGTGGTTAAAGCTGGGTGTAGCTGGTACATCAGATGGGTCTGGGATTGGAAGAGCTATATATGGCCTTTCCGTGTTGTCATGTCTATATTATTAGAGGGACTTCTGTCTGTTTGAGGTACCAAATTAAATCTTTTTCAGGTTCTATCAAAGGGTTTTAAACTCATTCCCCAGGCTTAATCTTTAGACAATATTCCTGACAGGAACCTACATCTCATATCTACCCAGAAGCTATTTCTTTTCATTTAGTGCTGTTTGCCATCTGGAAAGACTGAGAAAAAAAAAACAGCTTGTTTTTATTTTTTAAATAAAGCAAATTTTGGATCCTTAACATTTCTTTCTTCAGCTAATCTCTTTTTCTTCTAACATTTTACTGCAGGCAGCTAGAAAAAGCCGGGAAATACCTTCAGTACTACGCCTGAAATTATCCTCAGCTGCCTCATCCAGTTCATTGCGGGTAGTTTCTATTTTCCATATTACCGCAGGCGATCATATTACTAAACTTTCCACCACCACAGACCAAGAGCCTTTTTTCTGACTTACAGTAAAATTTTCCTCACCTTCTGGTAAGCCTCAGTCATAGTCCTTTCCTGAGCCATCAGTCCTCTTCTGACAATCTCTTCAAGGTGTTTAAGCTTTCACATATGCTGTCCTCCTGGTCCTGGAAGATCCCTTTTATAATCCAATTCCAAGGACACTGCAACTTATTTTAAGTTTATATTAGGGCAACAAACCACTTCCAAGTACCAAAACATGTCTTTTATTACTGAGTAATAAGCCATCTCAAAATTTAGTAGTACAAAATGACAATATTTGTTTTGTTTACAAATCTGAAATTTGGGGTGCCGGGGTGGCTCAGTCGGTTAAGCGTCTGCCTGCGGCTCAGGTCATGATCCCAGGGTCCTGGGATCGAGTTCCTCATCAGGCTCCTTGTTCAGCGGGGAGTCTGCTTCTCCCTCTCTCTCTGCCCCTCCCCCATGCTTATGCTCGCTCGCTCTCTCTCATAAATAATAAAATATTTTTTAAAAAGTCTGAAATTTGGGCAGAGCTCACTTGGGACATCTCTCTCTGCCCTATTCAGCATCAGTTAGTGTGGCTCAAAAACTGAGGACTGACGTTCAGACGGAAGCAGTATCACCTTCTTTGACCTGTACGTCAGTCCTGCAACATTATATTCATAAAACAGAGTCACTAAAGCCAGTCCATATTCAAGGAGTGAAGAATTATATTCCATCATTTAAAGGAAGAAGTTGCAGACATTTTTAAACCACTGTGGATGGGAAGACTGATTCTGATCATCAAGGAAAAGTCTAGTAGTTGCAACATAAATCTTTGAGGTGTCTTTATACTTTCATAACAAGAAAGGAAATTAATGGACGCTTACTGCGATTCAATACTGGTGAAACCTGCAATGGTAAAGACACTTTCAGAATGAATACCTAGGGAAAATCATCAGGTAAAGAATACAAACCAGCCGAAGCAGTGACGGAAGGCAAACAAAAAACAAAAAAACAAAAAAACATGAAGAAGAGGAATGGAGTTTGAAATACTATTTAAGGCCAGGCCTAGTAGCAGAATGAGAATGGTAATAGCTTCTTATAAATATATATGTATGTATTTAAATTTTTCCTCTCCTTCCCTTCTCCCTTTCCCATACTTTTTTATACAAAGTGTGTAGGAGCTGTTTATCTTTAGAATTTAATTTTTAGGTCACAAGAAATTAAGTGGTAATTTAAGTAATTTTAATTGAACAAGAAGGGATAACTTTTGAAAAAATCAATAGCGTTGGTAAACCTCGAGCCACACAAACCAAGGGAAAAAAAGAGAGACACAAATTACTATTGCAAATGAAAAAGGAGCCATCACTACTGATTCCATGGACACTGAAAGGATGATAAAGGAATATTATGAATAGATCTGTGTCCCACAAATTTAATAATTTAAATGAAATGGACACATTCCATGAAAGACAAAATCAACAAAAACTGCCACAAGGATAAATAGACATTCTGAATAGACTTATATCTATTAAAGAAGTGGGTCAACAATTAATAATCTTCCGAAACAGAAGGCACCAGGCCTAGATGGTTTCACTGGTGAATTCAAATATTTAAGGAAGAAATAATTCCAATTTTTTACAACCTTCCAGAAAATAGAAGCAGAAAGAACACTCTTAACTCATTTTATGAGGCCTGAATTATTCTAATATTAAAATCAGACAAAGACAATACAAAGAAGGAAGGTTACAGATCAATATCTCTCATGACATTGCATATATATGCAGCAATTCTTAAAAAAATAGCAGACTGAATCCAAAAATATGTAAAAAGAATTAGATACCATGACCACGTCATATTAAGTCCAAGTGTACAAGACTGGTTCAACATTCAAAAACTCAACTGATGTAATTTATCACAACAGTCTAAAGAAGAAAAAGCATAAAACAATTAGCAATAGATGCAGAAAAAGCATTTGGCAAAGTTCAACACTTTGATATTAAAGATATATATATATTTCATGAAATATATATTTCATGATATTAAAAAAGGGGGTATATCCTCAACCATTCCTATTCAACATCATACTGCAAATCTTTGCTAATTCAATCAGAGTCCAGAAATAAAAATAAAAAGGGAAATAAAAGGTACACGAATTGAGATGAGAGAAATAAAACCATCTTTGTTTGCAGATGATTTGATTATCTATGCAGAAATTCCTAAAGATTCAACAAAAAAATGGTTGGGAGTAATAAGCAATTATTACAAGGTTTCAGAAGTTAATACACACAAGACAACTAATTCTTATATATCCTACATACCAACAATGGACAATTGGAATTTGGAATTAAAACATAACAGCATTTAAATTAGCACCACCAAAAATTAAATACTTACATATAAATCTAACAAAATGTGAACCAGATCTATTTAAGAAAAATTACAATAAAACTCTGAGAAAAAAAAATCGGAGAAGATCTAAAGAAATAGATATTTCATGTTCATGAATAGGAAGACTCAAATTTATTGAATGTCAATTATTCCCAATCTTGATCTACAGATTCAATACAGATATTTTGTTGATATTGGCAAACTAATTCTAAAGTTCATATAGAAAGGCAGAAGAGCCAGAATTGCCAACACAATTCTGAAAAAGAAAAGTTGGAGGATTGACACTACCCAATTTTAAGACTGACTATAAAGCTGCAGTGGCTAGGACAGGGTGGTATTGGTAAAAGAATAGACAAACATTTTAATGGAACAGAATAGAGAGACCAGAAGTAGACCCATACACTTATTGTCAATATTTCTCTGACAAAAGAACAAAGGCATTTCAATGGAGAAAGGACAGTCTTTTCTGCCAATGGTGCTGGAGCAACTGAACATCCATATGCCAAAAAAAAAAAAAAGGAATCTAAATACACACCTTAACCCGTCTCACAAAAATTAACTCAAAATGGATCATAGATCTAACTGTAAAATGCAAAACTATAGAAAGTCTAGAAGTCAGAAAAACAATTCTAGGGTTGACAATGACATTTTAAATACAACACCGAAAACACAGCACATGAAAGAAAAAAAATGATAAACTGAACTTTGCTAAAGTTAAAAATTTCTGTGCTACCAATGGTTCTGTTCAGAAAATGGTAAGACGAGCCACAGACTGGGAAAACATTTTTACAGAACACATACCTGATAAAGGACTTATAATCAAACTTCATCCCCCCCCCAAAGCACCCTCTTAAAACTCAACTATAAGAAAAGGGGCAAAATATCTGAACAGATACCTCACCAAAGAAAATATACAGATGGCAAATAAGATGTGGAAATATGTTCAACATCATGTATCCTCAGGGCATGCAAATTAAAACAACAATGAGACACCACTACATACGTACCTAGGATGTGTTTAATCAGCTGTGTTAGGACAAGTAGAACAGAAATGACTTCAGTGAAGGAAGAAGTTTCTATACTCACAGATCCCTAAAAACAGGAGGCACAGCACACCACAGAGGGGACATACGGGGGATATGTTGTCGGTCAGAAGGCAGAGGGAGGGAGAGAAAAACATGGGCAATAGCTTTTATTGTTTTCATAGGAAGAAATTGGTGTGGTAGATAAACAGATATAGACTTGGCTAGTCTGAACAATTTCAGCAGGCTTGGTGTGTAGAGGTTGTCATGAGTTGTCTGGTACCGGGCCCTGAGTTGATTAGGTCAGAAGAATATGGACTTGGCATGTGAAAGTTGTATAAGGTTGGTGGTTGGGATTATGGGTTTTGGATTGGTTGGTTTGCATATGAATGACGTGATCACAAGGGAATCATTTACTACGTCTAGGAGTGAGCTAGTCCAGGGAGAAGTCTCTCACTGTCAGGAAGGCCTCAAGATGCTAAAGCATTAAAAAACGCAGAAAATAAGAAACATGACTAATACAAAACACCTTCAGAGTAGCTAAAATCCAAAACCACTGACGTCAAATGCTGGAGACAAAGTAGAGCAGCAGGGACTCTCAGTCATTGTTTGTGGGAATGCAAAATAGTATGGCCGCTTTGGAAAATACTTCGGCAGCCCTTACAAAGTCAACCAGAAGTTGGCCAGATGAACCAGCAACTGCACTCCTAGATATTTACCCAAATCAGCTGAAGCTTTAGAACCATACAAAATTCTGCACATGAATATATATAATAAATACTCAAAACTGCCAAAAATCAGAGCAACCAAAATGTCTTCCAAGGGGTAAATGGATAAACAAAACATGGTACACCCATAAAATGGAATATTATTCAGTGATAAAAAGAAATGAGCCATCAAGCCACAGAAATACAGAGGACTCTTAAATGCATATTGTTCAGTGAAAGAGCTAATCTGACAAGGCAACATACGGTATGACTCCAGCAATATGACATTCTGGAAAAGGCCAAACTGTGGAGATGGTTAAAAGACCAGTGGTTGCCAGGGATTCAGTGGTGGGAAGGACAGGGGGATAAATAAGGGAAGCACATGGCATTTTGAGGGCAGGAAAACGATTCTGTATACTAACTACTATAATGGTAGACACATGAAATAATGCGCTTGTCAGGATGCATAGAATTTTACATCCCAGTGAGTGAACCCTAATGTAAACTGTAGATTTTAGTTAATGATAATTTATCGATATTAGTTCATCAGCCGTAACAAATGTACCATAACAAAGCAAGATGTTAATAATAGGAGAAACTGTATTGGCAGAGATGGGGTATATAGAAACTCTGTTTTCCATGCCATTTTTCTCTAAACTTAAAACTACTTGAAAAGACAGTATTTAAAAAATGAAAAGGCAAGCACAATCTATGAAAAGATAGTTACTTTTCATTAACTGACAAAAGATGAATATCCAAAAAATTTAGAAAAAGTAAAAAATTAATGAAAAGGAGGGGAGATGAATGAACAGGAAATCCACAGAAAAGAAACTAAAATGGCTAATCTACGTATTGAACTCAATGGCAATACTTAAAAACAATAAAATTGACATAGTTCTCATTGACCAAAATATAAAAGTTGGACAATTTCGAGTGGTGGTGAGACTGTAGCCATGAAGAACTCTCAGCCCCTAATTTGGGTGTGTAGATTGGAACATTTGCTCTGGTGAGATCTAGTTGGTTAGATTTGTACAAATCATGTCATATAGCAATGGCACCTGAAGTATTCATCGAAGATAAAGTCTGATACGTGCACAAAAGGGGGCACAGACAAAAATATTCATCACACCATAGCTAGTAATATTAAAAATATGTAAGAAATTTAAGAAAAGAATGACTAATGAAATAAAAGAATACATAGCATTTAATATGAATAACCTTGAGCTATACATCTTATAGGAATAAACTCCCAGAACAATAATGAGTAAAAAAAGCAGAATTATATGTAAAGAGTCATGTTTGAAGACATGAGAAGTTTTTATTTAGGATGCATACATATGTAGAAATAGGATAAAAACATGAATAGAAATAATCAATACTGAGTTTTGTGGAAATGATTACCTCAGGGAAGAAAGAGAAAAAGGTTTGGAGAAGGCAATACAAGGAGCTTCCACTATATCTGTAATGTTTTACTTCTTTAAATAATTCTGAAGCAAATATTGGCAAAATGTCAAGATTTTATTTAGAGTTGGGTGGGGGTGTGTGACTGTTCTCTTTGCTGTCATACTTTTCTGTATATTTGAAGGACTTAACTTTAATTAGTGAAACAATATGTATATAATAAACCAGCTCCATTATGTTTATCTTGAAGATGAGAAAAAGAAACCGAATGAAAGATGTTGGTTGCGACAATGACCTCTTAGGAACTATGCCATCATAATATAATGAGTTCAGGGGGTTCAACTCAAGAGACAGTGATGAGCCTTATGCTGTCATGGACATACCAGGGAGAGAATGATGTTTAAAATTAGCAGCAGTGACAGGGTCAGAAGTCCTTCTACCCTAACTATTCCCAGCAAGGAAAGCTGTCCCAAATTACCACTGGTGATGGTCTGCTGGGAATGGGAGAGTACCCTCTATCAGGACTCCCCTTGTTCTCAGAAAACACTATCAGCTGAGCTGTCATTATTAACAAAGCCCAAAAGGAGACTGAAAGCTTTGTTTCACTCTTTGCCCAGCCCTCCAACATTGTTGGAGGTACCTATTCAGTTGTTAAAAAACAAAAAACAAAAAACCATCGTGTTGCACAGCTGCACTGTGCTGATACGAAAGTTGATGGCATCGGCTATAATTTTGAGGGGTAGTGTGGACGTTTTGTGATGTGAAAAGTTTCTGTGCACACAGATTGACCAGAGAAGCAAATGAAACAAACATGCAGCAGAGTTGAGGATATAGAAATTTTGGATCTTTCTGGGATTTAGGGGTGGGCTTGATTTTTCTCCAAAGAAATAACTCACTCCCATCTAAAAGAAAAATATGAGAGAGAACGCAGGTAAATATGAGAATCTGTTTTAATGACGTTGATTTATTTCAGTAGATGGAGACCAAATTAAACCAGAAAATAAGGAGAAAAATAAAAATTAGCAGCAATAGCAGGGTTCCCAATTGGCCAACTTGAAGATCAAATAGTAAAAACTCCTAGAAATGCAGTAAGATAGGATGCTGGAAAACTGAGCTTGAGACTGCCCTCTGACATAAGCTACCACTTCCATGGAATTCAGTCTTCTCATCTCTAAAATGAATGTTCCGGGTTAGATCAATGTTTCTCAAATGTCATCCTTAGGCCACCTATCAGAACCATGTAGAGGTATTCATGACAAACTCAGATTCCTGGACCACACACAGACCTACAGGATTACCATGCATTGGCTGGGGTGACAAGATCCATTTTTACAACTTCTCCAAGAAATTGTATATACAATTTGGGACCCAGTATAGAGCATTTCAGGTCTTAAATACCTCTTTCTATGCTAATCATTGATGATTTAATGTGATTCCTTTTGACTATGTCTCTAGATTTTATGACATTTTCAGCATTTTGTAAGAGAATTAATGTGTTTTTTTTCTTAAGTTTCTTAAGTTGGTGTAGTTTCCCAAAGAGTGCAGTCAATGATCTACCCTCTGAAAAAAAATTGTCTATAGTTCCTAGTACAAACAGGTCTCTCTAGCAATCTTTGTTGATGATGATGATGAAGTTGGTAACAAACAGAATGGCTATTCCTTCACACTCTGAAGCATAATACTTTAATTCTGTACAGTGAAGCTGTTTAGGAAAGTTATTTAGAAAGGGAAGGGAAGATCTTTTATAGGAAACACCCAGGACTAGCTTCCCTAGTTTTACTCCCTTCTATACTCATCTGCAATATTTCACTGTGTTGATTCTAGTTCAGTATCCATAAATTTGTGTCTACTCCTTATCTTTTTAAAATTTTTATTGTTGACATACAGCTGACGTATAATATCACATTAGTTTCAGAGGTACAACATAGTGGTCTGACAGGTCTAGACACCATGCTCACCACAGTGTCTAGTTACCATCTGGCACCTACGACACTATTAAAATATTATTGACTCTATTCCCTTTGCTGTACTTTTCATCCACATCACTTATTTTATAACTAGAGGTTTGAACCTCTTAATCCCCCTCACCTGTTTCACTCATCTCCCCAACCCTTTCCCCCTGGCAAGCACCAGTTTGCTCTCTGTATTTATGAGTTATTTCTATTTTTTGTTTGTTTGTTCATTTTTTAATCAGATACGTGCCAAATCTCCTAATTGCCAGGAGTTTTGCTTTTTATGCATGGGAGACTAAGATTTAAAAAACAATATACAGTGATTTTCCCCAAAAAAGTCACAGGTTGGGGGTAAATTGACAATATGCACTACCATGTTATTGTGGGGTGTTAAAACAGTTACGATAAAGTGATTTAACACCACAGAAAGAGAAGCAACTTGCCCTAATCTGGGAAAGTCAAGGAAGGTTTCACCAAAGAGGTCATATTAGATCTGGGTCTTAGAAATTGTGTCATACGAGAGAAGAAAGGTAAACAGAGAAGGCCAGGAGGGATGTGAAGAAAATTCCAGGAAGAGGCGAAGCCTAAGTAAAGGCATAAAAATTTAAAATGATACCATGTGCTTAGGAGATGATCCGTTACTCTTTGTTTTAGGGAGAAGGACGAAACATGAGTTTGCAAAATGAGTTTGGGCTCAGATTGGGAAGGTCTTGAATACCATGCGAAAATTTAAGATAATTTTTATTCAGTGTAATGTCATGCTTTGATCTCCATTTTGAAAAATTTCTCTAGAACAAATACAAAAAGTGGAGAACAAGGTAGAAACCAGTAGGTAATAGATGTGTTAGGAGACTGGTATGGTAGTGCAGGTGAGTACCTGCTTTAGTAAAGCTATAGTGATGGAAAGCAGGGAAAAGACTGGAAAGGTATTTCAGCAGCAGAATTCCAGGGGGTTAGTATGTGATCAGATATGTGGGAAGAAAGGGCCCAGGGGAAATGTCAAAGTTGTTTATGTGGTTTCTGGATGTGGTGACTGAAAGGCTGGAGGTATGATTAATAGAGACAGACGAACAAAGGAGTAGGAGCAGAGTGGGGTGGATGAGCTTGATATTTGACATGTAGAGTTTGAAGTGCTTTCATTAGTCCAGAGATTTGGATCTCACGAAAATGTGGGCCTGGGCATGTCGATTTGGAGGACGGCAGGATCAAGTTAATGGTTGAAGTCAGCCAAGTTCCTAAGACTGCCGAGAGGGAACTCAGAATGGGAGTATAAGACAGTTAGGGATAGAAAATGGAGAACGTTGGGGCGCCTGGGTGACTCAGTCATTAAGCGTCTGCCTTCGGCTCAGGGCATGATCCCAGAGTCCTGGGATCGAGCCCCACATCAGGCTCCTCCACTGGAAGCCTGCTTCTTCCTCTCCCACTCCCCCTGCTTGCGTTCCCTCTCTCGCTGGCTGTCTCTCTCTGTCAAATAAATAAATAAAATCTTAAAAAAAAAAAAAGAAAGAAAGAAAATGGAGAACGTCTACGTTTAACTGCTTTGCATATGGGCAGACATTATGAGAGATAACCCATGAGGGAATGAGATGGGAGAATGCATGCAGCTAGTTACCAGGACAAAAGAAAGTACTGAAGTTCTAGAAAGGCACAGAATGCTTAAACTACCAATGCTTAAAGCAGCAATTGATTACTTTGTTACATTTCTTTCTTCATATTGGACCACACCAGATATATAACATGCTAACAAGAAAGGTTTTATAAAGAGTATATAAAATACATTTAAGGTAGCACATCGATATTATTAAATTAAAAGAAAGAGAAGCAGGCGACAATTGGGATATGGGTACATGGACTATAGAAACAGGTGCGGCATTACTTTTTTCAGACCACTTACTGAAGCCTTCATAAGCTTTCTACAACTTGAGGTTTAGAATTATTCATGATAAACTGAAGGAAAAAATATAAAAGGAGGAAAATATTTAGAAATAAGACGAAGTGGAGTTTCTTATTTCATGATTTTATTGCTAAAATCGATAGAGTGGGGAACAGAGTAGATAATGAACTTAAACAATTCATAAAAATATACACTTTCTCACTGATAAAGAATTAGCAATTCAGAGAATGAGAATCTGGCTCATTATTTTAATTAATTCAGCATTATTTTAACAAATTTTTATTGAGTGCTTACCATATGCCAAATACTATTCTAGGGGCTGGGATACACCAGAGAGCAAGACAGATGAAGATTCCTGCCTTATAAAGCCTATCAAATAAATAGCTAACCGATTAGTGGTTGATATTTGCTAGAGCGAAGGGGAAAAAATGGTGAAGAGGGAGAGGAAGTGCATGGGGCGAACAATGCTCGCAGTTGTAAGGATAGCCAGGAATACCCTTACAAGAAAGTAACATTTGAGTCATGACTTCATTTAGGTTAGAGAAAGTGATGCTGACACGGGAGGGAGCAATTATAGCAAGTGCAAAGCCAAGAGGTGGCAGCGTGTCTGCTGTCCTGGGAGAACAGACAGGAGTCCTCAGAGTCTGGACTCGACTGGAAAACTGTGGTGGGCAGGGGTAGGGGGGACAGGGTACATATGAGAGGCAGTGCTAGCCAGATCCTGCAAAGCTCTGCAGGCCATCATGAGGATTTTGCCTTTCCTTCTGAGTGAGATACTGGTTTCAAGCGGAGGTGGAAGAATTATAGTCTTACGTTGCAATGGAATAAGGTACTGGCATAATTGCTACAATTGTTGTTGGTTTTTTTTGTTTGTTTAAGTAGGCTCCATGCCCAGTATGGAGCCCAATGCAGGGCTTGAACCCACAACCCTGAGATCAAGACCTAAACTGAGATCAAGAGCCCTACGCTTAACCACTGAGCCACCCAGGGGCCCCTCTACGGTTGGCTTTCTTACAGAAAATAACTCTCTTGATTTTGTCCATACGTATTATAGTAGGCAGAATTCTAAGGATGTCCTCCAAGATGCCCGTGCCCTGGTAGTCCAGCACTGCGGAAGGAATTTGCAGATGGAATTAAGGCTACAATCAGCTGATAGGAAAACAAGGAGATCATCTAAGTTGATCCGTGAATCCCATGCGACAATGCAAGACTTTAAAAGCAGAGATAAAGAGAGAAAAATCAGGCAGAAGGCAAGGTCATAGATTCAAGGCAAGAAAAGGATTCTACCTGCCATTCCTGGCTTTGGAGATGGAAAGAGGCGGCCACAGGACAAGCAGTACAGGAAACCTTTAGAAGCTGAGAACAATCCCAGGCCAGCCTCTGTTAAGAAACAGGGACCTCAGTCCTTACTTGCAACTACGGGAAATGGAATTCTGCCAACAATCTGTAACTGCTTAGAAGCGGATTATTCCCCAGAACCTTCAGAAATGGACCCAGCCCTGCCCCACTGCTTTCAGCTGGTGAAACCTAGAAAAGAGGAAACTTGCTTTCTCCAGACTTGCGAAGTACAAAACTGGGAGATAACAAATAGATGTTGTTTTAAGCCACTAACTTTGTGTTACGTTGTTAGGACAGCAACTGAAAACTAAAACTTATATAAAACATAAAACATCCAAATATTGTATTTGCCTAACATTTCATTGAGAACAAAATCTGTGACTTATTCTTCTAAAAGAATTCTCTTTATATTTCTGTACATGAATGTCCTAGTTCAGACATGACTCAGTATAAGACAGCGCATTAATCCCTCAGTGATTAAAGAAACTGAAATAATTTACTTTGGGAATTTTGCTTATTGTATCATTCCCTAAATAGTTTATGTTCTAGTGGATTCAGAAAGCCTAGAATTTATTAGAGAAAATGTAAGATCTATCAGGGACTGGGACTCAATAAGTGAATATGGCATTTTGTCATCATAACTGTACATCGAAGGGAGAAAAATCAAAAGGTTTTCCTAACTAGCTAAAACCAAGAAAGCAGTGGAATAAGATTCTACCATGAAATTCATATTACCATCAAGAATCTCAAAGATTGCAGGATTATAGGTATAGAAGACAAACCCCACAGTCTCCCCAAAACCATCCCTAGGTTTGGTCTCATGTGCTTACTGTTGTCATATCCACCACGGAATGGAAAGCAGACGTCTCAAGATGAGCTTTTCCTTAATTGCATGTCGACATAAGAGACAATTGTCTACAGATTCCCAGTTTCCTTATATTCTTGGGGCACCTGGGTGGCTCAGTGGGTTAAGCGTCTGACTCTTGATTTTGGCTCAGCTAATGCTCTTAGGGTGGTGGGATTGAGCTCAGGCTCGTCGCTAGGCATCAGGCTCCACACTCAGCACAGGGTCCGCTTGGGGTGCTCTCTCCCCTCCCCCCACTCGTGCTCTTTAAATAAATAAATAAAATCTTTTAAAAAACCATGAGATATTCTTACAGACCTCCAGTCTTGCATAACTCACAGTGCTTGCTCCCATCTGAACATCACAGGCATGGTGTTTCTCTTGTCAGGAGATTTTTCCAGTGGATTGTGTGCACTTGTGTTAAGCCCAAGTTGTTGATGTCTAAACACAGACTCTGCATTTTCCTGTAAGACATCCCAGCCATTTTAAAGCCCATCAAAAAAGATACAGTGAGTGCTGCCCCCACAGCTTCTAGTCTTCAGTGAAGATGATGAAACGCACTCAGAAATAAATAGCTTCATTCAAACTAGAGCTTAAAAACACCAGATTGATCCACTGGTTTCAAACGGGTTTTCAATCGCAGCTGACAGTGGCATCCTGTGGGGCTCAAAAGATGGTCTTGTCTTATTTGAAAGTGGGACTTTCAAACACAGCCATCATTCAGAACACTTCAGAAAGCCCTTCTCCTCCCTGTATATTTGACTCCATCCCTTTCTCTTCATCTTGAAATTTTCCTACAGAATTGATCGACTCAGAAAAAAGGAGGGAAATGCAGAATTCAGTAGGCTACAGAAATTCTTGTATATTACAATCATTTCTTCCCTGACTAAATGTAATAAAAACATATCCTTATCTCCTTCCCAGATTCCCAAAGCCGCCAAAGATTATAATGTTCAGTTTTTAAAATATCTTTCTTTTTTGGATATTTTGAATTTAATTTAACTGTAGAGAAGATTAAAAACCTGTGACTGTCCTGTCTCACTTAAGCTATGGGATATTTTAGAAAGCAAGTATCATATTTTGCTATTATAAAATTAATTCAACTGTGCATTCTTTTATTCATTCCATTATAAATAATTTGACAGACTTCTACTGACTATCTCCTATCATGTACCAGGTTCTGTAGTTGGCACTGCGTATACATAAATAGGATGAAGTCTCTGCCTATGAAAAGTTCATAATCTACTTAACCAACCAATGTCACATAGACGCATGCCCCACGCACACTCACCAACCCATAATAGATGCCAATCGAAAGTTCTTTCTACAATTAAGATGATTCAAGTTCATCTCAGTTGGGGAATGGGGAATTTCTCAATAAATTATGACCCGGCCCTTTTACTTACTCTCAAATGGATTTTTTATCATCTATTATTTATCAATTGATCTTTGAGGCTGAACGAAATCAATATATTTTGTACTGTCTTCTTAAAGGCAATCAGGTTTCCTGGAACTGAAATGTACTGAGGGACTCATCTTTGTTATCCTTAAACAATGTGGGTAAATCGTATAAAAATTAGACAACATTTCTATCAGAGTTGAAACAGGTGCCAACAGAAACATGGGGGCCAAGCAGGAGAGATTACATTACCCTGATGTCCCATAAAGTCCGATAACCTGTGCCAAGAACGTGTTTGGTAATTGCATGTAAAAAAACATTCTAATCATATTCTTTGTGAGTTGTAAGTTCTAGTGGGGATTCAGAGAAGCTGTCTTCAAGCATGATGACGTTCAATACGAACTTGCCACACGCTTGTCACTTTGCCTTGAGAATTTGAGGACTTTTCTTTCACACGTGGCAATACTAAATAAATACATGAATGAATGGAAAGCAGCGGCTGAGGGCAGAGAAGCGGGCTGAGGATCCTCTCCTCTGATTACTTCACAGCAGAAGGAACTGAACTATTAGTCCTTCTGAGAATGAGAGGTCTTGTTGCAGGAAAGATACAAGGTAATACCGTCTATAATTGTACTCGCTTTTCCAGAAAACCTTGAAAATCATTAAAAATTCCCCTCTTCCTCTCATGCCGAAGTTGCATAAATATGGTGTTATATGATTCAGGAATTTGCATAATTATAGCTTGCTGTATTTTGCCATAACCTAATAAAGAACTTTATTTCGATAAAACAGCAACTAAACCAGACATGATTGTTAGGCTCAATATCAATTGTCCCTCATTAATGTTGCAGAGAAGCGATTAGCATTTTGAGGCAAACAAGGTGTACTTAGTTAGTGGGACATGACCCCGCTGTCACTAAATTATATCTATGATTAATGATCTTCTCCAGTTTAAAGTTTGAAACACAACAAAGAGATTGTAAGTGAAAAATGGGTGAGAGATAGGGAAAAATGAGAAAGATGAACCTTAAGACTTGACTCATATATGCCATTGTTCAATACCGAACCTGGCTCCTAGTGCAATTGACCTCAAGGTTGATGCTCAGATTCCAAGACAGTGGTTTTTAACCCTGGCCACACATAAAAATCACCTGTGGAACTTTTTAAAAACCCCAGTGTTCAGGTCCCACCTCAGACTAATTAAATTCTCTGGAGGTGAGACCTGGGCACTACGAGGTTTTCAAAGAATAAATGCCGTAATATCCACATTTTAAAAATGAAACTCAAGTCAGGAAGAAAATAAAAAGAAAAAGGTGTATTTAAACACATTATGATAAAGATTTTGATTTGGGTTTTCTACTTTACATTGTCAGAATAAAAAATCACTTTCCTCTGGTTTCCTAGGTCATCCAGAGCTAAATAGAGAATTGGCGGGGACGGGGTGTTTAGGTATTTATTTCACCACTGAAAGATCATTTTATTATATGGAACGTAGTTTCATTTCATTCTAATCAGTCCGTTACAATCACAGCCAAATCGAGAAAGACAAAACCTACAAAATTAGAACCATTTTAGAACTCTCCCCAAAAAGATTTTTTCTTCGTGTATGTACATATATGTAAACTCACAGCCTACTGTACTTTGGCTCCCTTTTCAATAAGTCTGATTTAGGAGCTATCCAACCTGGTAACAATTGCCTTGTTACCAGAAACACTGAAAAGACCTCACTTTGGTAGCCCAGCGTTATCTAGAATCAGGTATTTCAGGATGCATCATCCTGGGCGGAGCATTTGGTTAAGTGACTGACTCCTGGTTTTGGTTCAGGTCATGATCTCATGGTTATGGGATCGAGCCCTGCATTGGCCTCTGCACTTAGCACAGAATCTGCATGGGATTCTCTCTTTCTCCCTCTATCCCTTCTGCTCATGCTCTCTCTCTCAAATAAATAAGAAAATCTCAAAACAAATAAATAAATGCAACACGAAACAGGATTACATTCAGACTTTCACAAGCCCTAACACTGAGAAGATTACGGTGTACCTCCACGTGTAATTCAAAGTAAACACAATATTAAGTCATTAAACAAAATTTTTCATATATGCTGATATAAAATATCTTTTTCCAAATTTTCTGCCTATAAAATTCAGGATAACTTCATTAAAGTTGGACTTTTCTCAAAATGTTGGTGTATCTAATACATGTCAGGCAGCCGATCAAGTGTTCTATCACTATGTAACTTGACTAGACAACCGATTCGTGCCCATATGTATACATGCAATATTAGTGGGTGTATATTTTTGCAGATTTTATATCTGGCACCCAATGGAAAGTTGAGTAAGGGGAAGATCAAAGATGGAAGGAAGGAAGGAAGGAAGGAAGGAAGGAAGGAAGGAAGGAAGGCAGGCAGACAGGAGGGAGAGAGGGAAGGAGAGGACGAGGGGAGGAGGGGAGGGAAATATCATTGGAATGAAACCAAATAGAATTTTTTCTTCTCTTTTACCCCTAATTCTTCAACCCATTTCTACTGTTCACTTGCCTTCTCCTTCCATTCATCTGTTCATTCCCCCTTTTGATAAAAATCCCTAGCAACTCCCAAAGTTGATGAATTGTCACCGTACATACTAAAACGTTTTCACAAAGATGGCAAACTAGATTCAGAAATAATTTTTACTCAAAGTTCTGAGAAACCCTCACAGACCTTGTAGAGATTACCCAAGTTTGAAATCAATTCAGTTGCTCTACTGCCTGAAGTGCTATTAAAGTGATTGATTGATATATGGTTTTTGAATGTATTCACTTCATTATTTGAGTCATTTCCACCTTGCTAGTGCTACCGGTTAAACTTAGTAAGTTGACCCTTCAATCTAGACGTGCTATGTATTGTGTGATATTAACTTTCGTGAATCTGGTCAGTTGTGAGATCTCTTTAGTGCTTATATTCAGACAGTTCTTCATCTTTTTTCTTTTGCTAATAAACAGTTAATATGGCTTTGAACTGCCTTATGAATAAATTACCAACGCTGTTGCGTCATTTCAGATAAAGAGGGATCAGTACAGAGATTCAGACTGCTCCATACACATAAAGCATTTCAGATCCTTTTCATGTATACCTTAGAATTAGCTAGAGGTCAGAAGAAAATAGAAAAAATATCTTTATTTTCTAATAATATCTTGTAGTTTTCACTCAGAAAAAAAGCGAAGTTTTCATTTAACTTAATGAAACAAAAAAGTAGTTAATTATATAATCAGTGGATTCATTCCTAATTTTATATATTGGCAGAGGCATTTCATCTTGAGTCCTCCACACCCTTGGAATATATTAGCATTGGAAATCATGGATTAAATTCTTGGGCATATTGGAAAGGTAAATATAATAGTGATATGTGTTATATAAATATGTGCATAAATATGTAGGTAGGACTACAATTTGGAAATGGTTGGTTGGACTGGTACATTATCTTATCGGGTAGGATTTCTTTTTTTTTTAGATTCTTAACTTGCTGCCAGATTTCGTGCTTAGTTGGAGAGGGTTTCATATGATTTTTTGTATGTTTATTTATGGTATTTTTTTCACTAAAAATGCATCATTACCTTAGCAGCTGCCGCACCACATGGAGCAGCATGTGTGCTTTTTAGAAGAGAACCGGAGCACCTTCCCCCAGAAACCCGGAGCCAATATGCTTTGGGAAGTCTGCAGCAGGACTCAGATTTCACCAGCAAGATCATGTAGGATTTAGATATTTTTGCCGGCTTTTTTTTTTCCAATAATAATTTTCTTTACCATTTCTTCCTTCCTGAGTATTCTATTTAAAAATACTATTTCAAAAAAAGAAAAAATATAAAAGTTAATGCATAACGAAAGAGAGCTTAAAATACATTCTCTTGCTTGGGGCCATTTTGGAAGGAGCTTAGGGCTGCCTCTACTTAACAAACAAAACATGAAAGAGAAAAACACAGAAATGGGTAATGGTGTATTTTTCATGAATGAGCCTGTCCTTGCTTTGTATATATGAAAGAGTCTGCACCTTCTTTCTTAGTTTGTGTGTGTGAGGGGGGGTGGACGGGGGTGAGAGAGAGAGAGGGAGGGAGGTAGAGAGAGAGAAAGAAGGTAGGGGCACAGAGAGAAGAGAGGGAGAGAAAGAGACAGAGAGAGAAAAGGGGGAGAAAGAAAGGAAGACAGGGAGGAAGGGAGGGGCGGGGGAAGTATAGACAGGAGTCATGCCAAGTCAACCTAGCCTTCCTCTGCCTCAGCGCTCAAGTTCCTGTCCTCATGTCCATGCATTTATCAAAAATCTCTTTTCAATCCCCAACCTCAACGCTATATGCTGAATTGTATGCCTCTTCCCTCCAGGTGAATCCCAGAGTATCTTTGCAGAACAACACCTTCAAGGCTACTACTCAGGTCAGGCATGGACAAACAGCCAATTGAGGAATGCTAGCAAAGTAATCCATAAATGTATTACTCTGTATATTTTGTGTAAATGGTGCTAAGTGATTCATTTTCCTGAGTTTTTAACATGAAATTACGTATTTTAAATGAAATGTCTGGCTTATTTTAAAATCTTATGGACTTTAGAGATAAAACTTCATCTCATCAAAACACATTAGTTCAAGGTATGGAGTGGAACTTTATAAATCCCCCTGCCAAAATAGCATCTAAGAGTTGGAACTGGGGAGTAAATTTCTAATATCCACAGGAGGAGGAAAAAAAGAAAAGATAGAATTCTGAAGAATGGTGTTATCAGGAAAACAAGGCACCTATCAAGCTTCCTGAAATTGTTTTCAGATGACCAGTTATGATGAAAATCACACATATAAGTGCATTTGATTGGATGTAACAGGTAAATATTTAATGCAATGAGTTCATTATTACAGTCCTTGAGTTTAAAACATGCGTCTAGGGGCACCTGGGTAGCGCAGTCGTTAAAGCGTCTGCCTTCGGCTCAGGGCGTGATCCCGGTGTTATGGGATCGAGCCCCACATCGGGCTCCTCCGCTATGAGCCTGCTTCTTCCTCTCCCACTCCCCTGCTGTGTTCCCTCTCTTGCTGGCTGTCTCTGTCAAATAAATAAATAAAATCTTAAAAAATCAATCAATCAATCAATCAATCAATCAATGAGTCTATACAGATGTGGAAAGTAAGATATACCAGAACAGGAAGAAATACTCCTGGACTTCGAGCTGGGCCTGTCAGATCGCATTCTGACTACCAAGTTTGAGGCCGTTCTGTGGGCCTTGGATCCCTCAGTGGTACCATGCGCTAGGCGGACGACTTGAGGTGGCCACGCCCCGTGGTTGCAGGGACTAGGCAGGTGATAGACGTGAGGGCGGGGCTAACTGAGATGGGAGGCTGGATGATAAATGGCAACAGACATTCCGACCCTGTGTCAGGGAGGCAGTAGGAAGTAGTAGGCAGAGGAAACTAGAGAGCGTGAGTCTGGTCTAAGAGGGGCCAAAGCCATTTAAGTTCCAAGTTATTTGCAGAATGTGGGAAGCGCAGTCCAAATGTGGCACATCAATTTCAAGGAACCCTAGAAATCCAGATTACAGAGTTGAACACAAAATCTCAAGAATTTTACAAATTGCTCACCAAGTTTCACCTTGTTTTGTTTTTTCAAAAGTACACTGAGCACAGCTGTGGAGCAGATCCGATTCACAGGAAATCTGTGCAGATTAATAGCCTTTAGTCTGGATTATCATGAAGATGCTCTAAAATCCTATGGATTTATGACAGTGTGAATTTCAAACGGCAAAAGGCTAATAGGCTGGTTTGGGTTAGTTGGAAACAAAACCCTGAGCTACGGAACACTGGGCATGGATTTGAGATCGGATCAGCCACGGAGAAGCCAAGTTGAGCCAGGCCTGCCTAGACATTTTCCCCAGAAGATGGCCTTCTTGCCTTTCACGAGAGCACTTCAGTGCTAAACAACTTGTTTTATGTCCACAGCATATGACTTCGATCGGGGGCCAATACGATACACCAGACCAGCTCCGGGCCTGACTTTCGTCCTGCCTGGCCCTTCGCAAAGCCTGGCAAGATGGAATCAGCCAAGTGCAAGTGAGAGTTGGTACTGGAAAAATACGAACTGGCTCTTGGTTCAGTCTGTGATCCAAGAGGCAGCGCCGGGAAGGACAGCGAGGGCCAAAAAGCTGGTGGAGCTGTGGCGCAGGGGTGCCAGAGACACAGAACATGACAGCCAAGGATGGGGAAGTTGGAAACCCAGGGCGATCACCGGAGCTGGGGCCACAGGCCGTGGGGTCAGCTGGAGTGTTCCGCTGGATAGCCTCTCTGCCCCGAGTTTTGTGTTCTGGTTCTTTCCTTAACTGCATCTCAATGGTATCTCTCAGCCCTCCACTGTTAGACAGCATGACCTCCAGCTCTGCTCTTTGCTTACAAAAGCTTGTCTGAGCACACGAAATTGAGGTAAGGTTGTGTTAGGGACAGCCTAGCCTCCCCTCCTGGAGGCTGGTTCTCCAACTCTGTCCTTGGACTGTAACAGACCACCAGATTTTTGGATCACTGAGCTTAGCCCCCCAGATGTGCTCGCAGGAGTCGTCCTTCAATATTAAGCCCACTGATTTCATTAAAGATAGCTAGGACGGGCAGGGATATGATTGCATCTCTGAAAAATGCTTTTGAATATCATTTTCATTAGATCACTGAGAGTTCCTTTTCCAAAGCTCTGGAAAGTATGTCCAGAAAGAAATGTCCATTAAAATGCAGTGAACTTGTCACTTTTTGCCCAGGCTGTACAGCAGCTCAAAGCCAAAGACGAACTTTATCATCAAGCCGAGTTATTCCCTGAGTTTGCGTACTTGTGTTCTTCCATTCTCCTTGGTCTTATTTATCTACTCAGATACCATCTGAAAAGGGAAAGGGAATAAATAAATCCAATGAACAAGCTAAAATTCTAGCAGATGGTTCTTTTTAAATGTTTTTTTTTTTTCAAATGCAAGGAAATTAAGAACTAACCACTCTGAAGATACTTAGAATTGAAACAAAAACAAATTTAGCAACCTTCGATGAAAGGTATGCACGAGACTCCAACTCAGTAAATGAGGAGAAAAGACTCTCCCTTCCCAAATCTGTTCACACAAGTCATGCATAGCTTTTATTGCGTCTTTAATAGTGGCCACATTCATCATCCCAGACCTTCTCGGACCTACGTTGATATTGTTACAATATCGGTTTCCCACATTCCCCTACCCAGGTCCGGTGCCAACTCTAGCTGTAATTATATCATCTTAGCAATTGTAAGTTTACCGTCTCTGTAATCTTCTCTTTCGTAGAGAAGCTAGACGGTTTGACCAGAATTTGCCCTTTATTGCCACATGCTTTGGACCAAAACATGAATTGTATGATATCCTGTTGCAGGAAAAAAAGGGGGTAAAGCAGTCTTCTTTGAAATGTGGTCAGCCTCTTTTATGCCGTGGTATTCCAAAAGCTAGGAGTCAGAAAACTACCCATAACATTTTTGCCGGGTTAATGCTTATCAGGCCAACGAACCTGGAAAGTTAATTCCTGAGCTCGTGTTTATCTGTAAAACTGAGATAATGTTTCTCTCACTGAGTAGCTGCGAATGTTAAATGAACTGTTGTTTGTGAAGTTAATTGGAAGGTCATTATTCAAGGGTGAATATCCATTTGTTCATTTTTAGGGTAAAGTTAAGACTGGAGGGAATTGGTGGGCTCCTGGCTTTCTGTCCTGACTCTGACTCACTCTAGAACCTTGGTCACTTAACTTCCCCAAACCACGGGCTTCCCACTGGAAATTTCAACATCCAATATGTCTCAGCACATTAATTAAAAGCACTCTTCAAATGAAAATATCATTAAATCTCTAGAAGATTCTTATTCAAGAAACCATAATTATTTTTATTCAAATGATCCATTTGTGCATTTATGATGTACAACATAGCATGCTATACTGAAATTAGACATAAAGACATTAAAAACAAAAATTAGACATTTTGTAAAAGTGAGGATATTGGCCACGAAAAGAAGTTCTGGTGGAAACCTGAAAGAATAGCTATTAACTAAGTCTGCTATTTTTTAGAACGATACCTAAATGTTAACATTGCAATGATTTCTGAAGGATACACGTGCAAATATAATTGTTAAAATATTTAATAGTTGGGGCGCCTGGGTGGCACAGCGGTTAAGCTTCTGCCTTCGGCTCAGGGCGTGATCCCAGCGATCTGGGATCGAGCCCCGCATCGGGCTCTTCCACTATGAGCCTGCTTCTTCCTCTCCCACTCCCCCTGCTTGTGTTCCCTCTCTCGCTGGCTGTCTCTATCTCTGTCGAATAAATAAATAGAATCTTTAAAAAAAAAAATTAATAGTTGCTCTGTGTTTAAGTTGCCACTGATGTGATAATGGGCTAGAACTATAGCACCCCCATTTTTTCCCAAGTCTGTGACAAGCCTGCAAACTTGATGGCATTAAGTTGTGTACAAGATTAATAGTCGCTAACCACCAGCCATCAACCCATCATTCAACTACGCATTCATTCTCACCCCCCAGCATTACTTACGCAAGCACACATCATTCTTTACTCTCTGCAGCCAGCATTACCACTGTTTCTCACCTTCCTGATAAAACACTAGAAATTTAAAAGGAAATTCAAAGTAGTGGAACGCATATATTGAAACGATCTTTATCTGCACTAAAGTTTCTCCAAACTCAATAACTTACAGATGATTAAGTATTTGATCTTGATCTATCCTTCAAAGTCCTATAAGCGTGTCCCTAAATATTCAAATCCCCTGCACAGATGTCAGTAAATGTCAGTAATTTTTGTGTGTATGTGTATATATGTATATACACACATATGTACGTATCTGCATACATATATGCATTAAATACCCTGTTAAACCCCAAATACGGGACATTTTTGCTTTCTATGTGTAATAACGGCCAAAAAGAAGTTTAAAAAAACACAGCAGGAGGGCAAGAAATGGTACACTTAGAGCAGTAATTTGTCAGGTTGAACTGAGGCCAGAATCTTGGTGTCCAGTCCCTTGATCTTATTATTTATCACACAGCGTGACCAAAAAAATAGGGGCAGGGGAGAAAGAGAATAAAAGGCCCTCCTGCAAAGATAGACAAAACCCACCATTGATTGAATTGCATCTGATTGTTCACTGTCCAGTGCACCTGTGCTGCTTCCCACCCCTTTCAAAATCTCCTTGGTCCTGAGGGTTGAATGTTGCTCCTCTTGCAGACGTATCCAAATTGAGATGGGAAGAAACACAAAAGGTAAATTTATCCTGACACTTTCTTCATTCCAAGCTCCCACTGTCCTGCGACGCACAATTGTCATTTTCGATGAAGAGAAAACCGGCCGTTTTCAAGGATGAGAAGTGGATTCCTCTTCCTACCAGTCTCAGCACAAGGGCATCCCACAGAATTAGCACCGAAGGAACCGCAAGCAGAAGGGCAGATGGTGCCGTGCCCTCTCATCTGTGCTTATTGTCCACAGAGCTTTCACAGCGGAGGCAGGAAATAGGGGAGCAGGGAGAAGACTCCAGCCTGCAGGGAATGCCTGCATAATAAAATGTCTCCCAAGAAAGTATTTCTATTCATTGCAAAAGAGAAAAAAATTTCAGTGGTTTAGCTCTGATGATTCTAAAATCGAATCGGATTCCTATCAGGCAAGATTCAAAAAAAAAAAAAAAAAGAAAGTCTCCGGTTTGGCAAAAACATGTCCAGAGTCACAGCAAATTGCTGTCCTTCCTTTGGCTTCAAGGGACTGTTCTGTAGTATTAGTCATCAAGTTGCAATCTTGCCTCTCACCAAAGCAAACTCGTAAAATCTTCAGTAGTCCATAAATGTGTTTCTGAAATCACATTCGGAAAATCATTATATGTAGGCAGGAGACTACCTTGAGCCAGACCTGGAAGCCTGGAGACCAGGTAAGTAAATAATTTTTAGAGATATTCGCAATGACGTCTTCATATCAGCCTCACGTGAAGAAATGAAAAGGTTAAAATTTACGACTAGGCCATCATCAAATTCTGTAATAGGAAGAACGCAAGCTTGGGTCAAATATACTTGTGCAAATCGAGATGCTGATGCGACTTCTTGAAACTCGGTTCGTTCACTAAAACATACTCATGTCGATGAGGATCTTTGGGAATGTCAAATGAAATAATGAATATGTTAAGTGCCAAGCATGTCAGTGTTAAACAAATTATGGTTTTCATTTTATTATGATTGTCATTAGCTTTTTAAGGATTTACTTTAACTTGGAATGTTTTCAGTACAGACCTCCTCCTACAATAGATCTGATCTTTGACAAAAGAATCTCAGAGATAAAAAAAAAACAGATATGTTCATTAAGAAAGAATTTTTTAAGTTGGTGTGCATTAGAGAAGGCTAGATTATTCTAAACGACATAATAATTAAAGCAACGCAACCTATCGTTTCTCCCTGAAAAGACAGAGTGGGGAGAGAAGGAAATAGTCAATGATGTGTAAAAAGAAAATCTCCACTCTTGGTTACCCCTTATTCAATCTATTTCATGCAGCCACGCTTGAGGACACAAAAGGTGACCAGGAGGCTGGTAGGAAAATATGTTTTTGTTCCTCTGAGAAGCCGTTAATTCGACAGGCTGTGAACAGTCACCCATGTCCTCAGAGAACAACTGTACATTTCTGATCGTGTTCACAATATGGGCACATGAGAGGACAGGGAAAGCCTGAAGGAAAAATCAGTCCCATCCTGCCTGGACAAGGAACTCTTCCTGAATCTGCCCTCATTCTCATGTTTTTTTTTTTGTTTTTTTTTTTTTGACAGAGAGAGAGACAGCCACAGCGAGAGAGGGAACACAGGCAGGGGGAGTGGGAGAGGGAGAAGCAGGCTCCCAGTAGAGGAGCCCAATGTGGGGCTCGATCCCAGCACTCTGGGATCATGTCCTGAGCGGAAGGCAGATGCTTAACGACTGTGCCACCCAGGTGCCCCATGTTCTCATGTTCTTAATCTCACAAAAACGGGCCCTTACATTTCACTTGGTTGCATTTTTAGACTAAACTTACAGAGGAGTAGAGGGGCCTTTGTCGTATTATTACTTTCCTTTTTTGCAGATGAGGGATCTTAAACACAGAGGGGTTAACTAACCCGCCTAAGTACATACCTGGACTGTTGACAACTTGGCGTTTGAACCCCAAATACATAGCCTGAATTCTTAACTTCAGCCATACTCCTCCTTTAGGCATGGACAGTTTTAAGTAGAGGCTGAGTCTAAGAGGAAGGCTACAGACAAGGGTAAGCCAAAACATGGGCATTCACAGATTCTTTACACAAACTCAGCATAAAATGAACCTGTGGTACAGCGAGTAGATGGGAATGCCCGTATTATCACACCGTCTCCAACCTGAGATCACAGGGTGATGCTATAAATCCCAAAGATCAGGTCAAGCCACCTGGCCATAATGGAGAACAGATAATAGAATCAACCATAAGGTAAGAATTTCTCGCTTTCAGGGTAAGAATTTGTGGAGCTAAACACAAACACACAATAAAACTTCGGTAAAACAAAACGACAAATTGTAAGTTTCTTAAAGTCAAAGACCCCAGTAAAATGTACTTCCAGTCTCCAAGACAAAGAGCTTAAAAATTACTTTTAGATGAATTGGAAAACTAGAGATGGCTTTGCAGAAGAGATTGACTGACAATGTGATTTATACAACTTTTCATTTTACATTTGCTATAGACTGGATGTCTGTCCCCCAAAATTTGTGTGTTGAAATCTCATCCTCAATGTCAAGGTGTTTGGAGGTGGGACATTTGAGAGACGACTGGGTCATGAGAGCGGATGGGATTCATGCCCTTATGAAAGAGACCCCGAGAGCTCCCTCATCCCTTCGCCGTGTGAGGACACGGGGCGAAGATGGCTGTCTGTGCACCAGGAAGCAGCCCCTCACGAGACACGTAATCTGCTGGTGCCCTGATCTTCCTGTCCCAGCCACCAGAGCGGTGAGAGATACATTTTTGTGTATGGGCCACCCCATCTATGGTATTTTGTGATAGCTGCCTAAGCTGACTAAGACAGCACTTGATATTTTCATAATTCTGTAGAAAACTTCTCGAAATTTGTCCTAATTTTCTTTAATGTTGTTTTGTGCTCTCATTAAAATAGAACTGGCAGGAGTCTCTTGAGGGTAGCTCTTTTGCAATTTAAATGATTCTTATTAAACAAACCTGGGAACGAAAGTCTATTTTATTATTTTTTTAGAAATAACTGAACCATGGTCTTTAATCAATGGCCCATCTCGTCAAACAAATATAAAGAAGTATCAAGTGACTCAATAAAATATAATATCAATTCTCTTGACACTATTTAGGATTTCGGAATGATACTGTGTATTAAGGAAGCATCTCTCAGATCTTACTTGTCATAGACAGAATGGCAATGATGAGGGGAAGGAGTTAATATTGTTTTGGAGTTATAAATGGCTTCCTTCTAAAATGCATTCCTTTGACAAGAGCCATGATACGAATGCTAAGAGCCAGAGACCTAGGTCAAAATGACAGGCTAGTGTAAACTCACCGTCAGGAGGACGTCCACGGAAGCAGGCATATTTCCCACCTCAGTATGCAGGGGCTACTTGAAAAGGTTAACATCCTTTTAAACAAACTAGTTAACTATCCAAGGAGGGAGGGGGGAAAAAAAAGAATTTAGTGACAAAATCAACCTGAGCTTCAAAAACGATTTAATGCTGTGTATTAGGAGTAAACTGTATTTGTGATTTTAAAATATTTAGCTGACAGATTGTTTATCTTCAATCACAGATCTGTATCTGCTGTTTAGCTCATTGAACTAAAAATATTCACGTATTTGGCACATTCTTCTGGTGAAATTATTGGCAGAAATTTCAAATTAGGTAGAAATCTTATGTTTCTGAATGCAAAGGTGGTTTGTTTGTTTTTTGTTTTTTTGTGGGGTTTTTTTGGTTTTGGAGGTTTTTTGGTTTTTGGTGGGTTTTTTTTTTTGTTATTTGTTTCTTCATTGCAGGAAGTTTGTAAAGACACTGGGAAAAGGTGAAGTGGAAGTATTAAGAATAGAGGAGACCATTAATTGTCCCTTTAATGAATCATTTGATGAAGCTTTGTGTAATTTCTTGCTTTTAAAAAACAAGTCCAAACCATGAGCTCTCTCATATGAGTATTTAGAATTAGTAAAAGAGAAGACGCTGTGAAAAATACAAAGGGTATTAGGGAACTGACCTCATCATAGTTAAACCGGTCTCTTTACTACAGACCTTCTCAGAACCTTTAACAATGAATGTGCAGTGTTATTATAAGAGGGGGTCTCGGGAGAGGACCTGAGCATACTGAGTCGATATGCCCACCTGACAGTTCTCTGCTAAACACTGTATCACCCCATATACACGTGACTGCTGAGGATAAACACCTCAAACTTGCCCTCCATTACAGTTCTGTTTAGGACACAAGTATCCTCTTTGTAAAACTCAAATATTTTGGGAATGTGAAGAGGTGGTTGGTAATATTTTATATCTTGATGTGGTTTAGTTTGAGAAGGTTGCTTTCCTGCTAGCATCTAGCTGTGCTAAACTACACTGGTCTTGATTTTGAAGGAAAGCAAAAACATGTTTTCATAGCATTGTGCAGTTGGAGGGGTACGTTTCTGGGTGCGATGAGTAGCAGGAGGGGCTGGATGCCTAGAGATGTGAGGAGAACGATAGATGTGGGTTTGTCTGGATTGGGTTGGATTTGGTTGGGATGGGGTTTGTGGGGGGAACGATAGGAGAGTTAGAGGCGTATTTTCCACAAATACGTCCATCTTTCTCCCACACTAAAAACATTCCTACTCTCAAAAATTCAGCTAATTATACTCTGACCTTTGAATTAAAAGTTTAGCTACATTTGGGTTAAATATGGTAAATGTGGCTAACCGGGACCCCACCTTCCATTTGTTGAAACTGTTTCCAAAACAAAGATTTTCCAAGTTTCAAAACATGAACTTATAAGTGTACTTTTTAAATAAAACTTGTTGTAATATGTAGTATACTTAGGGTTTTTTCCACTAGAGAATTATTTTTCCTAAAGTAAATTAACAAATTCATCCTCTTAAGTGTGGGGATGTAATTACTAATCACAGAAACGTGTGTATTTTGGAGATTTCTATTACCACTTTTCATTTGGTGAACTCACGTTATTGCCAAGGTTCAAATGGCTTGCAGCTCCAGAAATATTTAGTATCTTGTCTAAAGAGAGACAAGATTATATGATGATAACTCTGGTTTATATAAAAACAAGCTAAACTAAAAACTTTATGGCAGGCATTTATAATGTTGATTATCAGAACTGGTGCTCTCAAATGGCAGCCCTCTCCCCAAAAAGAATAAAATGTTCTTTAAAAGAGAGACTTTAGGAACTACAGTTTCTTATTTTCTGTATTTTTGATACCCTAGCATCTGTGGCCTTGCTGGCCAAGGAAAGACTGCCCTTCCCCTGGTGAGTTAATTACTAGAGCGAGCAAATGAATCTCCCACGAGCAGGACTTTCACAAGCAAACCAACCAATCTGGAGCCCACAGCCCCCCACGCCTCCTCTCTGGAGCTTTTGCATTCCAGATCAACATTCCTCCGTCCTAATCACCCTCGGGCCAGGTACCAGACAACTCAAGAGAGCCCCTACACCCCAGAGCCGCTGAAATTATGCCACCTAGCCAATCCTAAACCTGCTTACCCTGCCTCACTTCTTCCTTCCCGCAGAATCCGCAATAAAGGCTCCTGCCCATACTTTCCTCTTGCTCCCTCTGCCTCCTGATGGATCCTGGTGCTTCCCCCAAGTGGCCTTGCTTCCCGTGGAACTGTAACAAACTATCTTTCCAATGGCGGTCATCACCTGAACTGTTGGTCTCACCATGCCTGGATAATAATAAATCCTGTACTTTAAAACAAAAGGCTTTAAATTTGTGCCAATTGGTGAATGCATGAAGTTGTTGAATTTCCAATTCAGAGTGCCTAGAAATAATAGAGGGTGAGTCCTGCGTCTATAGATGGTGGTCAGATTAGCCTCCTTACACCAGTAACTCTTGTTGTAACAAAGGATTGGAAGGCATGAAAATTTGGATCCTCTCCAGTTCAGCTATCATCGTCTGTGAGGTCTGAGCTTCGATGTCCTTATTTGTAAAATGAGAGACTTGAGCTAGGTAATCTCCATAAATTCTTCTAGGTATATAGTATAATCTCTTAGTGTTTCTACTAATATATTTGTATTAACAAAATCCCCTTCATTAGCATAACTTCAACAATCTAAACATCATGAGAATCTTATTTTGCCGATTGCCTGTCTTGCCAGTAGACATGAGCTCCTTTACGGTAGGTACTTACTTGTTTTATTAATTGTCCCGTTCCTGGACCCGATCATGTGGGTATCGAAGCTCAACTACTACCACAGCAGCAAACACAATAATGACCAATTCAAAGAACAGCGAGCTTCATATTGGGTCGAAATAGATGGATATGATAACGAGTTTAAGAAAACCAGCATTGTAACTATAGGCTTGAATAAGAAAACTCTACTCGTACCTTTCCTGCTAATAAATAAATTGGATGCTTGTAAAATGAAGGAACTGGTCACTAGAAATATTCTCAATAACTAAGATGAGTCAAATGGAAGGTTTTCAGGAATTTTTATTTCAGATTGCTTTAGGTTTCTTTTTTCTTTTTCAAAATGACTGGTTATTGGTTTGGTTATTGGTTTGAAGTCTTATTTCAGAGACTGATTTAAAAACTTTTTTCCATCCACTAAAAAAGCAACAATGGGCATTTTTAATTTTATAGAAAAATGAAAAAAAATATTAATCTGCAGCCATGCCAAAAAGGCAAACAAAAAGAGCGGCTTTTAATTAAATCTAAGGCTAGAAGTCTTGGTACATCTCTTTTTCATTTCCCTCTTTACTCCTCTCCCAGCCAGTAGCTGAATGTTGCATCGTGACTGCTCTTCATCTGATTTACATTTTTCTCTCTTCAGAAAGAAGAATATTAAAGTCACAATAGGATACATTTTAGAAGAAAATTTTAATTACTAATTCATAAGAAGTAATATCCATGTGCCAACTATGTTACATGATCTAAATTAAAGCATTAAGTTGAATTTGCTCTGGGGGTCGTTCATACCAGGTAATAGAGGTAAAGGTGTATGTGACATTTTCCATATCCTGTAAGAGAAAACTCGGAGCTTCCATAGGTGAATACATTTCAACATCTGAGTTAAGGGGCCTTCCATGACCCTTATTTTGGGAAGGCCCACATTCTAGAAATGAGATCTAAGTAATTGAATTCAATATCAGATTATTCCTGATCCTCAATACCAAAGGTCTGGAGGGTATTTCAAACCTCTCTTTCTTGGAGAGACTCTGCCCCTGGTTTATCATCAGGAAGTTAGGCACACTCGTTAAAAAGAGACTAGAAAAATAAATGGGTTCAAACTGAGTCTGGATTATGCCGTAATTCCTTTTGTGTAACTGCTTTGACATCTAAGTCTTCTGGTCACTAGACTCCACTTAGCAATTTTTTTTAAAAGATTTTATTTATTTATTTGAGAGAAAGAGAATGAGAGAGAGAGAGAGAGCACGAAAAGGGGGAGGGTCAGAGGGTGAAACAAACTCCCTGCTGAGCAGGGAGCCCAAAGCAGGACTCAATCCCCAGACTCCAGGATCCTGACCTGAGCCGAAGGCAGCCGCTTAAACAACTGAGCCACCCAGGCGCCCCTCTGCTTAGCACTTTTAATAAGGATGGCAGTTTTTGAAATAAGAAGACATCAATAGCCAGCCCAGTCTTATCAGCACACCATAAAAATGAGAGATTCTCTGATGAGTATTCCTAAGAAGTATGACTCGGGCAACTTAAACAGAGTCAAAACCCACAGAAAGTCATTAAGAATACCATAACTGTTTCTACATAGGCAAAGTAGAAAATTAAAAATTTTATTCAAACCAGTTATTTAAATAACTGAAACATACATACAGCAAAGACAAACAGATCATGTGACAAGAACATCTCAAAAAAAAATTTCTATGACATTAAAGGAGTCATCTCCCTAATTACAGTCATGTCAGCAACTTGATCATTTTTGATTATCAGATAGTAGAAATGAATTATTCTTTACTATTACCTTACCCACCTAATGCCTTACACAGAATGAATTTTTAATAAATATTTTTAGATCAATGTGTTTATTATCCCGATTCTATACAGAAAAATCTGTATGGATAGTGTGCCAATAGGCTGAAAAAAAAACCATGATCTTTTCAATACATGCCGAGAAATCCCATGAAAAATATACATTTCATGTTTTGTTTAAATGTAAAATTGGAGACGAAATGACTTTTCTATACTGTAATTTGAAACATGTTTAATTATTGAACACTACAACTGAAACTAGTGATGTACTATATGTTGGCTAATTGAATTTAAATAAAAATTTTTTATTTTTATTTTTATTTTTATTTTTTTTTTAAAGATTTTATTTTTTATTTATTTATTCGACAGACATAGAGACAGCCAGCGAGAGAGGGAACACAAGCAGGGGGAGTGGGAGAGGAAGAAGCAGGCTCATAGTGGAAGAGCCCGATGCGGGGCTCAATCCCAGATCGCTGGGATCACGCCCTGAGCCGAAGGCAGACGCTTAACCGCTGTGCCACCCAGGCGCCCCTAAATAAAAATTTTTTAAAAAAATAAAGCAAAAATTGTCATCAAGTTCGATGGAAAATTTCTAGAAGTATTTCTTCTTTAATCTACATTTCCTTAAACAGAACGGGCCTGGGATGAAAAAACAAAAGTGGGTCATATTTATAGTAAAACACATTTTCTGTTTCTTCCCATCCTATAATGTTGTACTTCACCTCCCATCAGAAGTTCCCGTATTCCTTCCATCTGTAGGCACACGTGCCCTTTAGGTTTCAGGGGCTATCCAGATCTCTCTGTCAATCGGTTGTATCCATATTGGACCAGTCGGCTGTGGACCAGCCTCACCCGGTAGCTGGGCCTCCTGCAGTTGCACAGGAAGTGTCTCTCCGTAGACACGGACATTCCCTCAGTGTCTCCACGCTCGAAGCTGGGGCCACTGCTGCCCATGCAGTTCGTGATGATGCCACACTGACCAGCACCACCGCCACTGCCTTGGGTCCGAGGGCACCAGCACCACGCTGGACAAGAGTTGTATGGACCTGTCCCTGCAAACTTTCACCACGCTATTAAATTATTCACGCTATCCTGACTTGTGCATTCAACAGCTTCTAGAGCTTTCTGTGAGAAAACAACTTTTACTAGTGAGCAGTTCTCTGTAGGATTAGTAGGAAATGCAAATAAAAACAAAAATGAGAATTGTCCTACCTAATAAAATCCGATATAGGAAAATACTGGAATTGTAAATTGGTGCAATCTCACTTAGAGCCCAAATCTATTTTAAGAATCACAACATGTGTACTTTTTAAACCAGTAATTCCACTCTGGAGAATTATTCCCAAAGAAATAATACAATATGTGGAAAGGGTTGTATCATAAGGATGTTCATTTACAGTATTATTTATAATTGTGAGAGGTACAAACAAATTAATTCTCAAAACAGGAGAATGATTATATTAATTCTGAGCAAATGATTAAGTTAATTATGGCATAACCACTCAATAGAAAATACAGAAAATGCACAATCGTGACTACAGAAAAAAAGGCATGTCTCCATTATTGTCGACATGAATATGTAAAAAGCTTAGAACGGATATATAAAAATTACATTTATTTTAATGATGGGTTGTAGGAATAGTTTTTTTCCCTAATTGAAGCTTTGTGGAGTTGCTGTTTTACTCTGTAAATCATGACTTCAGAATAAGGTGAAGGACACATTAATAAATGACTGCTTATGATTTTTTTTAATGAAAGAAACGCATACCTTCCCACAATAAAAGTTGGCCTCTGTAGCCCAAAGCTAGTACAGTCTCCACAACTGGCAAATCACCAACTGTTATAAGAAGTTCTAATTGCTTCTAACACAGCATCACTGAGATCTGGATGAGTGTCTTTCAAGTGCCCTGCTGAGTTTCTCAGCTTTTCCAATTGCACATCATTCCATAAGCTTGGCTGGGCTCTTGGTCAATAAGGAGACACGCAGGTCTTCCTCCCCGGCCTTTGTCGGAGATCTCTGAATCTCAGCCGGAAGGGAATGATCACTATAATTGTGAATCACCTTCTAAGCTTCTGATGAAAAGTCAGCCTGAAATACTACTGTTGTAAACCATATCGCGGAGCTGTTGGAGATATTTAAATCACGCTACATCAAAGGAAGCAAGGAGTGCAGAAGAGAGGAGCGAGCTATAATGTAATGTTTCAAATGACATCAGGATCGGGAAAGAGGTGATTTGTGAGTTTGCTTCAGAACAGATTTAGCTGAGCCCCCAGGAACTGGAAACTGAAGGGCAGATAGCAAGTTCGTGGGCGGGATGCACCAGCCATGGCAGTCATGGACGGTAAATGTGAAAAGCGGTGCGAGGACTCTCAGACCCATTCCTGGGGTCACTGCGCTTTGCTCAAACATGCACAGATCCCAGAGTGCCTACATGGACAGTACTCAGCATACACCAGTAATTGTCCCCAAGAACTGACATCTTGTGACAAGATGAACATCAGACCTTTTCAGGGTGTGGTCAGCCCTGGAATTAACAACTATTCTGAGAGAAGACTAAGGAGACCATGAAAACCTGGGGTGACTTTCCTAAATCTTACCCCTTTCTGTGAGGTACAGCTATGATTTTAGCGTTGTGATTAAGGGGAAAGTCACTTGGTCTTCCTGGGACTCAATTATGTCACCTTATCAGAGGTCTGAGACTGGAACATTTCTAAGATCATGTCCAGTTCCAAGCTTCTCTGAGTCTCTGATTCAAAAACTTCACAGAACATTCCAGGTCACAATATTGCTGCCTCCTGCTAAGCTTTCAAAGCACTTACTATCAGCAACTTGCAATTAACCAAGAAGCTGATTTTTTACTAAATCTGAATGTTTTCACTAGATCCTTTCCTCCCAAATTGACCTGAAACTTACCCTCGAGGTCAAGTCTTCTATTTGTCCGGAGGATGTAATAATGCATGTTAAATGAATGCTCATTCAAGAAATGAATCAATGAATTATTACATCCTCTTGCATCCGCATGCACTACTTCAAGATGAAGAAAAGAGAAAATTACGTCTCAAAATCTCCCTCCTCTTTTGTCTGACTGAAAAATGTCACTGGGTCCCCAGGAAGCAGAGTCTGAGATAAAGATTAGCATAAAGAAAGCATATTAGTAACTGCTCTTGGGATTAATACCCTTGGGTGGAAGGAAGGAAGTAGGATGAGGCCGAGGCAGAAAGAAGGTGGGCTAGAATATGGTCACAATAGAGGACTCAGCCAATCCCAGGGAAAGGCCTAGAACTGCGATGACCCTTAAAATGGTCCCAAGTGAGGCCAAGGATTCAAGCATTTATACCCTCCTCCTACCTTCCCTCATAGAGAATGGCCATTGGATGCAGGCTGCCTACAAAGATGGTGTGACCTTGGGCAAGGGTCTCCAAGAGCAATTCCCCAAGAGGGATGACAGCTGAGAGCCAGGAGATGGGGAAGGAGCGGATTAGTGCTGTGGGGGCGGGTAGACGAGGGCAGCACAGCAGAGCATCTACTGCAGAGATAGCCTGCTCTACGCCACACTTAATGCTTTTTTTGTATAGAACTTTATTGCTTAGTAAATGCTCTCACACAATCTAACCCCCTTAATCCAGGCAGCAACCCCTGAGAAGTGTAAATTGTTATCAGGTCTAAATAATAGCTGACAGATGAGTTTTGCAAGTATCTGTAAGGTATCCATACCCTGGGGAACCCCAGAATGAATGAAAAAAACTTGAAAGTCCAGGAATATAGGGGAAGAGAAGAGTTGGATTCTCACTGTTGCATGCTGGGTGAGCTAAGGATACCCTGTCAGTCATTACTATTATTGTGATTGTTATTGCCCTCAGCCTGCTGTGACCTGGAAAAAACTGGATTACAATAATATTGTGCTCACTATCTTTAATAGCCACCTTGCTCTTCTCATTCATTTTAGGTCATGATCATTTAAAACTCCAGCACTTTTACATATGCATAGCTATGCAGGTCTGTGTTTATGCAAATCATTTTTTTTTTCTATAAGCTACCAGCAGAATGTTTATATTTATCCCTTATTATGGATGGAAAGTCTGTGTCTCCCCAAATCCATATGTTGAAGCCCTAATTCCCAATGTGATGGTATTTGGAGGTGGGGCCTTCAGGAGGCATTAAGGTTTAGATTAGGTCATGGGGCTGAGGCCCTCATGATATGATTAGTGCCCTTATTTGAAGAGAGGAAGACAGCAGAGCTCTCTCTCCACCATGTCAAGATGTGGCAAGAAGGCAGCTGACTGCAAGACTGGAAGGCAGCCCACACCAAGAACCAGATCTACTGATACCTTGATCTTGGACTTTCTAACCCCAGGACTATGAGAAATAAATGTCTGTTGTTTAAGCCGTCCAGTCTACAAGTGTTTTGTTATATCCTGAGCAGCCTAATACATCCCTAAAAAATTACCATTTCTTAGTTTTGGTCTTTCATTCTCACCTGATAAGGTTATTTTATTCTTGATTCTGATATCTACATGATGACTCACTATTCCTGGCTGCATTCCAAGCACACTTTTGTAAGCCCACCTTCAATGTTATCAGCAGAGTTTTTAATGAAAAGATAGCAGATTATGATGATTTCCCCTTAGTTTGACAACATGTCAGGGTTGTATCTATTTAATGAATGAATATTACCTTATGACACATGACTTTAGTGTCTGCATCTTGTCTTCTAGAATAGTAGTTTCCAAATTGTTTCTCAGCAATAAGGCTTTGTTTAAATAAGATATGTTTCAAAATAATGAAATAAAAACAGATAGAAGCAGAGTCGTTCCAGTTCAAGTGGGTGTGGGACGAGGGGCCCAGCCTCCCTATAGCAACTGTTCTGCCTTCTTTGTAGCAAGGGCTTTCGAGCGACTCCAGAGCTATCTCCATGGGCACCCATACTTTTGCAGGTCGCACCAAGAAAACTGCTGTGCAGAAATATCTTAAGGCACTTTGTCAAATGCCTTGCTGAAATCAAGGCACTGATTCACCCATATAATCTCACACACACATGATGAGTTTCTCATGATTTGTCCTTGGGAAGCCCATGCCAATTTCAAATAATCATTACTCTCTTTCCAAGGTGCTCACAGAACATTTTGTCCAGAGTATTTTAAGGAAGAGTGTCAGGCTTGTTTTTCTATAGTTTCCAGAGTCCGCATTTTCTGCATTTTTGAAAATAACATCTCCAGTCTCTGACACTCTTCTATTCTCCACCTGTAACACCTGCAAGTTCTTTGTGAATTCTAGCGTATGATTAATTTATCCAGGGCAATGGTTCTCAAAGATGACTGCATATTAGAATCCCCTGGGGAGCCTTCTAAAAAATGTCCGGGCCTGGGTCCTCACCTCATACCAATTAAATCAGAATATTTGTAAGTATCTTTAAAGACTTCTCTGGCACTTTTCATATGCAGTTAGGGTTGAGAACTAGTGAGTGATCGAGGCTTGGCTGAAATTCATTTTAAACAATTACATGTTCTTTTACCATCTATTCCCTTTCCAGAAGCTTCAATCTCTCTGTTCTTCATTTTTTTCGTTGAAGGTCCTTCTCCATAATTCAGAAGAGAGAAGTAAAATCTGAGCTAAGCAGTTTTATTTCCTTTTCATCACTTGTTCACTTAAACCTAAGTGATAGCCTATGCTTTGTGGGCCCTTTGATTAAAAACATGATTTAAAACAGTTACTAACATCTTTCTCAAATATCTTTTATATAAGACAATTCTGATAGATTTTTAAAACTCATATGGCTTCTTTTTCTCTCTCTTTTTTTTAACTTCACACATTTGTTTTCTGTCATGATTCTACCTCAGGTTTTATAGATTCCGTACTTCACAAGAAAATTCCTTTGCTATAAACCAGTCATTGTTCAAGTACGTTTCAGTGAAAACTGTGGAATTATCTTTTCCTTCCTGTGTTACAAATTTAAGTTCACTGTGTATCTGTTTTCTGGAACTGTCATATAATGTTCGTCCCCATAAGAATTATCTCTAATTCTCTTTACTCCTTTCTCTAAGAATTACTGAGTGCCACTTGTACAAATGGCAGGCTCCATATGACAGGTTGGAATTTATAAAGTCCATTCTTGTATGTGATTCCCTCTGTATTTTGTTTTGCAGTTCTATTGGGGCAATATTCTAGAATTTCTTGTTAAATTCTTTTTTACTCAATTATGCACATTATTCTGAGAAATACTTGACACTCTCTCGAGCAGCCATTGGTCTGCGAATGTAAGCTGTACACCATCCTCTTCCTGACACCGTCTAGTCAACTATTCGTATAACATGTCTGCTTTTCTCTTTCAAACCATGATCACCAAATGAAAAAATAACCCCACATCCTTGTCCTACAAGGTCCTGAGAAATCCTCAGTATTCACTGTGGCTCTCTTCCTGATCTCCACGTGAAGGGGCAGAAATGAGTCATGGTTATTTGATTTCATGAGTCTCAGCAGCTTTTCTTCCAGGTAGGAAAGCAACGCACTTCCGTGATGAGCACTTGCCAAGGCACTGACTCCATGAGGTTGGTCACCGACACAACGAGGTTCTCAGACAAGTGAGGAGATGTCCTCCTTGGGGGTGGCTGTCTCACACCCAGCTTTTCAGTTTGATTTGCGTTAGTGCTTCTTTCATCTGAAAGTCTGACTTTTGTCCTGGGAAGATCTTCTAACCTGATATTTAAAATGGTGCCCACATTTTCTTCTTTCTCACACTTTCATTTGTGAACTTGGAGACTCTAGTTTTGATCCATATTTAGATGTTCAAAATCCATTTTATTCTGTCTTTTTTTTTTCCTTCTTATCCCAAATTCCTTTTCTTCTGTAACATCTAGAAATCACAGAACAAATCTCTTTGGGGCTCCAGAAGAACATTTGTGGTTTCCCAAGCAAACTGCACACCACCACCACCCCCACTCACCGTATACCCATTGACCACCTGCAACCCTTTATTTCCTGGTTACCTTAGGTCTGCCTGGGAAATTTACTGAATATATCTGTACACATTCCTCAACTTGATTTTTAAGATATGCTATTCTGGGACTTAGCAATTAGGACTAATCAGAGCCTAAAATATGATGACAGAGCAATAGCCCAAGTTTCAGAAGCCAAGGGTTCAGGTCCTACCCATTCCCATTGAACAGCATTACCTTAAAAAACACTTTCAAATACCTGAGACTTAGCTTCTGAATCTGTGAAATGGGAGCAAGGAGTGAGGCGAGATTCAACTAGGCTGAGTTTCCAGTCTTTTTTTTTTTAATCTGCATGGCCCTTTATATAAAATCTTATTGAAAATCTCTAAAGTATAAAAGCGAAAAGCAAGGGACTGAGATTTGAAGTAGGCAGGTTAGGCTCACCTGCCAGGTGCTGAGCGTTCACCCCGCCCCATCCCACTCGCCCCCTTCCGCCACTGTGCTGTGCCACCAGCGAACTTCTCTGACTGCACACAGAACAGCTGAAAAACAAATCAGAGGTTCTCAAAATTCAGTGTGTGCAAGACCCCCCCCCCGGGAAGAGGCCCAAATAGCAAATTATTGTGCAACCCCCCTCAAAAAAACAAAAAGCCTAGGAATTTGCCATTTACCGTTTTTTATCGAGGATTAAAGATATAGAATGGTACAATGATCACATCTTGAGAAATACTAAACTGAGTGAATTTGAAGTTTCTTTAAGCTCCCTGCAGTAAGAAGCCAAGAAATACAGGGCATACCCTGATTCTACACTTTGTATCTGCCCCATGTGACCCTGGGCAAATCACTTAACTTTTTCTGTTCTCACTTGTAAAATGAAGGCATTCATAATAATGCCCACCTCAAACGACTGTCACCAGAACTAAGTGATAAAGTTTATGTCAAATACTTAGAACACTGCCTGGAGTGTGTTTGAAACTCAGCAAACAGCAATGCTTACCGTGCAGTAAGCAGAACATGACACACACTTGCACGCATGATTAAATCCAGTGTGCCAAATACTGCACACACCTCTCTAGCTGATTCTTTTCCTGCTCCTGCTCCATGTTCTGTGCCCTGCTCCTGCATCACTAGTCACCTCTCGTTTCTTTTTTCTTTTCCTTTCTTTTTTTTTTTTTTTTGAGCCTTAGTTTTCCCATCTGTAAGATAGGACTAGTATCACTTGATTCAATCTACTGAAGTGAATGATCAATACAGGGGGAAAAAAAATTTGAATATTGCTTGCAGACCTTTAGAAGAAAGATGTTTCGTTACACACCCAGCAGCATTATTTGGATATTTAGTATATGAACATAATTTTCATCAGCATCTTCGGAAGCTAGCTTATTTATGTACACAATTAGTGGAACAGAGTGTGGAGAATGGTGGGCAGTGGTAAAACACAGACCATTTCCCCGAGTGAAAAAAGACCCATAAGTCACAGGAGACAGACTGAGATGTGAAGGTCACTCACTTATTCGCAGGAATAAATTATATTATACCATCAAGTAAGTTTCTTCAGCCAGTCATAAAGAAGAATACGGCTAAGTAATTTACTCGCAAATGATGGTTATAAACCACTCACACTCTAACAAATCAAGTTACATCATACAAACCACCTCGTCATGCTCACAGGGTTACCGGAGTGGGGACGGGAGCAGACACTCAGCCGCTTCATCGGCTTCTCGATTCACGCAGAAGACCACGCCCGGTCAGGGCTGAAGTTAACTGAGTCCTAGTTAAATTACTGTTCAGGCCAAAACCACTCCACCGCGATTCCCTCCTTGGAAACCAAGAATCACACTTCTGAAGCTGAGCTCACAGACGAGGTGTCTGCAAGGCCTGGGCACAGGCGTGCAGACTGCGCTGAGACTCGTGCTTTGCTCAAAACAGCCCATCTTTGCTGAACTAACCAGCATGGGGAAGCAGATTTGGGCCCCCGTAAGCACTTGGGTTTGAGCAGCTAAGGGCAGCAACTAGCAAGGCAAACAACAAGAACAAAAACTGATAAAGAATGAAACGCCAAGTAGAGTAAGGCGTCTCAGCGTTTAATTGCAGACTAAAATCATACCACATTGGAGGTGTAAAATTTTAGAGGGAATAATAGCCAAGATTGACCGCATGCTGACTATGGACCAGGAGAGGACAGGATGTAGGAGTCATTGTCCCCATTTTACAGATGAAGGATAAGACATTGAGAAATATGAACTCATTTGCCTAAGGTTACACCGTGTAATTAGTGGCGGTGCAGGGATTTAGTTCAAGTCTGTCTGTCTCCGAGGCTCCTGGTTCCAGTGAGTCACCAAGGCTCTTGCAAACAATCTATTATGCCCTTGCAGGTAATCTATGATCACCTTTTATGTTGGGTGCCCGCTCTGATCGGCAGTAGATCTGGTCTTAGCAGAAAGCAAGCCTTGATGAGTTAAAAAAATACCTACAAACAGTGAAGGTTTGGAGAATAGGGGCCACATGCCAATTGCTCACCATTCTGGTTTTGTCTAACCTCCTAATGTTACAGACAAGAAAGTGAGGACCTGGGGGATAAATTGGCCCAAATCCTATGAGATCCAGCACCCACATCTGCTGCCTGATTACAGGCCTTTTCCCACCGCCCCCGCTTGCTGGTGAGAAGCAATGATATGATTGTTTGCTCACCTGCTCTGACCTTACCAGCAGGCATGGGTACTGACTTCTACTGGTTATCCAAGACATTCAGCATAACGTCTTTCACGAAAAAGAATAAGGCAGCTTTACACCTTATTTTTTTCCAGCTTCATTGAGAAAAATTGACATACAACCCTCGTACGACTTGAAGGCGTACAGCGTTACAGTTGGATTTACATAGATTGGGAAATGATGACCACAGTATGTTCAGCTAACATCCACCTTCCCATCCATCCTCTTCCTTTCTTAATTGCAGATCTATATGTTTACATTATTAAAAATTCAACCAATACAGAGGCACAAAGGATAAAAAGTAAGTTCCCTTCACCAAACCCTATTCCTCTCTCCTCCCCCATAGGACCACTCTTAACACCTTTAAGAACTCCTCCCAAGTGTTAAAAGTTCTTAAGTCTCCTTAAAGAACTTTTCCACGCAGGTACAGATATTACAGGTGTTCGTACGCAAATATATCGCCGTAGGGCTTCATTTAAATGTGGTCTGATGACAGAAACTACACTGCAACTCTCCATTCCCTCGCCTTTCTACTTCATTATGGAGTGCCTCCAGAACTCTACACTGTGCAGTGACCTATTGGGAGAATGCGACATAATTTGAAAACATCGAGATGCCCATCCTCTGAAGTTATCTTCACTCAAAAGACCTACTGATGCACCTACCGATTTAACCATGTCTACAAGAAGGTTTGGGCTACCTATAAGGGAAAACAATTTTTTTTTAGAGAGAGAGTATACACACGCACAGTGGAGGGGCAGAGGAAGAAGGGGAGGGAGAATCTCAAGCAGACTCCCTGCTGAGCATGGAGTTTGACGTGGGGCTGGATCTCATGACCCTGAGATCACGACCTGAGCCAAAGTCAGGAGTTGGACACTTAACTGACTTAGCCACCAGGTGCGCCAGGGAGACAATTTTTAGAAGCACCTTAGAGATTCTCAAGCCCAAACCCCAAGAGTAACTTCTGACGTGTCCTTTCTTCTCACACCCCTTTCACTCACTGTTCATCATTAATTTCCTTCAATTTTAGCTCCCAAATAGCTTTGGAATCTTTCCATTCCTCTCCTTCTCCACCGCCACCACCTAAACCAACCTATTGTCAACCCTCCCAGAAGGCCTTCCTGTTTCTTCTGTGGTCTCTTCTCCAACCTGTAGCTAGCATCATTTCTCGTGACATAACCACCTTCTTGTATTCTTTCTACAATAAGAGCTCATTTCTTTTGAATATTTAACAATATTCAATTTTCAACCTTTTCTTGCTCTCACACTCCCAAACAAAATCCTGAATGTTTTCACTTGTAGCCAGATCAAGCCTCAAAAAAAGTCCATCATGTTGTCCCAAGCCCCAGAAACTTCCTTTTTCTTCTCTTTTCTAGGTGTTCCATTTTATGGGAAATGTTAAGTCAGGCAACAGAATCTCTACCATTCGTGTTGAGGCAGGTTTTTTTTTCCCTTGAACTTTAAAGAGCATTGTTAATCCTAAAGGATCACCCATTTATCTTGTAACATTTTGCATAAAGGCATGAATTTTAATTCTTTTTCTGAAGCATTAGAATTATACCTGTTGTCCAAGATGACCAAGAAGGAAGTATGTATATATATATATATATACTATATATATATACATATACATATATAATATATATATATGAAGGAAGTGTGTGTGTGTATACACATATATACCAATTATTCTTTAGAGATGTCACTTATTGTTGATTTTCTTCTCAGCAAGCATCCATGGTCTTTGATTTGTTTCTACAAATGGACATGATAGGATGTCGAGCAGCAGGTTGATAAGGACTTTCAGTTTTCAGTGGGGAGATTTGGAAAGTTACATTTTCTAGTTCACAACCTGACTCCAGTAACACCCTGCTTTCAGGCTTGTCCACAGTGCCTGCTCATTTGACCCCAAAAAGTGGTATTGTTGTGATGGATAAATTGAGCGAGGCTGTCACTCTAAAACTAAAAGTGGCAACAGGAAACTAGCAACTAGCAACCCATAACTAGCAAGAACCAGCAGGATAAACCTGTATTTAGAAAGAAAGCAGTTTATTACATCCTGCTGAAATTACTAAAAGTAGAAAAGTAATCCATATCCTCCAAACCCATTGATGAATTATTCTCCCAAATCCTTTCATACAGGCTTAGATCGGTTGTAGACTCCTGAAACGTTCGGTGATAAAAACTTTCTCTGGTTTTACCATGAGGTTATTGCAATATATTACTAAAGCCAGATATTTTTACTATTAGAAGACATGAGTTTGCTACCAGGCAGAAACTATTTTTTAGGACAGAGGTTTTCAAACATTTCATTCTAGTATTGCCAAGCGAAGTTTAATTATGCATGCTCTAGAACATTTTTGACATATAATATTTTTTGTATGATTAATTAATTGCAAAAGATGTCATTTCTGGCATATTATAAATATTGATATTTTAAAAACAAAACATTCCATCACTCTTTTGGATGTTTTTGATGAGATACAAATATCATAACAATTAGAGACCCATAATTATCCATTTAAAAAATAAACGTTTGGAAACTTTATCTGATATCGTTTTCCCCTAAAATATTTTTAGTGGAAAGTATTTTCATTTCACTTTCCCTATGGAGAGTTATCCTAAAGTAATATAATTATGCTTGAAAATTGATTGTCCTATCATGATCTTCTGCGATTATTTTCATATACATATACACACACATACATACATATACACGTACATACATATATACATATATACACATACATATATATACATTTTATATACATATATTTATATATATACACAAATATACATTTTATATACATACATTTATATATATATATATATATATAATTTAGTTTTTAAAAATTTCCTGTGGTCATAATGCTTGGGTTAAAATAATATTACAATGCATATAATGCACATAGTAAAATTATTTCTTCTGTGTTTAGTTGCTCTTACTTTTGTTATTAGGAAACAATTTACCAAAACCTCAAAAATATACTATAAATGTTAATAAACAGTAATCTTAAGAAGTAAAATTTTATTGTAAATCATCTCAAGAAATTAATGTGGGTTGCTGCAACAACATGGATGGAGCTAGAGAGTATTATGCTAGGTGAAATAAGTCAGTCAGAGAAAGACAAATGCCATATGATCACCTGTGTAGAATTAAAGAAACAAGGCAAATGAGCAAAAGAATAAAAAAAGAGACAGAGAGACAAACCAAGCAACTGTAGAGAACACACTGATGGCTACCAGAGGGCAGATATGGGGAGGAAAGGTGAAATAGGTGATGGGGATTAAGGGGGGGCACTTGTAACCAGTGCCAGGTGATGTGCGGAAGTGTTGAATCACTCTATGGTGCACCTGAAACTAATATAACACTATATGTTAACTATACTGGAATTAAAATAAAAATTTTAAAAAATTAACATGGGTTGCTTATGAGGCCTTGGTTAAAGAAATTGTCGGGTTGGCCCTTGTTTGGTATCAGGCGGGTTGTACTTACAGCAGAGCACTATTGTAAGATCCCAGAGAGGTGATACGCTTCTCTTTTAGGAAGTATGAAAAGGGAAGGAGGGACACAGACAGCAGCAAACCAGATCATTGTCAATTTCTCAGGAAGTTTGGGGAAAGAGAGCAGATGGAATAGTACAAACTGAAAGTCGATTCCCTTAAAATCATGTATAACCATGTTCCCCTTGCAAAGCTTTTGTGCCCTGGTTTGAAGATCACTGCTTTAAAACATTGACAGTTCTGGGGTACCTGGGTGGCACAGCGGTTAAGCGTCTGCCTTCGGCTCAGGGCGTGATCCCGGCATTCTGGGATCGAGCCCCACATCAGGCTCCTCCACTATGAGCCTGCTTCTTCCTCTCCCACTCCCCCTGCTTGTGTTCCCTCTCTCGCTGGCTGTCTCTATCTCTGTCGAATAAATAAATAAAATCTTAAAAAAAAAAAAATTGACAGTTCTTCTCCGATAAGCCTTCTCAACCAGGCAAAGACGACCAGAATGGGAAGTGAACAGAGTTTACCGTCTGGACTGCATGTATCTTTTGGAGTAAAACTGAACATGTTCTCCAAGACCAAGAAACCGATCTCCTCTCCACTGTTACGATCTTTTCACACTATTAATAGAAGACCATGCTCTTGAGGCTATAAAATAACAATTGATAATTATTTCTGAGACAATCTTATCTAAATTCAGCCTCATGAGAATCTATACAGTTAAACAGTAAGAAAAAAAAATCCTTTGAAACGTGACAGTATAAAAGCAAAAATAGGTTGATATTTAATATATTTTAAATTACTTGTCTGCTCTAACCATTGTATGTACGTCACACACACATATATTCTGGTTATATCCTAAGTACAGCTCAGCGCTAAGCAAAGTGAAAAAGTCAGAAAATAACAGGGCAGAGATTAGAGCAAGGTTACCACTGGGGGAGGGGGAAAAGCAGCTCCTACCGAATAATAGGTTTTAAATTGGAGGTCTTTACTTAAAACCCTCAGGAAATAAAAAGGGTCAAAAAACAGAAAATTGCACAGGGCTTATATTACTTAAAAAGACAATCTCGTTTCTCTTTCAAAAATTGCTGTATTTTTTGGAAGATGCCTTTGACAATGGATGTCATCACTTAAGGAACATTGCTCAATAAAAGAGTGGTCAAGAATTCTGAGTTTTATGGCACTTAAATGTTTCTGCCAGTTTATAGAAAATGGTGCAGTTTTGACCAATTTGATTTAAGGAACTGAAAACTCAAATGTAAATTAAGAAATCAAACTGATTTTTAGGGTTTTTTTAAATTTCGCAATCAGGAATACATTTTATTTAAAAAATAGTCGAATTAAAACTTGATTGACTCTAATATCTTAAATGAAATCTTGTGATGTGTTTGAAAACAGTCTGTTTTCAGTAGTAGGAAAAACAAACAACTGTGTAATCAGGGAAAATCTCTCTGCATCATTTCGTTTTTATACACTTTCTACTGAGAATCCTCTTAATATTGATAGCGTATGCTGAAATCATTGTCCCAACTGAAGTTTTCTAATGTCAGTCTGAAAAGAATAATGTTTCAATTTCTTAAAATTAAGTAGATATTGCATTAATAGACAAGAACTCAAGCTCAGTCAGTATGCTCCATTCATAATAATTGTGATAAAGACACGGGATTACCAATAGTTTATACATTATTTCCCAAGTAGATATATAAGTGGAACCTTGCTTCATAAATCTGTGATTTCCTGAATCACATGCCTGTTCCACGATATTCTCTCAATTAAAAAAATAATTACTTTCCCTCTAGTCATTAGCCTATTTAGTCTACAGCTGTCAAATAAGCATTTGAAACGAGGTTACAACATTCAGCAGACACTAAACGGCACAGTTTCCGGTGAATTCGTGCGATCGCAGTTTATAAAATGCAAACCAAAGATGGCGTAAGGGAAGAGCAGCCAGGATGGCAACAGGGGTCTTACGACTGACGTCACTCACGCTTCAAGTGGTTTCACACTTTCGCCACCCGGGGTAGGCAACGTTGGATGGGGTGAAAGATAACTACGAGACCAGAAGAGAACAAGAGCCCGAGTCTGAGAAGATAGAAAGGGGGTGCAGGCAGAATTAGGCGGAGGCCACAGATGAAGCCCAAAGACAACACGGAGAATTTGACAGTTGTTTCCAAAGAATTCAAAGTAGGAAAGAAGTTAAATAAATTCAAGCTGTTTTCTTCTAGTGGTGTTTCACTAAAGCGTATTATTTAGGAGAAGTCTGTGGCTTACACTGAAGTTCTGGTGGTTGCTTAGCCCGGGTTGGAATAACAGCGGACGTGTTGGGGGTACCTACTGTGAACCGGTCCCTGGGACGGTTATTTTACACACATCACCCCATTTCAGCCTCGCAAGTACTCTCGGAGACGGGCAGTCTTATTATTCCCATTTTCTGGTTAGGCCACTGGGGCTTAGAGAAGCTACTTTAAGTTGACCTATAATGGGCAAGTCGTGTAGCTAGTTTAAGTGTCTGAGGAAAAACGTTAAAGTCCTGTTTCCTTAAATCCAAAGCCCTTAAACGTCTCGGCGACTGAAACTGCTAGATTAGTGACATTCAAACATGCCTTTGAAATCCAAGTGCAAATTTCATTTGCTAATAATCACCAGTTGATTCAATTAAAGTACAAACTCCTAATTAAACAAGTAGTTAAATGTGTATGGTGTGAGTGTCAGGATATTTTGTATTTTTCCCACATTCATTTTCCCTAATGAAGACATTGAGATGGGATGTTAGCCTTGACAAATGTCACATGAGCATAAATATACCTAAATACATATCTATGTGTTCTCAAACAAATGTATATAAATATATACACACACATATAAACGCATGTAAATACAGATAAACGCACACATTTATATGTAAGAAAGATGTTTTACATCTTTTATATCTATCAGTCCCAAATCAATGAATACATTTAACACAAAGCAAATTTTTAAAATCCAACACAATTTTGAGAGAAATCATCAACATGACTTAAAATTTCATCTGGATAAATAAAGAAGAGCTTATTTGTGTTATTAGACATGAAAATGTTATAATTCTTAGATAATTAAAACCCTGAGATAAGACGAATCGATGGGACGAAATAGTAAAGCAACAGTCACTGGTGTGCATATAATATATGATTTAAAAAATACCATCTACCAATGGAAAAGACCCAGATTATTTATTAAATAATACAGAGGAAATAGAATACTTGCAGAAGAAAACGAAGTTAAACTGTTGCATTTGTGAAGATATAAAGAGGTTAGAGAATTCAAAAACTACTAACACAATAGCTCTGAAATACGGTCAAACATTTTTCAAATAATCACAAAGTTGATTAAATTTTTCATCAAAGATTATAACTCCATTCTTCCCTTTGTCACTAAATTCCCACCAGTGCATTTAATCTGGGATTCTGCATTAATCTTGGACTCACTAAACAATGTTGTTTATATAAGAAGCTGTATTTTTAAAGAGTAGGTTATAATCTTTTTCACTTGTCGTAGTCTTTTAAAATTGAATATATAATATACATATACATAATATACTACCTATATTTCCTCTTGTCCTCATTCTCGCTACTTATTAGAGGATGTTCCTTTTTCTGTTTTCTTAGAGGAAACTGCTGAAGTTTAAAATTGAGATGTTAGCAATGCTGAATTGATAGCTGCCTTCCAGCAAACACTTTGCAAGGCACTAGACGTCCAGCTGTGCCTGTCATTTCTGCTACAGATACAGCCCAAACAGAGGGCAAGGAATGCAAAGCCCTGGGTTTGGTCTTCTAGTCAGGAAAGATGGGTTCAAGTCTAAGATATCATCAAGAGAGCTTTTACTACTGTGGGTTCTGTCGAGTTTGCTGCCCTGTGGAGAAATGCCTGTCGAGACACTTCCGTCCTTCCCTGCCGAAACAGTGTTTTGACATGATTGCAATCGGGAATGGAGATTTCCTTGACTTACTGGATTAGGGGGAAAACTGCTTTTGCCTAAGCCTTTATCCCTCCTTCTTCCCCTGAAGAAACTCTTTTAAATGGGGCTGGTAATTTTCATTGTGGTTTCTGCATATCAAGAGGATGTCTTGTAAAATGATGTCTCTTTAACCTAAATTCCCACGTTTATCATTTTATTTTCTGCTTGTTTGCATAACGGCAACTGTTGGTTGTTTTCCTTTTATTTTGAAATCTTTCATATACACGGAAAATACGAGAGAACAATATAATGAACACCCATATATCTGTAATCTAATGTGTTCTAGATATTCTGCTTTTCTTAGTGTTGACATTTTATATCATTTCTTCCCAACCTGGTAGCTTGCGTTGTTTTGTGAGGAAGAGCATTCCCTCCTTAGCTGTAGCTGTGTGGTTACCCTGAAAGACAGGGTCCACTGGAAAGGGAAGGTAAATGCTTGAATCTTTCCCTTAAATTGCCACAATTCAGAGGGAGCTGGTGTTAAAGTCATTTCTAACAGTAGCAATAAGGGAATTTTGTTGTTGTTGTTGTTCGCTTTTTTTAGAGCACCCATATAGGCTCATAGATTTTTCTACATTAAAATGTGTAAATCAATTGCAGTTCTTTTTGATGCTCAAGGGGTTCAGCTTTGGGCAGTAGTAGAGAGCCCATTTTCTTCTGGCTTGCTTATCTGTTTCTCCTGGGGCGGAAGGCATGATCTACTAGGAAGAATTGCATTTAGAGGGAGCAGGAAATCAGGCGCGTAGTTAAGGCTTGGAGGTAGAGGGATATCAAACACAGTCACATTTACCAAACAGATGGCAAGGAGAGAAAGCTGAGATTAAACCAGAAGGGAAATATGCAGCTTTATTTTGACATGCTACTTTCTTTTCTAGATGCGAAGTAGGATTTGTCATGGATACCTATAATTATTTTGTTCTGCTACCTGTTAAGTTGGGAAGAGCTTTCTCGAGCTCAACTCTTTCATTCATATTTCCACCTAGATTGAAGAAAGAAGCATAAGCAATCTTATGAGCTTTTTGTTTCTCAAGGTAAGATGCTTTGCAAGGGGAAAATATCTCAAGATAATGTTAACTATTTTTCAATAAATTCCAAAGCCTTTTCTGAATTTATTGTCAAGTAAGTACTCATGAAAAGTACAACTACAACTTTTGTTTCACCCCCAAAATTTTATTATTTTTATTTTTATAATAATTTTTTATTTTTATAAAAATAAATTACAATATAATTTTATTCTTATAATTTTATTTATTTATTAGAGGGTTTCAAGCCCTCTAAACAAGAATGATTCGTTTTCAATACTTAGGCAAGAGGAAATCAAACTTTTTGGGTCATTTGACCCATCAGTACTAGAGGAATGCATATTTTCAATGCAGAGAAATGTAATTCCTCTGCATAATTCAGTGACATTATGAGACTGAAATCTGAGGCTAAATCCCAATCATCTGAAAAGGGTACTAAAATAGTCCCACCTTCAGAAAAATGTGAAATTGGGAGTAATATTTAATGCTCATTTGATTTTCTTTATCTGTGGTTCTTCTTGTATCAGGCATAGGAGATGGCTGCTGTTATAATAACCTGCCACAACAAATAATAGCCATTTTTCAATTTATCAAAATGAGATTGGGATGAAGGGAATCTACGAAGGAAGACCCCCGTGGGTATAACTGACCATGGCAGATTCGGCCCCTTACAACATGAAGCATCCGTGGATGACTGTCTCCCCAGCGAAGTTTCAGGAGGTGTGTGTGTGCGCTTTGGAAGAGGCGGCGTGCATTCATTATTAACAGCAATAGTAATAAAAAAAAGTGTCAACACATTGTATCACCACATTCTGTTCCTAACATTTATAAATACAGTCTCTACACTACAAATAATTTACCCTACATCAAATGAAACTAAACCAAACAAATAAAAACAAAAAATTATTTATTTTTAGTTCTTGCCTTTTAAAATTCTTCCTACTTAAAAAAAGATATGTTTGTGTAGAAGGGTTTATTGTGTAAGATGCCTTAAGACGGATTCATGAATTTACTGTTTCCCTTTTGAGGGAAACCAAAAAAAAAAGGGGGGAGACTGGAGGAAAAGAAAGAGAGGAGACAGCAACCTGCTAAAGGTCAAGCGGAGGGGGTGGCCCTGTATCACTTAATTCAATAATACACCATAAAGTTAGCCGTTGCTTTTTTACTATAGCATATCAGTGCTTCTAAGAACACTAACAGTGAGAAATAAATGAATATGGCTTCAGACACGGCAGACGACAGTGGGAGGCCAGGTTTAATTCACCCTTATGAAGTCTTCTTGAATTGTGTCACTTGTAGAATTCGTACTTGACTTTTGGAAACATAAAATGTTCTTGCCACTGAGAACTAATTAAGAAATCTGGCCCTCTGTGACTGAGCTCATTTTGTTCAGGTTGACTGCATGTTCAAGTCTGACTCAAGATGCTCATCTAATGTATACTGTGACCAACTATTTCCGTTGGATTAAGATAATTGCCTAGCTCAACACTCTCCTTATACATTCCATAAGAACGGGATTCGAAGCCCTTAAAGGAGACTATTACCCGATCACCACTCCAGGTTTTTTTAAGAAATTTGAACTGCGAAAGTTAAAGGTATGCTTTAGAATGAACCCAAAGTAATCCCAGGCTACCACTAGCAAACAAAGAAGAGTATGTACCTTGCAGCAGGTGGCAACATGGATGAATCTTACAGATAGGAGGTTAAGTGAAAGAAGTCAGACACAAACAGTGGGTACTGTTTCTATTTACATGAAGTTCAAGAACAGACCATTTTAATCTTTGATGATAGAAGCCAGAATATTGTTTACCTCTGGTAAATGGGTATTGACAGAGGAGGGGTGTTAGGGTACCTTCTAGAATGGTGGAAGATCCCCATATCTTGATCTAGAATGGTGCCTTGGTATAGATCTATAAAATTTCGTTGAACTGTACCCTTTGTGCATTTGTGTATGGAAATTACACCTTGATGAAAACTATCAAAAGAATTAGGCAAAAATACCCAAGTTAAGTTAAATTTATAAAAAATATAACAAGTCCAGATTTTTCAATAGAGACCTCAAAGTTTCATCTTTACAACGCTGCCATTAGACTGTCATAAGTGGGTCTGAGCTCTAGATTCTGGATCTACTTACTTTCTCTGCTATACAAACCCAGCAAAAGCATCAGTGCCCCGGCCTTCAGACAGAGGGAGTACACTCAAGTCCCTGTGTCTCGTTGTGTTGTTCGTGTTTCAAGCAAAGAAGTAGAGAAATCTTGTCTTCCATGAAAGCCATGGCCACAAGCCTGAGGGCCTCAGGAATTCGCTCATGAAGTCAATATTTCAATCCTGAGGAGGCTTTCCAGGAGCCAGATACTATTACAGGCACAGAACTTACACAGGTGAACAACTGAGACAAGGTCCTGCTGCCGCAGAACATACATTCAGGGATCAGGGAAGAGAAGGAGACAAGCAATTTAAACATAAGTGCACAAAAACCTCTCAGCTAGTGGTAAGTGCAGGGTGGGGAGGGGCCCTTCTAGATGGAGCAGTCAGAGAAGGCGTCTCCGAAGATGTGACATTTGATCAGTGACCTGAATGATGAGGCAGAGTCAGTCATGCAGAAAGCAGGGAAACTGGGAACCAGGTAGAGAGAGCAGCAAGTCAAAGCCCTGAGGAGAGAAAAAGCTTCACGTGTTTGATAAATACGAACAAGGCCAGGGAACGAGTGGGGAAATTGTAGAAGACAAAAAAAAAAAAAAAAAAAAGGGAGACCATTTTGAGTCTATAAATTGGATTCTAAACACAACGGCAAGCTATCAGAGGGTTTTGAGGAAAGGGCTAATACGGATGGAGAGAAGTTAAACTTGAGACATATTTGGAGGTAGAACTGGTCAGCTCTGGACTGATTAAATGGTGGAGAAGAGGGAAGGGAGGAATTAAAGATAACTGTTTTAGGCTAGAGCAACCAATGTTGGTAGGGATAATGGCACCCTTCACAAAAATGAAGGAGATTTGGAGCATTAACAAATTTGAGGGAAACACTCGTTCATTTTGGACAGACTGAGTTGGAACTATCTTTCAGCCATCTCACCAATGAACAAATTTGATTTCAACAGATGAAACAGGAGGACCTGAAACAAACTCATCATCCAGGTAGAAAAACCACCTCAAGTTTATGCCTGAAAATGGAGGGCCAGGTGTATTTTCTTTGAACAATGAGGACAGAATTTTGAAAATCAGCAGGGATATTTCCAATATCATCCTGCTGAATTCCTAAGACCATAACCTCTAGAAGGAGTGATTGAGAAGGCAATGCCCTCAGCCAGGCCATTGTTCTACCGTCTGTGGCAAAACATTTCCCACTATATGAAGGATGGAGGAGCAAAAAGTTCTGGAGTTTTTCAAAACCTAACCTAGTAATTGTGCTATAAACTGCATCATAATACAGTTGGTGGAGATGCCCGTCAAATGGTAATACAAATTTAAATAAATTAAAATTTAAATGTGTCAGTCCTTTGGTAAAGCATTATCACTTCTGATTTTTCTAAAAATCTTTACACAGGTACATAAAAATATTTATTTTAGCATAGATTTGGAAAGAATTCCACTATACATAATGACAAGATTGAGTATATTAGTTAGGGTTTCTTACATATAATGAAATAGTATACAGCCACTAAAAATAAGAAATATCTATATATACGGACATAAGATATATATATTAAGTATGTGGGTAAGTGAAAGTACTAGGTAGAGCAAATACAGTGTAATCTCATGGTGAGTAAAAAAAAAAATCTAGAAAAATGATCAAGTTGTGGTTATTTTTTCCATGATTGGGATATTTCCGTAATGTTTAGATTTTTGCAATAACCATATATTACTTTTGTAATGGAAAGGAACCATAAAAATGGTATATTCAAAGCTGTCCAATAAAGAAATCATGCAAAGCAGAGTATCTGAAAATTAACTTTTCAGTGTTATGATTGCTGAAGTCAGAAAGTCCTAAGACCCAATATAGCTTTGAGGGGAATGTGGCCTCTGCCAAAAAAAAAAAAAAAAAAAAAAGATTTTTGAGTATAAATTTAGTATAAATTTAAAACTAGATTTAGAAGAGATGTAGACAGGATCTATGCTTAATGCCTGAGCACCTCCTTTTTGTCCTCTTCCTGATATAATTTCCTCTGAGCGGATTGTTGTCCTAACTGAAACGTACAGGCAGAGTTTTTCTCAAATGTTCAATGGCTTTGGAAAAAAGCCCATTTAGTTTTCTGGTTTTAATTATTTTATATAAGATTGAAAAGATGGACCCAGAAAGGTTATATAACTTCGCATGAAGGGTTCACATCATTAAAATTATTTGGAAGGGAAGAATGTACCACTAAAATGTTAATTCTCCCAGTTAATTTATATATCTCATGCAATTCCAGTTAGAATCTCAAAAGAGCTTCTTTTATCTAAATTTCTTTTGGAAGAGTAGATGCCTGTGAATATTAGAGTTAATTATGAAAAAGAGTAGTGAAGGAGGACCCGCTTTTCCAGGTAATAAAGCATATAAAGCCATTATATTCAAACAAGTATTTTCTTGACTTGGAGAATAGAAAGATAGATCTGGAATTGAATAGAGAGTGAAGAAATAAACCTGATATACAAAATATTCCGGTATATTTTATTTCATTGTGAAATACATGTTTTAAGTTAAAAAATGGTACTGTCATAACTGGCTACTCTTTTGAAAAAAAGAAAGGTGGATCCCTACCTCACCACATATACAGAAATAAACTCCAGGTGGATTAAAGACTTAGATGTTAAGCAGAAAACAATAACATGCTTGGAGAAAGTTAGCATATCTATTAACTAAGGGCTGGGAGCTATATAACAAAGACAGAGGATCTACAAACTGTAAAAGACATATTTGACTTCATAAAATTAAAATATACTTCTAGTGAAAAAAAAAGACAAAAAGTTTTTGAACACATACATTAAAAGGTGGAGAAGGGTCAATAAAGTATCCTCCAGACTGAGAAGGCACTTTGAGACTGAAAAACAAATCAAGACACTTCATACATTTACAGAGTTTTGTTCAGAGTAACTTACAGTTGGGCGTGCCGAGGGTTGGGCAGAAAAGGTGAGGACGGACAATGACTCACAACTACTCTCCACCCCTGGCCGGACCTTAACCCACAGCTTTTATAGAGTGAGGGAGGGAATCATTGCGGTGAGGGCAAAGGGTAGTTACCTAAAGTGGGACCATGTATACACCAGTCATTTCTACTAGTTATCTAAAGTGGCACCATCTGTGTGCACAGAAGGCGCCATGTTACTGAAGATCAGAACAAGCCCTCCCATATTCCAGTCATCGCATACATTAACCTCCAAGGGGCCTGGAACACGCAGGTACATGGGCATGAACAAGATGAAGGGCCAAAGATGAAGTCAGTGTTGTCAACACTCCTACAGTGTATAAAAGATGATGTGTTTCAAGTTAATTTTTTTAAGTCAACCAATCCCAGTCAAAAAATGGGCAAAGGATATAAATAGATAATTCAGAAGGAGTTAATCCAAATGGTCAATAAATACATGAGAAATGTTTAATATTCAAGTTAAAGAACCAATAAGCTGCTACCTGGCTAGTATTAAAGAGTAGTAACAAGTACTTCTCAAGAAATATATTGTAACAGGTAGACATGTAAAGCATAGTTAGTGAAAATGATAAAGTAAATGATTAGTACCCATGATAAGAACAGCAGGTATGGTGCAAGGATATACTATATATTCCATATATATATATATATATATGGAAAGGTGATATATTGAAGAGATGGTCACCAAAATATAAGTTGTGGCTATCTCCAAATAGTGGGATCTCAGATACATTTAGCATTCTTCTTATACTTTTTGAATAATGTGTGTTTTTACAATTTGTATAATGTTAAATCATTACTTAAAATTTGTGACAAGAAAATTTTTATAAAATTCAAAACCCATCCAAATACACACCTCTTTTAAACTTTCCTGCCCTGCTTTCATTTCTAGTTCCAATTTGGTTGGCTTGGCTTCATTTTAATGGGGGGAGAGAGATTGGAAATGAGAAAACATGCTCACCAAGGAACAAGGGGGAATGAATGTCCCCAAATGAGAGTCAGGTAGAATGACATAAGACAGCACTAGAAGCTTCCATTTCATCCCTTCTCATTCTTATTGGAGTAACCTTTGACATTCGGAGAAACAAAAGCATACAGTCACTTTTCCTCTTCTCTTTCTCCAGGGCCTCACGCAAGTGCCAGAATATTTATACCATTGACAGCAGTAACAGCTCCTACCCTGCCTCCCCTTCCCTCGCTTTGATTCCAAGAGAAGATAACTGAATGTAGGGACAAGTGAGTCTATTTTTGTCCTTTTATTGGAGATCCATCCTCTTTACCGTATTTTAGATTCACGGGCCCCCCACTACACCCCAATATCGTTCACAAGCTGAAATCTGATCTGACACCATCTCTCCGGCTTGCTTCGTTGCTTATAAAGCCTAGTTGTCATCAGGCGCAATGTGGGCTACAATGTCAGCCTGTGTTACTAATAACAAGTGGGATGGACCGAGAGACAAGAAGTGCTCTTTATTCCCATTTACATTACCGGAAAACTAGACATACATAGAACCAATGCCGCGTTAAGTTTTTTAAGGCCATAAAAGTGTTTTGAATTCCTAGACATCCTACGAGTTTCAGTTTTATAAAATGTGCCATCTATTTTCTTTCTTTTTCCCTCAAGTCATTTAGCATTACACATTTAGCCTGGCTCTTTCCCTTGTCTAGAGGCCAGGGAGGGTTCCCAGCATATGCTTATGCAAGAAAAGGGATGTTTGCCTTCTTTCCAACCTTGCCCCCGCAGTCTCGTCATGCAAAGCTGAGAAGCAGAAACACGATACAGATTCTCCAGAACCCCCTGTGTGCAAATTCCAAGGGAGTTTAGAGCTCTGAGGAGGGTTGAAAGTAGACAGAGAACCCAGAAGCATGCCCCTTCCCAAGCCAAGTGTTCCCAAGGACAAATCCCTCTGGTCTCCATGGATACCCTTCACTATGCCCTGAATGTCACCCACTGGCCTCTCTCACCATTGCTGCACAGAGAAGAAGCCCAAGCCTATGACAGCCAGGACGGTGCTGAGGCACACCACGGTAAATCGGGTGTACCAGCTATACCCAGTGAACCAGAAGGCTACCAAAATGTGTCTTAGTTTTGTACATATTTCTTGCCCGCCCACCACATGTAAGACTCTTTACTAGGGTTAAACAGATGAATCAGCCAAAGTCCCTGACCACGAGGGGATAATTCTCTATCACTATAGTCAGAGAAATAATAAAATAAAAATACATGATAATTACTATAATAGAGGCATAATCAGGGTTGATGGAGTATAGGAGAGGGGTAATTTAGTTATGCTTCCCAGGATAGGAAGCTGAGAAAGAGGAGAGAGCAACGTTGGAGACAGGTAACATTGGAGTCAGGTTTAAGATGCAGGAGTTTGCACAGCAGAGATGTAGAGCAAAAAGGGGTCTGTCTGAGCTACAAGAACATCGCATGCAGAGAGATAAGCAACTTGCCAGGGCCCGATGTCACCAGGCAGTGAGCAGTTCTGTGTCACAAAGGTGGAGAGCAAACAGGGTAAGTGCTTGGAATCGTAGACAGCTCCAGGTTGTGAGAGGTCTTCTCACCTCGTTAAAAAGCCATCATAGCTTCTTAGGAAGGAACAGACATAAGTAGATTTTTAGAAATAAAGGAATGGCCACAATGGGGGAGACCCAATCAGAATGACAGTGGGGGTGTGGTGCTGAGTTATTGGTGGCTGTTGGGAGTCAGAGAAAATAATTTTGGTGACAGAAGAATTCCATCAGGTAGAAATGATGGAAGCCTGAATCAACCCTGGGTGAAGATGATGGGACAGGTGGGGAAAATATATGTAAATAGAATTGGTTGACCTTGGCAACTGACTATGGGTAAAAAGGCAGTGGAGGGAAAAAGCAGTTTTATTCCCCTTGTTGGCTTGCCAGTGTTTGAGAAACACTATAATGCTGATTTCTCCAGCTCATGATACACAGCAAGGTTCCCGTTGCATTTATCTTGGGGACCTGGGAGACTATTACACTGAGTTACATTAATTTTGATGATTCAGTCATGAACCCTTAATTCTTTCATTGCTGCAGATGATGTTTATAAATTTTAGCATTTTGCATCACAATTAATATGACTATTTTATAGAAAACTGTACCCTTGTGGGGAAAATGGCAAGTCCGATGGTCACAAGGGGGAGATCTCCACGCAGTAGTACACGTTCCCAGGACCACATGAGATGCAGTATCATGATTCAGATACCCCATAGAAGTAAGACGTAAACTTCACTGTCAATATCAAGATAAACACAACAGGTACAGGAACAGAACACCATCAGCCAAATAAACATAGAGCTCTGACAACTAACGTCCTTCCCCAAAAGCAACTTATCAAAAGGAGAAAGAACCCAATCATCCCCCAAACCAAACGCCAGCCAGACCTTGTTTCCTCATTCCTATGCACTTCATAGTCAAAAAGACATCCAGGTGGGACTGTATACAAATAAAAATAATGACTAGAGATTCGTAGCAGAAGAACAGCATTAGGTCATAAGCACTTATGTTTCCAGTAAAACCCAGTATGTTCTTTTAGAAGATGCATAAAGTCTTCATATGTAAGGTCATAGTAGTTCTGCTCTCATTTTCATCTGATGCCTTGCTCCCACTTGCCATTTTTATTACTTGGGGTTTTTCTTGGGTGAATTAGGGTGAGTTGCAGTGGGGAGTGCTAAATAATGCTGAAGATTAGACCTTCCATGCCTTGGATCAGGCAGCTTCTGAACCACTGTCTACCGTTCTCATCGCTCTAAACCAAGGAGAACAGTAGACCCACGTGCAATCCCAGCTCTGCCACTTCCCACACTTGTGACCTTTTGAGCAAAGTCGCTCAATCTCTGTCTCTCAACCTCTTCACCTGTAAAAAGGGATAGTGACAGCCCCTAACTGCAGAGCTGTTACGAAGATGAGTTGACACATGTAAAACACTTGGACCAGAGCCTGACACATATTAAGCCACAAACAGCCCCTGCTGCTCTGATGACTGAGATGGGTGCTGCTCGTTCAGTCGGTACTTTTCTTTCCCGTGTGGGCACGATGATCAGGTGCCTTTAAATGCAAAATAGGGCTTGATTGATTTGGAATAATTAAAGAATAAATTATCAGCAATTCTTTTTCAAAGAGATAACCCCTCCCCCAATGTTTACTTCCTCCCTTGGTATCTGATTTCTATCTGCGTGCACCTTGCCCCCTGCCCTCAGGGGAGACAGAAAGTCAACACGCAGCGAAGCACTTTAAACCAGCCCATATAAGGAAAACAGTGAAGTTCTGATTGGCGTTAGGGAACTCCGTAGGGCGCAGCAGTTCCCGGCCACTGAGCGCCGGGACCATCCTCTAAGGGCTGCAGGCCTAACCAGGCAGTAGGGGCTGGGCCGGCGCGTGAATGGACTAGAGCAGAACCAGAAGAGACCCGGATGGAGAAGCACCGCAGCCCAGACAGAGAGCTTCTTGTAGCCTGTATTTCCTCCCTATCCCTTATTCCATTCCAGTTTCTCTCAATTTCCCATTAACTTCATTATTTAACATTGTAATTATTCAAAGTGTTTCTAGAAAGGAAACATCCTTAAAACACATGACAAAGTATGAGATTTTGGCTTCTGTATCTGAGGAACCAGTCAGAGAAATAATAAACCCCAACGGTTTAAAGAGAATAATCTTTCTAAAATGAACATTCTGAAACAAGGGAAAACTACACCAGCCATGTTGACATATCACAATGGCAGGAAGGAATGATAATTTTTTGGGTGTCAATTTCACATTTTTATTTTACAGTTCCCCAAATCCATACACTTGAAAAGAACGGTGACGGGAACTTTTTATAAGTCAAATTTGCATTGCCATTGTTTGATTTTGTACAGGTCGTATTTCTTTCACCCAGTGGTCCCTGGAGTTTTATGACAGGAAAATGAAGATGATGTTGGCCCTCAGAAGAATGACAAAGTTTTGAGGCAGCAGGAGCAGGGCCTGAGCTCATGCCTGAGATGCAGGCATTCAGAGTTCCAATTCCATCCTTCTCAAGGCTTGCTGAGTGCCCATGGGCAAGTCACTTAACCTCCCTTCGCCTCTCTTCCCTCACCCTAAGGCGAGACTGTTAATGCTCAGTTCCTTCGTGGGTGGCAAGTAGAGGAAGTAATTAGAAAACTAGAGTCTATTCCTATGTTACGCTTTAGGAGATGAGACTTAACCACATGATTCTGAAGTGTGTTAGAAACAAAAACAACAAAGAAAACAGAGTGAGGGCTATACAGAACAGAAATGCAGTTCTCCGTACAAAAGATTGACGCAGGGGCGCCTGGGTGGCACAGCGGTTAAGCGTCTGCCTTCGGCTCAGGGCGTGATCCCAGCGTTCTGGGATCGAGCCCCACATCAGGCTCCTCCTCTGGGAGCCTGCTTCTTCCTCCCCCACTCCCCCTGTTGTGTTCCCTCTCTCGCTGGCTGTCTCTCTCTCTGTCAAATAAATAAATAAAATCTTAAAAAAAAAAAAAAAGATTGACGCAGACTACCTCTTCATTGTACCTAAGCAGGAAAAAACAATTATTTCAGGACACGTTACATTTAAATAAAACTCCTACTCTTCTCTCTTTCTCTCCCTCTCTCTCTCTCACACACAAACACACATGCGCACACGCATGCACACATACACACACACACCAGATACCCTTCCCTTGTTCCCTCGTTTATTTCTATTTTAAAGTACTTCTTTTATGTGGTCTCAAAATAGGAACCTTCCAAATAAAATCATCTGCCTTAAAACAATGTTTGAAATAATTAGGTTACAGTTCTGAAGCCCTGTAATGTGGCTACAGTTCTGTAACTATCTGTGCATTCCATGTATGGTCCTATTAAATGCAGCAGGCACCAGTGTTGCCGGCTGTCAAGAAGCAAAATGAAAAATAGTTTTAATAGCTGCTCTTTGACCTGTTTTATATTTTATGTCAATTATAACAGCACACAACCATGCATAATTATGAAGCATAGATGCATTAAAATGTACACATAATTTGTGTTCTTATGGCAACCATTGCATTAGGCTCTAGAAAACAAACCTATTGTTATAAGTCATTTGCACATTAATATATTAGTATTAAATATCGAAGACAGATTTGTCTATCCATCTGTTTTGAATCATTGTAAGTAAATATATCTTTTTGGAGGGGTGGACAAAATCTCTCCATAAATGCACTCTAGGTGCCATCTGCAACATACATTATAATACAAAGTTTAGCACCATCGTGCATAGCAACTCCAGCAAAGACAGTGCCATGTGATTGTCATTTGAATGTCATTTTTAAAAAATGATCTGGTATATGGACAGAAGGAGGAAATTTTTTTCTGGCACTGCCATAAAAATTCCTTCATTTGACTATCCCGTGGTTTTTGGATTTCTTTCTTAAACGCTTACATTCTTCCAAGGATAAGAGGAAAATAATTATTTTAATGCTGGGTAAATGAACAAAAAATATGTTTTCTCTATAGCAAAAATCATTAAAATATCGGAGAAAATTTGCTTTCAAATATCTGATGCATCGTAACAGTGACCCTGAGAGGCAAATGACCAAACAAGAAAACCACCTTTCCACACTACAGAGGGAAGAAACCAGGGATTTTTCACAAACAGTTCCATAACTCCAGTTATAACTTTTCAGCATCCCCATGATTTTATGTATCTACAGTGAGACTGCGAGGTGGACGGCCCAGGAGGGCAACGCCAAATGCGAAACAGAAATCAGATTACCTGATGCGGAGTGTTTCCACTTAACATACTGGTGCTCATACATTTGGAGGGAGCACATCTACTTCTCTATCAGTATTAACTCCATTTCCCTAACTTGGACCACTTGCTTTAGCTTTCTGTCCCACCCTCCCTCCTCTCAAAGTTAGGTCTGGACTGGAGAAGGAAAAAATCAAAGAACGGGGTTGATAGTTGGGGGGGCGGTTAGTAACCGTTTCCCCTAAGTCCTGACTAAAAGGAACGACTATTTGGATTTCTACTGACTTCACGGTAAGGGACCAGACTGTTTTCATACAGGGCACCAGGGAGGGCTAGAAAAATTTTAAATGCACATTTTTCTGAAGTTTCATCTGAGGTGTTTCACTTCTACGTTTGCTGTTTCTTTTGTCAGATATCAGTAAGTATAGATGTTATGAATTTTTACTCCATTTCCACATAGCTGGACTTTGAGTTCGGAAGCATTTCTAGGGTGACTGCGATCTGCAGGGACTACTTATTCACCCATATGTTGAGCAATTTATAGGTGTTCCATCCATCACCGTGATATCACCCAGAGAGTGTTTAAGCTGGAATTTGTTTCAACTCTGAGAATTACTGATTTTCTCTAGGATCTTGAAAATATTAGTCTCTAACTGTAATATTGCTGTCTATAAATAGTCACATAAAATTTGAAATGTCTGAAAGAGAACTGGAAATATCTGGCTTCTCTGGACTTTTTTTTTAATTTAACTTGTGACACTATCGGAAGAAAAATTGCTGTGTAGCAGTAGGGCTGGTTCCTGTTTGTGAAGATTAGCCAGGTGAAAAGAACACCACTTTCTGAGGGGACAGAGTTACTGATGTAAGGGACACGGAAACAGAGGGAGAGCGAGGAGAGCGCTGGAGAGGGGGGAAACAAGAGGAAACCTAGCAGCTGAAGAGCAGGGCAGAATGAGGAAGCTTCTAGAGAAGCCCAATTCTAGGTTTCCAGAAAGAGCTGCCAAATTTCAGACAGAGGATAGACAAACACACTGGAATTCATGTTTCTGACTCACAGCACTGAAAAGCTTCTCCAGAGAGTTCTGGAGCATGTCACGGGGTTCCCCACGAGGCTGAGTGTTTTATGGGGCCAGACTCTGAGTCCCAGAAGGCACTGCGGAGGGGCTGGAGATGAAGAAATGAAGGTGATCACACGGCCAAATTGAACAAAAAGACGGGCTCTCTTTTTGGAATATTAAGTGTTAAGCTCCTTTAATAAAAAATCATATGCTTTTTCAAATTTTAAATGTTGAAAGGTCACCAATTATTTTTAAAAATGGAAAGATGGTTACTTGTTTATGGGGCAAATTACTTGAATATTTTCTTCCGGATGAAAATAATACAGTCAATTCTAGATTGCTCACTCATTGTTTTTAGCACGATTTCCTCAAATTCGTGTTCAAAGCATCTAGTTCATGTTTGTTTAATCCACAAAACATTTGACAACGATCTCTTGTGATTTGCTCATCCCTACCTACTCAGCGTTTAAACTTCTCACAAATTATTATCAGTGATTTATTTTACCCATTTAAATTCTTACATAAGTGGGGTTTTCGCCTTCTATTATGCCCATACATGTCAGGTGCTGGTTTGACAACACAATCTCACTAACTTCCAAGGAGGCTTCATTTTTCTACACTTAATTATCCATCCCAACTAAAATTGACTTTTCAAAATAGCATTCTTTCACATGCCAGTTACAAAACTGACTACAAGGAAAACTCTATACATTTTGGTGGATAATATTTCAGGCTATACTGCTTGAACTGATGGAACCTCTTTACCATTATATTAAAGAATCTGAGATTTTTCTCCAGTTTGTCTTCTTTTCATGACTCCTTGATCCTTAATGAAAATCTGCCTGCTTCAGTTCAAGTCATCATCTCTACCCTTACTTCACAAGAAATGGGACAAAGCAACTTCAGTCAAAATATGAATCCCTTGCTTGTCACCAATGCCAATCCAAATATTGCTTTATTAATCTCTGCTTGATTCCCTTTACATTCTAAGGAACTTCTTTAATGAAGAAATTCTGTTTAAAAATTTATTCATTGTCGTATCTATGGAGAAACCACCAATTTGACCTACCCATTCAATATACCAGCACAGGGCTAACAAGAGATATTTACACATTTGGCACAATTTACCATCTGGTTCCCCTTTGATCTTAAAAGGAGGCCATTAGTAATGGCAACGGTCCGAGGTTCTGCACTCGGGGAGGCACAGCTGGCACTGCTGTCTATACGCCTGGTGCTGACCTTTAGGTTGGGACTGTGAGCCACCATCAAAAGGACAGGACTGGTGGTCAAGCAGATAACATAAGTAGCACTTTTTTTTTTTTTTTTTTTTTTTAAGATTTTATTTATTTATTTGACAGAGAGAGAGACAGCCAGAAAGAGAGGGAACACAAGCAGGGGGAGTGGGAGAGGAAGAAGCAGGCTCCTAGTGGAGGAGCCTGATGTGGGCTCGATCCCAGAACGCCAGGATCACGCCCTGAGCCGAAGGCAGACGCTTAAGGACTGACCCACCCAGGCGCCCCAACATAAGTAGCACTTTCCGGTATTTCAAGCTGGGGGATGGGAGACTGATACAACATTATAATACATATCCTAGAGATATTTCACCCTGCCTTTAAATATTTTTCAAGTTTTACATGAAGCCCCCATTATTAGGCAAAGCAAAGCTTATGTAAAACTTGAAATTTGGCCTTCAAATTATTTTAAACTTGATCGTAGAAACCGTACAGGCATTAGTATATACATTGTGTAAGCAGTTGTAAAGTTCACTTGATAGACGTTTGCATGCCCCTGTCAAGTCTGCAGCTAGATCTGGTGATCTGTATAATCCCTACACCCAACGTGGGACTCCAACTCATGACCCCAAGATCAAGAGTCACATGCTCTTCTGACTGAGCCATCAGGGTGCCCCAGATCTGATGATATATTTTCAATGACATTACTTCCTTGTCTTAATGATCTAAAGATTGAGATTATTCTTTCAGGGACATCTATCTAGTCCTCGAGTAGAAACATCCTGGAGTGTGTAGGAGTTTTAGCTTTCAAAGATACCAGAACCAAAAACATTTACTGAGTGCCACTATGTGTCGAAACTGTTTAGAATCAAAATATTAACCTACCAAAAAAGTTATTGAACTTTATACAGACAAAGTATTCCACTTAGTTGCCTGTCTCGAAGAAGAAAAAGACTCAAATTGGTTTAAGAAAAGGCTTTCTGGTTATGGGTTCTGTGGTCTTATAAAGGTTGAACTACCCAGGATTGGTGTAAGAATAGCATGGCCCTTATTAAACAGTGATATGCAGAAAAGACAAAGAAAATCACACCAAACCTCTGTATCTCCGAACCACCAAAGGGTAGGGAAACAGAGCAGGCCTTGTCTTACGCACACGCTAAAAATCAGGCTACTAAACTACACATGGTGATAACATTCAATGAATCCAGTATAAGTAAATATTTGTGATGGGGCCTATTTGGTAAGAATGAAAAGGACTCATTCATTTCATTTTGGACCCTCCCTTGCATTGAAACAGAACAGCAAACCGATAAAAGCTCCGCATTTGGTCCTGGACCAGCCGACTGCTCCAGGAGAAAACACACCATCTATTCTAAGTCAGACCAAGTGAGAGCCCAGGGTCGCCGACCAGGTGGATCAGGGAAGGGCTGCAGGAAGGGGTGTCATGCTTTCACTTGGTGGCCGGCCCGCGAGCTACGATGGGAGTCCCTTCCCCTAATCCATACTGTTCAACTGTCGCGAAAGCTTGTAAACAGGAGCCTCCGTCAGTTACCTCAGAGTGGTTTGAACAAACTAACATCATAACAAGAGTGTTTATGGAAAAATGCTTAAGCACTGAAGCAGAAAGGGCTTAGCACTGATCAGACCTCTCTTCCACCTTTATTCTTCACTGTTCACATTGAAATGCAAATATCAGCGCAGGGTTTCCACCGGCGTGCCACTCACAAATTGAAAAGCAGTTTTTATCTATGCAAATGTAAGCATGGTAATTGAAGTTAATCAATCAATGCTAGCTTTCACTAAAACCTTGAACATGATTGAATAAAGTAATTATCATTCAGCAGAAAATGATGAAGTTGTAGACAGCATGAACCTTATTAAAGGAGGATTTTGAGTCACAATGGCTTAATTTAGCTAACAGCCCGGCCTCAGCCCAAGCGACATACTACTCTTGCTGCCTAGAATTGTTTTATGATTGAAAAACAACAACAACAACAATCATGAGGGTGGGGGAAGGTGGAGGTGAGGGGAAAGTCGGGGGGGGTATTATTATTTTTTATAGTGCTGGATTACTAAAAAGTGCTTGTCACGTTAGGAAAGAGAAGCCATAATTCACATTAAAAAAAAAAACACACAAAACTCTAAACAGGTAAGTGATAGAAGATTATTATGACATTTTGATACGGTCAATAGCAACAACAGGCTCTTCGTGCTATAGGAAATAAAGTGAGCATCTCTGAAGTCTTCGCCACAATAACCTATTAAGATACTGCAAATCGAATGTTAAACTCCTGAAAGTATGACTTCAAACATGATTTGTATGTTGTGTTGATTTACAGCAGTTTCAATAACAGAACATATGCCGCACGTTGCACAGCCTTTCAAATACTTCATTTTTCTGGAGTGCCATGTATTCGATCGCCTGCCTTGGTTTAGGAAAACAGTCTCCCAGAAAGTGTTCTAATATTCATTCCAAGGTCCCTTTCTCCCAGTTTCTTTACGCTCTTATCTGTTCTCACTTATAATCTAAATGTTTTTAAGGCTTTAAAAACCAAATTATTCTATTTAAGCCAGAGTTGAATACTATTGCTGAAAAAATCATTTCAGGTAGCATAAGAGAAATAATCCATCTCTGGAAAAATGTAATCAACAGTTAGTGTGCAACATAATGTAAACTGATTATGGAAAGAGGCTCCATTTAGCTTCTTCCAATGTATTTTTGAAAAACAAGGTTAACTAGCAATATTTAGATGAGAGCAGCCCAGCAGGATATGGTGACTCTTAAGAACCTACAGTAATTCTATTGGATTCAATTAGGTTGAAAAAATTAAAGGTCTGTAATCCTGCTAATATTATTGTACACCCTGAGGGAGGTCACTCCCTCCCCCAACTCCATTTTGGTTGATGCATTCTGCATTTAGTTTGTTTCGAACAACAGTTTGTCAAATTACACCGACATTCACAATTGGGTAGCAAAAAAAAAAAAAAAAAAAAAACCTTTTGATTTATTTATTATTTTGGAAGACGTAGTGCGAGGTATTTTCCTCCAAAGTATGCCTCCCATGTGCCTACATTTTCTAAAGCATCAGGAAGGTGATCTGCCATCACCTGTCTCATTAATAAATAAGTAGGTGAAACAAAAATAAATTCTTAAGTTTAAGCAAGTATTGGCTGGGTGGTGGTAACAGTTATGGGGTTTTTCCGGCACATGTCTCCTCTGAACGAGTCCT
>NW_024423343.1:72089140-72163241 GCF_017311325.1 Ursus maritimus
ATGTTCTAGTCTATTAGCGTCCTATATGGAATAAATCAATATTAAAGCTAATTAACCCTTTTCAAAGGCATTTTGTCCCAGGTTTTTATTTAATGGTTCAGTGCTGCTTAAAGCATGGATCAAGCTGGATAAGCTCCATTTAAAAAATGGCCCATTTTGAAAACAGTTTAGCAGCTCACGATGACGAATATATTTATCAGGATAAACTTGACTTTTTCAACTGTATAAATAACCGACTGGAGTTCCTTAAAAGATCTGATCATAAAATAGAGATTAAAGACAACAGACAAACCTGTCCATTTAGCAATGGTCTAACATGATAGTAACCGACTTAGTTTATTGCTTTTTTAAAAATATTTATCTTTAGAAATATTCTCAATCTTTACCTTGGAGGGTGTGCCTAAGGGCAGAGGGAGGGAGTCTCCATTTAAGGTATTTCATTCCAGGCCATCTGTGAAATGCAAATCGATGATTTGTCCTTTTTGGAAGAAGCCATGATTTTTTAATAGTGTTCAAACACATAGTGCAAAGCACACACCTTTCAGGACATAAATGACTACTTTGACATATGAAACCCAATGAAAATTATATACATTATTTAAGGATTTCAGTACTCTTCCCCTTTTGTTATACTAGCAAATCACAGAGTGTACTTTAATATCAAGCTATTTTTTTTAGTTATAAGATAGATGATATATTTTGTACATGAATTAAATTCTTCACGGTGCCAGAGGAATTAATTTGTGATGTTATGAAATTTTGATTAGCCCGCTGTAAAATCAGAATTGTTTACCACAAGTGTCTGCATTCTGACTCTTACAGTCTTTCCAAACAAATAATGAAATGAATTGGGGTGAGGGGGGAGGCCGGGTAATTTATGAAAACATGGTACACCATAATTTTGCCATTTTTCTGCAATAAGGATGGCAAATGATTCATGGGATAAAATGAAATATTTCTCACTGTCATTTCAATGGATCTAAGATTTACAGCTTCTTAACTTGGATAGAAAGAACTCAAAATGCATAAAAATGAATTGTAAATCCATTAATGGTGAGGATGAAAAACAACAAGAAAAAATTATTTTAAGCAAAGAAGAGCAAATCTACCAGGCAACAGATGAAAAGGAAGCAGCAGCCGCTGTTTCCTCTAAGACCCTTGAAGGAAGGAGGTAGTGAAGAGGGAACTGCTTGCTCCGAAGAGGGCACTAAGGTCAGGTTCAAGAAAAGTGATATGTTCATCAAGCTCATTGCGTTTAGATCACTTAGACAAACAGAGGAAGGCAGCCTTTAAAGCAAAATCAGATATGCCAAAGTTGAATTTTTTAAAGATTGTGAAAAAGTCAGACCCAGTTTTAGAAGGTGAAAACGAGTCAAGAATTCCTGGGACTATGAAAAAGCAGCTTCCCGATCCAAGACTCTGCTCAACCCAAACTGTCTTTTACGGGCACTAGGGCCAAAATAAAAAAGAAAGAAAGAAAACATTTTTTGACACGTCCCCACTCCTTGAGACACCACACTGAAGGAAAGCTAGCAGCAGCAACGAAGACGTGAACCTGGGCTCGACGGAGCAGCTGTACCTGGAAAATGAGACCAGAGATACTCTGCTCAAGACCCCAGATAATGGGCTTGAAGGGCTCAGAAGCGGGTGAAACCAGCTGTGGCATGTGCCACGCTCTAATAATAGCCGCGGTGGGCACCATGCCACTCAAGCCTCCCATCTCTTCACTGAAACATGATACACTCTCCACGACTGCAGGAGACATACCTGAACGTCCATGTGACCCCAACGAGCAGAGCATACGGGCAACTCACAGGGGAACCGATGGTTGGGTTTCCTGAACAATGCAATTCAATGCCGAACGTGGAGAAGGAACGTGGCCCTGATCATGTTGCTAAAGAGGTTATTTTGCGTAGATCGAATGAATCTTACGATTCTGGATCAGGTGTTTGACAAAATGTGAAGGTAGTTCTTGACTTTTTGCCAATGGTCCAAAACGTGCTTTTTAGCCCAGGACCTTGTAGGACTCTCTCGGGTGTCCTAATAGCTCACGTAGCTCCCGTTTTGTGTGTGCATTTCACAAGTTTGGTAGCTATGCACCTCAAATACAAAATATAGGCATAAAAGGCTCATCAACTCCATCTCCTATACAGACATGCTCTCATTATGAGGGTGCCACATCAATTTAAAACTTAGTTTCCTTCCTTTCTAAGTCAAATGGCATCAGGTGAAATCCGACACCGGTGATAATGCAGTGTTGCCAAAGACTGCAAACGCGGATGTTAGTTATCTATTTCCCTTTCTTTGATTTACCATAAATGTTATACATTTTGAAAACTGGGAGCCATGTATCTTGACAAACTGGATGTTGACAAATTTTAAAGTGCTATAAAATTTGATAAGCTAGATCACTGGACAATGCTTTGAGCTGCAATATATTTTTTTCCGGGCACTGAACAAACAGTTCATTGTTACAAGTCTGTCCGGGAGCCGTCGCTTTGGGGTATTCTGTACAATTTCAAAGAACCTTCGGAAACTCACACACGCCTTTGAGCATGCAAAACCAGGAGGCAGCACGTCTAAACCACAAATGGAGAATATACTCCATATACATGTGTAAATTAAAACCTATAAAATAACATGGGCATTGTAAAATTTGTGTTAAAACTGATAACAGCTTTACTGATTTACCGACAATGAAAATATATAGCATTTTTTCTGTCAGAGCATTTATCAACACTTGGCAACCCTGCACTAACTTGACATGTAAGATGATCAAAATGGATTATGTAATCTTTCCCATTCATTTCTATTGATTTTAGTTATGATAAAATTCATCAGTGTGCCTGGGAACGCTTGGGCTGAAAAGCTCTGGTTGACCAAGAAGAAAAAAAAAAAGGGAAGAAAAAAAAAAGAATTCAACAGAGTTGTAACGGGATGAATACAATTTTAGAACAGGATTGCACAAATACAGAAGTCGTGCCCTCAAGGCTCCAGCAACAAATTAATACAAATAATTCTGGCAGTCTCATAAAATTACATCTGTCTATGCAGAGATTCACTTTTGAGATAAAATTACAAAAGTCCTAGCCAGAAGAATTCGTGTGTAAGTGCCAGTAAAAAGAAACAGTTTGTGGAAATATTTACAAACTTTTTTAAACTTCAACAGTAATCAAAGTTATTTCTCTGACTGTAAGTAACATCAAAATGCCAGCAACTGGACCATTTTAATCAGTTTTATTGATTCGTGCTTTCAGTTCTTATTCAGTTAAAAACAAGGCACATTAAATACATCTTCTTATTGCTCTATAAATGCATGCAGCTCATTCTGTATATCAAAAGTAATAAATAATGGCGATAAAACACCAAGACAGTTATAAAAATGACAACCCAGCCTCAAACACAGTATTTAACAGTCCCATCTAGAACAATAACCCACCACACTACAAGACAGTGCCTCAGCCGAAGGCATGCAGCGCCCATAGCCACTCCAGCGCCGGCCTGTACTTGACCGTCTTTAAAAACACAGTAGGGCTTTTTTTATTCCTTGAAAAGGGCTGATATAATGCAAAACAGTGCAAGTTAGAGTGTCACTGACTTCAATATTATTACATTCATAGGCCAGAAATCTTTACGAATACATAAAAAAGGAAATAAGATCAATGATCATCCTTACAGTATGTTGAGTAAAAGTCATGATGAGATTTTGGTGGTTGAACAAAAGACTAAGCTACATATTTGGGAAAAGACAAAACAAAGCTAGAAACTAAAGCAGAATAGGGAGCATGCATTTAAGAGCAGAAATCCTAAAGTTATACTTAGTATGAATTGATGGAAAGCAAGAATATGGCCAACAGCATGAGGGCTAGGAGGCAGACAACCTTGGCTTAAGGAACAATCCAGCACTGTCACTATTGTTAGGACTGTGGTTTGGGGCTATTTAAGGGAGCCTCCAGCTCTTCACCACAGCTGGGGGTTCCTTCACCCGAATCCCCTTAAAGGCTCTTGAAATAAATCAGCTGATAATAAAGACAATCTCTGCACCCCCCCCACCCCCACAGAATCATCTAGTATCACAATTGTACAAAAAGGAAAGAAAATTTCTCTTGTGCGTGGATTAGGTTTTGAAGGGGCTAATCCCCTCCATTTCCGTTCCCCTTTTCTGAATCAGGTACAGAAGCTGTACAGGTTTAATTAAGAACGCACACAAAAATGCGGGGGTGCTTTATTCACAGTAAAGACTTGGAACCAGCTCCCTTCCAACACGAGTCTCTGGGATTGGTGAAAGAGCGTATGTTTTAGAATTAGCAGATTTTCAGCAAAAGCAGAGACGCTCAAAAGAAGCAAAGTGCGCTTTTCTTTGTCCTTAAAGGAACTTCACTCATAGCAAAGCGTGCATGAACCAGGCCTGTTTTACAAATACAGCTCGGCCCAGGCCAGTCAGCCTACAAAGCCGGTCCCTACTGTAATGGGTTCAGGGTTCAGGGAGGGCGCAAGTTCTCGTTATCTTGATCTAACTAGAAAGAGAGAAAGAGAGAGCACAAATGTACTGTGGCACATTATCCGCAGCTTTCCTACCAAGGGTCACCGGGTTCTAAAGAGTGAAACTTCGTATCTTGATAAAAACAAAAACAAAAAAACACTAAATTACAAAGCCACACGCTTCCAATATTTTTTTTAAAAGGCAGCGTAAAATGCTCACACGTTGAAAGAAAAATGTTCACAGTGATACCTGGGAGCACCCCTTGCTCCATTTTAGGTTTTCCTTTAGGAAGTGGCAAGTTTAAACTTCATTTAAAAACAAATGAATGCTTTGAAGCGGGGTGGGGGCTTAGGCGGTGAGTGAACCTCCAGTGTTAACATCCAGGCTCATACCCCACTTGAATGAGGCAGAAAGGTATTCTACAATGTTCACGTAAACAGAAATTACAGCATGAAAGTGTTTTATGGACCAGTTCAAAAAAAAACAGAAAAAAACAAAAAACCCCACTAAGATCTCAGGTCTGTGCAGTTAAAGCCTGCCATTAAATAAAGGGTTATATCTCCTATTACATACACAACCTGATCTTAGAAAATAAGAAAGCAGGTAGTTAACGTCACAAGAGGAAGCGCAGTGGGTAAATACTCAGGTGATCAGTTAAAATGCTAGTGAAGGATTGCAAAAGCATACCAAATTAAACTCAATGCATTACTTGTTAAATTCAATGCAGATTTATTTTTGTTTTGTGTCTCTGTGTGTGTGGTGGGGGAGGGGTCTGTGTGTGGGTATGTGTTGTGCCAGGTTTTATTTCTTTTCTTTTTCTCTGTGGTTGAGAACTTTTCCACGGAGTAGCGAAGGAGAAAGGCTTTAAGCAACCCAAAGGAGCTTGAATACTGCAGCGTTGGGCCTTTTTACAAATAATTATAATTAAAGTTAACTAAAGGTTACTTCGATCCTCTTTTACTCTCTGTTTGAAATTACTCCCCCAAAATGATGCAATAAACTAAGCAAAATAGGCCATGTTTGACAACAGCACACGCTCCACAGTTTAGGATTTGGGGATGGAAAATCGTGTTATCCTATGTGGATACACACACAGATTTTTAATCCTTAACTTTATTACTACTGTAAGGATTTGAGAAATTTAGTCTCATCCCATTACATCCAACTTGCCACTTAAATGCTGGTTTTAAAACATGAAAAGCAAGGATCTTCCTGGCAACTATAATAGTCAAAGAAAAACCAGCAGTGACTGGGGAAAAAAACTGAATTGCTGAGTTGAAACTATCAGTGTAAGCAAATGTCAATGCTATCCTTATCTTACACCTGTGATTCTGGAAGCGTTCAGAGTTTCTCTTTGAGACTCGCTCTTGTAACCATATCTAAACTTTGTCTTCCCTCTCTGGTTTTGCCAGGCATACCCTGGCTATAAAACCGCACAATATTGTTTGGATGGGGAAGGCAGACCATCTCCAGGAAGAAGGATCTGAGTGGTCTCCAGAAACACTATCATTTCTATAGGTCACTCCCCGCTCAATTGCTGTTAGGAACAAATCCCATCTACAATCTTAATGTCCAGAGCTTTGTGCATGTCACGAAATTTCCAGCTTCCTTTCAATTTCGGCCAAAATGCTCTGTCCCTAGGAGTGATTCAGAATAAACGAAGAGACAAACAAAAAGGGAGTATGTCCAGTCTAACAGGCTACAAAATGGATGCAAAACATTAAATGAGTGTGCATTGAAAGTGAGAAGAAAGATAAAATACGCTCCTTAGAAGCTAGATTGAATGGCAACTATAAATAAAGGGTATACATCAACGTCCTAAAGCTTTGGAATGTTTCCCAGTGTTAACAAAGGCAGCTATCCATAGCCACTAGTTTGGAGTGGTATAAGTCCTTTCTGGTTGTTACGTGATGATGTGTTGTTCCTATGTCTGTTGGCTGTGGATTTACTGCCCAGACTCACAATCCTCCACAACTTCGGTCCACTGGAATGGGGACTCTTCTGTCGAGGTTCTCTTCTGCAGTTTTCATTAGTATTGCGAGCCGGCTTCCGGACACCCTTCCTTTCTGAATAGCACTCATCAGCTTCAAGAGAAAATAGGCAACAGAGTCAGAAGGCAGGCATGCTTCCTCCCTTCTTCGCCGCATTTTAAGGGTTACCTCTGCAGCAGGCAGAGGCGATTCAGTGCCCCATCAAAGACCATAGCAGGCATTACAGCTCCAATAAGAAGAACACGATTTTTGAACATTTCAAAAAGGAGGAAAGGGGCAGGTATTTAATGGCTGCAAAAACTATGCCTACCTAGCAAACCAGCGTGCTTTTAAAATGCAAATTGAATGCATCACTTTTTGCCCCTTTCATGCGCTCAGGGCACATATTTTTTTGAGCAACTCAAATATTGGATCTTTAATTTCATTTAAAAATCGTAAAAAGGAATCTCAGGGATTGAACAAAGACAAACCATGACCTATATTTAACTACTCTTTTTTAGTGTTACTGTACTTGACAACTTCAAGTCCCTTAAATCCAAATTCCTTAAAGACTTTTTAAAGTAATTTACATTTAAGTCCTTGAAATGGACCCAGAGATCTACCTTAAGAATTAAAAGCACTCCACAGCCCAGATTTTAGTTAATTCATTTTTATCCAATGGATAAAATCAGAATTAGTCTTGAAATTACATGCAGTCAGCGGGCAAAGGCCTTTAATCTGGAAGGCACTTTGCAATTATGAGCATGGGGATTTTTTTTTTTTCTTTCTCAAGTTGATGTGGTTTTAACTATTTGCTTTTCTTGATCTCACTTCCCCAATCTTTTGTATTTTATTTATTTGAAAAAGAACTGACTTAGCCATGGGTCAGGAAAAATTCTCAAAATATTTTTAGGGTTATACTCTCTAGCCTACAGAGATACATTTCTTAAAAATGGCTCTGAATAAGCGTCAGAGGCATCTGCCAAGGGGCTGGATCAGAATTTCATGACCTTATTAAAAGCTGTTTCATAAGCCATTGCTTATTAGAGATGGACTCCTACATGCAGAGGGTCATTAGAGCCCAGACCTAAAAATAAAGTCATGTAACCATGCAACATCTGCAGGGATCCTTCCATCATGATTATTGAAAAAAACAGATCTAGATTCAAAAAGGTATTTAATGGGATAAACATGGGCTCTTTATGTTCAGAAAAGAACAATATTTTATTCAAAAACAAAAACAAAAAAACAGCCCTAAAAAACATACTTTACATCTGACAAATGGTGTAACATAAAGAACGCTGACATCCAAAGACAGAACAATTTATTGTTTATTGTTTTGTCTATGGTTCCATGAAGACCTTTTAAGTTTATCGGAGCTAACAAAACTGATAGAGCTAGAGTTTTTCTTGATCCATCCATAAACATTATATGAGGTACCAACCTTTAAAAATTCAGTTTTCTTTAAATATTACAAGTATCTCGAAACCATATTACGAGAAGAAAACAACAACATCATTTGGGTGTGAATATATTTCATGAGAAATACGGTCAGCATTTTTTAAGTTGAAAATTACACTGTGTATTTGTACTTAGTAGAAGCATGAATAGTCTCTTTCATTTAGAAGTGGACAAGAAATAATTATTTAAAAACTCCACAAGGAAACCTGCAGATGGTTTAAATTATTTTCTATGTGTTTAATTCTATTGCACTCAAGAAAATTACTTAAAACGCAAACCACATAGCAGATCCATAAAATTAGATTCTTATTGTTTCTAAAACTCCAGGTCTTTCAACCTTAAATGCTGTTGTTTATTTACAACATGCATGAAATGGAGCATAAACTATTTCTTAGAAGAAAAGTTTTCTAAAATTCTGAGACAAACAATAAAATATTGTCGAGAAAAATACTAGACCCCCCCAAATGTATTAAATGGTTTCTAATTCCCCAGCATATATTTTAAACTCCATGTCAAATGTTCACTTACTTAAACAGTAAGCTAAAGAACTAAACATTCTTTTTTGTAATGCTGGACACAACCTGTGAAAATTTTCTGCATTTAGATTCAACAATGCTCTTATCTGCAGCTCATCTCCAGAGAGACAATTACCATTTCCTTTGCCTTGATATTGTTTGTTTAACTTGACACAGTGAAGAAAGGGCTGACATTGACCAAAATCCCCAGCATTAATTTATTTCATGTTCAGCATTCATCATTGCCAGGGTGCAAGCAAGACCTGGCATTCATTTGAAATACCTGCCCAAGAAGCAATGTGGAAAAAAACCTGGCCGCTTGGAGACCAGTGCATTCTTCATATGATCAGAGTCCTATGGACAGCTACAAATAATGTATGGGCTTATTAAATTTCTTTCTTTTAAGGAACTTTTAAGGAATGATGCGTAACATCTAGTTTGAAGTTAGAATAACAGAATTTACTTTCTTCATGGTTACGATTAAACAATTGAGCCTTGGGGAAGTGGAACAGTAAAAATAGAAATGCTTGAATTACGAAGTCATGACCCCAAAATACAGGTTTTCTTTCTTTTGCTTTTCAGGTTCTTTATAACATAAGAATATAATAATTACATTTCAGGGTCTCTAGTAACTATTTTCAAATCAATACAACTAGGATTTTTTTTTAACTTCATAAAAAAAATTACTTTCCACATTAGAAATATGGGGCGTGCCTCCTTTGAAGTACGTAAAGAATGGGTTGGCAGTGGCAGTCCATGGCATAGTTCTCTAAAAAGCAACTTCTTATTCAGCCCTTTCAGCCATAATTAACTTGGATTTAATCTCAATTGCCCAACCCAACAGAATGTCTTAGGAAAACAACAAGAAAGAAAGAAAGAAAGAAAGAAAGAAAGAAAGAAAGAAAGAAAGAAAGAAAGAAAGGAAGGAAGGAAGGAAGGAAGGAAGGAAGGAAGGAAGGAAGGAAGGAAGGAAAGAAAGAAAGAAAGAAAGAAAGAAAGAAAGAAAGAAAGAAAGAAAGAGAAAGAAAGAAAGAAAAAAGAAATGCACTGTGCAAAGCCTGATCCTTGAGGGCAGACAGAGGCAAACTTGGCTGGCTTCAAGCCTTCTTTTTTACAGAATGAAGCGACTACCATGTGGACTTAAGAATCCATTCTCGAACAGTCATTCACAACCAAAAGATAAAAAGCAAATACGCTTGTTTCCCCTCACCACAACTCACCTGCAAAAACTCATTGAGTTCAACCTGTCCATTTTTGTTCAAATCTACTTCATTCAGAATTTCATGTAGTGTATTCTCATCCATTTGGACGCCGATACTCTAAATAAAAGGAAAGCACAAAATAATGAGGCTTAATTAAAAATGATGCATGCCCTTTTCTTAATGCTACCAACCTTTCAAAAATCACAGGAGAAAATTACTTATAGAAAGCACTAGATGCAGAAAAAAGGATCTGATCGAGTTTTTTATGTTTTTCTGCTAGCAAAGATACTGAACCAAAAAAAATATATTACCTCTAATACACGCTGAACATCAACAATGGTAATAAAGCCCTTTTGGTCTGCATCAAACTTATGAAATCTCTTCTTGTACCTGGAACACAACATCGAGCATTGGAAAAATATACCTACAGAGGTCAACTCAAAACAGAGAGATACGGAAACTTATTAGAAGTACCTGTCGATGTCGGAAGGCAGGAGGCTAATTTCAGAGCGATCTGTTAACTGTTCTGATCGAGATTTATAGCCCATTTCATAATACAGAAACTTCCTGGCTGTTTCAAGTTCCTCCTAAAACACAGGCATACACAAAGTTCAAAGATTTATGGAAAGAATTATTGATTTTTTTTCTCCTTTATTTTTCTTTCTCACTTTTCTGACCAGCACAATTTATTTCTTCCAGTTTTACTGAAGTATCATTTATATTCAGTAAAATGCACCTATTTGAGAGACACAGTTTGGTGTATCCTCTACCACGATCAAGATACAGAACATTTCTATCACCCTCCCAGGCTTCCTCAGGTCCTTTTTTTCAGTTGATCTGCTAGCCTCAGGCCATCCCTGATCTGCTTCCTGTCTCCAGAGGGCTTTCGCCTTTTCTCAAGTTTCACATAAAAGGGTCCATTATAGTATGTAGTGTTTTGTGTCTGACTGCTTTCACACAGCACAATAATTCTGAGATTCATTCATGCTGTTGTGTGTTTTAATATTTCGTTTTCTTCTCCTGCAGAGTATTCTCACCCAATATGGTCTAACCAAATCTAGAGAACCCAATCCTTGTGGTTTGGTGACAAGTACAGCAATTAAAGGTGGTGAACAGTTACTATAATGTGGCATGCACGGTCATCCACAGACATCACAGGGTTAGCTACTCTGAAGCTTCGTCACAAGGATGCTGGGAGTTGGGTGGAAGTTACAGAGTCATGAGAAGAAACATGCTCTCCGAACGGTTACTTCGACACTTTCCACTGTCCCCAGCCTAAGCAGATAGCTAACTAGGGGTGAGAACACTGTCTTTGTTTTTCATGGCACTCTCCTGCTGGCTTACAGTTTACAAACCGTCTTTTTCTTTCCTTTCCCTTTTTGGAATTTTGTACTACATTTGCCCACCTTCTGTCTTCTGGTTCTGTTCTTATTTGCCACAATATTTTAAAGCTCGACGGTAGTTAAATAATCCCATCTGCAAATTCTCTGAGTACCCAGAGATATCATTTTTCTGGGCTGGCAGATAAACTCATTTAGAACAGCCTCCTATTTGAATATCTATTTCCTCTTACCAATATTTATTTTGCTCTTTTCACACGGAAAACCATTCTCCTTGACAAAAAAGAAGGAAAGAAATTTGGTATTAAACTCTGAGTTGAATTGTTCTCCCTTTTCTCCAGCGTTCACGAATATGGTGCCAGTACTTTATGCGATGATCTAGGTTAGGCCTTACATGCATTCTTTTTGATTTTTAAATTTTATTTTCGGTGTCCTTAGCATTTTCTCCCCAACCTTTAGTCGACTCCTGATACCACTCTATTCCTACGTTCCCATTAGTCCAGGATCCGCTTTCATTGTGGAGCACCTGTCTTCCATCCGTTTTAAATGTGGTGTTTCTCAGCTGGCTTTGTTCTGAGTCACAGTCTTGTTTCTTCACTTGCTGCCCCTTTTTTCCTTCTCATAAGAATCAATCTTGAAAGAATCTCTTTTTGTAAGCCTCTCTCAGTCGACATAAGTGGTCTTCTCTTTAAAGTCTCTCAAGAAAACGTACGCGTTATCTGAAGGTATAAAATCGGCCTCACCAAATGCTATGGCAGCGTTTCCCAGCATGCATCCTGATTAGTATTATTCTCCCTCCCCACCGCCCTTCCAAAGAGTGAGAGGTGGGTCTGTCTCTGAATAAGTTCCCTTTTGGAAACTGACAATGCACATAGGCATTCGAAAGGCACCAAATCATCTATGCTAAAGAAAATAGTTTCATTTGTTGAACTCAGAATTTCCCAAATTCTTCTGTCCGTGTAGTCATCTTTTGATTTACACCTTGGCGGAGCACAATTTGGCAATGTCCCCTTCTCTAAATGTCCCCACCAACTCCTCTATCAATCCCCAGTGCCCCTAGACAACGTCTTCTTCCTTAATCAGTTCTTCCAATGCAGATGGATTTGATCTTGAGTAGCTGTTCTCTAAATCTTTCTCTCAATTTTGAAAATAGACCTACATTTCAAGATATATATTGGTTGTAACCATTCAATTAGATTTCAAGATCCTTGAAACTATGAGCTATTTATTATTCCCCTAAAATATTTGGTATAATGCTCAGTATACAAGTCACTCATTAAGTATTGACTGGTAAAAACAACCACAATTCATCTACAGAGAGTTATTTATCACCTTGTTCTGTTTTCACTTTTGCAGGTTAAATAATCCCAATGCTTTTAACCTTTTCTCAGAAGTCCAGCTTTCTAACCTTTAATTCTTTTTTTCCTTCTCCTTTGTTCTCTCTAGACTATCCACAGGTCTCATTAATACTCCTATGGCTCAGACACTAGGTAATAACTTTAGGTCTTTTATTTCTCTTACTTTGTTGAGGGGGATGGGAGAATATTTCTGAGCACACGAATCCACTCCTAAAACTTGAACTGAATGAAGTTAAATCTAGTTTCCTCAGGAGGGCCAAACACAGCCAGTTTACAGAATTTTCTTCCTCCTTCCTACCTCCTACAGCCTGAATTCCTGGCACCAGCTATCTTCCTGCATATTCAAATCTTTCCAACCATAATTTTTACAGGAACACATTATCCCCAATCTTTCTATATGGTAAAAAAAAAAAAAAAAAATGATTGGCATTAACAAAGGAGCAAGTTTCATTCTTGGGTTGTCTCTGTATGTAGCTTTAGTCCGTCAAATCAAAACCCAACACCGGAAGAACTACAACCCGTCCTGCCAATGCAGAGGCAACAGGGCCGGGGGGGATAGCGCATGCCCTGATATCAGAGTATCTGGGTTCGGCCCCAGCTCCACAATTTACTAGGTGTATTAACTCTGACTAGACTTCCTCCCTGAGCCTGTGTTCTCAACTATAAAATGGGGGTAAAGGTTACCCCTGACAGACTTGTGGTCAGGTTAAGGAGCTCTTCAGCCAATGACTTCTGCTATTCAGTGCACTATAAACACTGCATTAAAACTACTACAGGAAAAAATTTAAAATGTAGGGCCATGGTTTCACTCCAGAAGACCTGAATCTGACAGTCTAAAGTCAAGCCTCAAAATCTGTTCTTTTCCCTACATTTCCAGGTGACTGTGATACGTGAGCACTTCTGGGAATCTACACCAGAATGAGAATGCTTTTAGGACAGGACCTATGCCCAAACCTTCCTTCCACCCTCCATATAGGACACAGATGTTCAGTTATGTTCATTCACTCACCGACAGTTATTTATTTAGGGCCTACCATGGCTGGCACTGAGGTGACAGAAACAAAGCAGATAGTGTCCTCTCCTTTGGAAAGCTTATTTTCAGGATGAGATGCAGACAACAAATAAACAAACAGCTAAATACATAGTACATCAAATGGGAATAGAGGCCAAAGAGAAAAATGAAGTAGGGAGAGGGATAGAAAATGTCATTCCGATGGGCAGGTGGTGCTCTTTCATTTAAGCCAGTTAAGGAAGGCCTCTTTAAAGCAGAGACCAGTAGGATGTGAAGGCAGAGGCCATGAGTGTATCTGGGAAAGAACATTTCAGGCAGAGGGATCAACAGGGCTTAAATAAGGAAGAGCAACTCAGCTTGTGGGGAGTGAATGGATGGGAAGTCCAAAAGGACCAGAAAGGTGGTGGCAAGATCATGGAGACCTTGTAAACCACTGTCATGACTTGGGCTTTACACTGAGTAAAACAGAGGGTGTTTCAGCAAAGTAATTGTTCATTATCAGTCCTCTTCTTACTAGTCTATCAGCATCATTTGATACAGTAAATTGCTTTCCTCTTCTTGAAATATTTTCTTCCTCTCCTTCTAGGACACAATTCTCTCTTCAGTCTTTTCACACTTTCTCCAACCTCGCTAGTTATCACTTTGCCTTTCTCAGGGAGTCTTCCTTATCTACCCAACTTTTAAACTCTGGAGAGCTCCAGGGCTGTGCTTGAACAACTTGCTGTTATCTAACTAGACAAATGCCCTATATGATCTCATCCAGCGGGATGGCTTACATTTATATCTTTAGTTCAGACCTTCCCTCTGAACTTCATTTGGACTGACATATCCAATGATCTGGCTTACGTTTTAATAGAATCACTTCAGTTGTTAAAGTAAGAACACTGCCTTGTGGGAGGGAAGCTTTTCTAATAAACCATGAAAGAAATGATGGTAGCTGGAAACAGGGTGATAGCAACTGAATGTGTTAAGAAGGGGTTGAATTCAAGCCATTGTTTGAAGATAAATATGATAGAGTTTGCTGATGGATTCAAGTAAAGTATGATACTAAGATTTAGGCCTAAGGAACCAAAAGGTGGAATAGCTATTTTTGACACGGAGAGGTTAGTAGTAGTAGTGGTAGGAGTGCTGGTGGTGGTGATGGTGGTGGTGGTTTGGGGAAGGCAGGTGGAGATCTGAAAGAGATGGTGTTATGGATTGAACTGTTCCCCCCAAAATCCACATATTGAAGCCCTAACCCCCAATGTGATGGTATTTAGAGATGGAGCTTTGGGGAGGTAATTAGGTTTCGATGAGTCTTGAGAATGGGGTTATCCTTTCTTCCTCTCTCTCCTCCCTGTGATGACACAGCAAGAAGGCAGCTCTCCGAAAGCCAGAAGAGCACTCTTACTAGACCCAACCATGCTGGCACTCTGATCCCAGACTTCTAGCCTCCAGAATTGAGGGAAACGAATGCCTATTGTGTAAGCCACCTAGTCTGTGGTATTCTGTAATAGCAGCCCAAGTAGATTAAGACAGAGAGGATTCCAGAATGTAGTTCAAGAAGGAGGGAGAAATCAATTGTGTCAATGCCACTAAGTGCATGAGTAAAAGGAGGACCAAGAACTGACAAGTATATGTCAGGCACCATGGAAGCCATCCGCGAACGTGATCAGAGCTATAGCAAAGGGGCAAAAACAAGCTTCAATGGAATGGGTTCAAGAAAGCCTGGGGAGGAAGGAACGGAACCAATGAGCACAGAAAGTATTTTTTGTATAAATACATGAAAATGTCTCTGCATATTATAGCAGTTTGGTTTAATTAAAAATCATGAAAATCTTCTGTTTATTACAACAAGCCCAGGGCTGTACGTGTGGGCATCTGAGCACCATTGCCTTTCTTTTTTTTCAATTTGGATATAAATACAAAATTCCAAATGACACAAATCAATAAGCATTTAGTGGTCAGGAAATAAAACCACTATTTCCTACCAAAGACAAATTTGCACAAGTGTGAATTTCACTATAGAATACATTCTAAAAGTTTTCTCAATGAAAACCAGAAAAGGTTCTACCCACAAGCATTACTATCCTACTTTTTTGGGACTTGTGACCACAAATTTAAGAGTATTTTTCTGTAAGAGATTTTCCAGAAATAAGCAACACATTTTGAAACCAGAATATCTTTCCAGTTTCCTAAGACCTAGCAATATTAAACACCGCCTTCCCCCCCCCCCAGCACACACAGAAACTGGCAAGAAATCGAAAGTTCCCATTGAAAACTATGCTAGCCTCTACTAAAAGACCAAGACATGACATGTTTATAATAGGAACTGTGGTTTTAAAGACTTCTATATAATACCTCTTTTTTATAATCATCCCAATTCAGTTCTCTGCCCATCAGTTCAACAATCCTGGGTAGGGCTTCCTCTGCTGCCTGGACATTTAGGAAGGCCAGGCGAGTCCGCCGTGAAATCATGTCCACTGCCGTGCAGGCATATTCTTTAATCCCATATTTCACCTAAGTTGAAATTAAAGCAGAATTATTAGTGTGGGCCTTTTCTTAAAAAGAAGAAATAAAATTTCGCTTAAAAAAAATTCACGCTTAGGGAAAGTGACATTGTTCTTTGTATACTCCCATTCTCTACTAGGCATGAGACAAATAATGATGTCATACAAGTTCCCAGCCCACCTGCCAAAGAAGGTTTGTAAATTGGGACAAAATGGAAAAGAGCTGATGCCTTCTCCCTGACCTGACCCTGGCACAAACATGCAAACTGCATCGTTTCTCATTTACCGTCCACAGTAAATCACTTACCACTTTGCTTATACATAAGACGAATGTTAATTTACATAGCCAAGTACGCAAAGAACAAGTATGAAAAAGTATGGTCTCATCTCTCTAGGCTGTCCAGAGTTTTCTGTCTCACAGTGTGCAGATGACAGAGGGCTTGCGGTCAATCAACAAGCAAAGGCTTACTGGACATTCGTGCTTTAAAGTACAATGAATCATAAAGACATATAAAGCATGGTCTCTGGTTTCACAAAACGTAGAAACTTGATGAGAAACAAAGCTTCTATCTTTGGAAAGTTAAGTGCAAACCTAGATATGTCATCAGCCAGGGCGTGAGTGGTATAAACTTGAAGAGCTACAAATTTACAAAAGAGGCAAACAACTGTGAAGTCACCAGACTTGGGATAGCTCTGTGGAGGAGGAAGAAATAACGGATTTTCTATTAATATCATTACCACTGTCAATATCACTTCAGAATCAACACTTAGATTTATAAATGAAGGGATCTGGGCTGAGCAAACGTTCTGCTAAAGGCTTTGGCTGGCAAACGGGCATGAAAACTTAGCTAGATATAATTTTTAAAGACAACGACAAAGGAACAGGTGACCAGCATCCCACAGCAGATAGGAAATTCCCGCGTAGCCGTTCACATACCTCTGCTTCAATGTATGGAAATTCTGACACAAGACGCACTCCCACGATGGGCCACCTTTTTCCAGTTACGCTTGCCATTTTGGCCACCTCAAAAGCCTTGTCACCGTAAGTGGCGGCAAGATGCTGTGCCACCTAGGACAACGAAATCTACATTAGGCAGGTACTTTGAATATCAATACCTTCTAGGCACGAAGCAAAAAAAGGCACACGCTTATCCTGTCAGTTTTTCACAGCCCGTAACTAATAGTTCCAGGAGGGTATTAGATTTTGATTTTGTGGGAGGAAACCACTTGGGCTCTGAATGCTTAGGCCAGCACTAAGTCGGCCACGCATGTATCACTGTATCAGTGACTGATGAAGCTCTGCTTCACTCTGCCCCCAATGTCACTTCTGAAGAACAGCCTTCCTGAGGCTCGAGACAGAAAGAATGTGGATGATACTCTGTCTGCAGAGAACAAACCAAACCAACCCCAGACTTTAAAATAGAAACTAGTATGTGCATTGCTTTCTAGGCAAATGAAGAGAAGTATGATCAGCTTTTGTCCTCAGTTCGCTTCCACAGCATGCAGACAGAAACAAACCCGGCAAAAGGAAATTCTAAATCAGGGAGGCCTCCCGGTTGCCAGTTCTGTGCGAGGCAAGAGTGAGATGAGGTGAAGAACAGGACGATGCGCGCCCACCTCACTTTCAAGCCCGTAATCCTGGACAAGCCTAATGTAGAGGGTGGGGCTCCAATCTCTGCCCCCTTGAAGGAAAAGCCCAACTGTTCTGCTTGGTCCCGCTTTCAAATTGTGAGCCTTGATAGCAGCATTTATGGTATCTTCTGCCATAGAGCGATACGTCGTCCACTTGCCACCTACAAATAATTAGATAAATAATTCATTAGGTTACCACTCCTTGTTTTTCTTAAAATGATCCATTTGCCAACTGATTCATAACACAATTCACCTGTCGTTTATAACAAATAGGGCAAAGCAATGTGTAAGACTTTACTCAGAATCATCAAAAACATTCCCTGTTCATTAGCATCAGGAGAGATTCTGGTGGGACGGTGTAACTCAGGGTCCTGTCTAAAGCACACCCGAAACACGAGGTAATATAAAGCACCTGCTATAGTGATGAGGCCACTGTCACTGATATCCACGACGTGATTTCGGGAGATGGACTGAGTATCTGCAGACTTGGGATCTGTGACAAGGGGGCGGATACCACTCCATGCTGCCAGGACGTCCCCTCTTCTCACTGGGAAGAATCAATGGGAAGGGTTGAGAGGATTACTTAAAGATATTTCAACAAAAACTCTCTGAAACAGTTAATAAGCAGGAGAGAATTCAGTAAAGGAATACATGAATATGGGCTTTGAAAGAGAGAAGAAGCCCTGACATATAACAACCGAGTGGATAAGTACAACAAAAACTCAAAGAATTATTTGGTTACAAAGATAATCTGCATGAAAAAAAAAAAAAAAGCAAATAACATGAAAATCACTGACACTGATTCCTACCAAAAGAGGAAACAAAAGAAACATGTTAGCAGCCCTCAGATGGAAGGATCTAGAATAGTTGGAAGGAACAGCAACAACAAAGTAGAAACAAAACAAAGACAAACGGATAGATTTGTGACTTGTTACATTTCCTCCTAGAATAAACCTAGCCCTCTCTCCTCAAGAAAGACAAAGACCCTCACTAAACAAACAAGCCCGAAACAGGGTATTTTCTCCCCTCATCAACGCTACCCTCTTATTGAGCATTTATAGTAGGCCTAGGCTTGTCAAAGCACTTGACATACACATTTCATCTCATTTAATCTCACAAAGACTCATAGCATCAGTAATTATTATTCTTACCATAGAAATGAGAATAAAGAACCTGAAAAAGTTTAACCACCCAGCCCAAAGCAACCATCTTATAAACGCTAGAAGAGCATCAGAACCCAGTTCTTCCCGATTATAAAGTTCATATTCTTAGACAATCTCTCCCCCCCGCCCCGCCCCTTATCCCATTATCCCTATACCTGCCTCAGAAATAGGCATACTGACTCCTCCCAGTTTGGGCGCACCATACTTCTATTACAGTGTATGGAAGGCCTTTGAATATTCCAGATCCCATGAAATTTCTCTTACACTCTGTCAGAATACAATTACCTCTGTATACCAAGAACCGCTGGACTTCACAATAGAATGAGACAGCTGTTGCCCAGCACTCATTACTGACCTAAAGACGGCTAGGGAGAGTAGCCTCGTTGTGGTTCTGGTGTACCAGGAGGGCCAAGGGCAAGACCCGAGGGCAGAGTTTTCAGAATCTACTCTTCTTTATCCAAATCAGCTTCAGGAATGGCTTAGTCCTTTTCTTCTCCACTCTCCACATCAAGGAGCTGACCACATGCACCCACCCAAGAGTTGCCAAATGATGTAGATGAGGAGGAGGTGAATGCTTACCTGGTCCTGCTGCCCTTACTTTCAGAGATCAGCTAGTCTATGCCTGGATAACAGAGAAGTAAGAGCAAGTTTGCTCTGACCACACTTGGAATCAGCTCCTCCTTCGTCTTATTCCCAGCCACGCCCCTTACTGATGAAAAGTTGACTGTCTTTAAAACATCAAGACAATGGGAAAATTGGATATCCACATGCAGAAGGATTAGCTCAAAGTGGATCAAAGACCTATATATAAAAGCTAAAACTATAAAACATTTAGAAAAAAACATAGGGGAAAATCCACATGACGTTGGGTTTGGCAATGATTTCCTGTATATGATACCAGAGGCACAGGCTACTAAAGAAAAAAAAAGATAAAATGGACTCCTCAAAATTAAAAACTTTTGTGCATCAAAAGACATTAACAACGGAATGAAAAGGCAACCCATGTAGTAGGAAAAAATATTTGTAAATTATATCTCTGACAAGGAGTTAGTATCCGGAATACATAAGAACTCTTAAAACTCAGTAACTAAAAAAGACAACCTCATTGAAAAATGGGCAAAGGCTTTTAAAAGATATTCCTCCAAAAAAGATATACAAATGGCCAATAAGCACATAAAATAATGCTCAATATCACTAACCATTAGAAAAATGCAGATGAAAACCACAATGAGATACCCCTTCATATCCATTACGATGATTATTATAAAAAGCAAAAAAAAAAAAAAAAAAAAAAAAAAAAACCAAACACACAACAGAAAAAAAAGCAAACGTTGGTGAGGATGTGGAGCAATTGGGATAGCCTTATGCACTGCTGATGGGAGAGTAATATGATGCAGCCGCTATTGATAAGTGCATGGCAGTTTCTCAAAAATTCAACATAGAATTACCATATTATCTAGCAATGACAATTCTGGGTACATACACCCCAAAGAACTGAAAGTACAAAAAATTTGTACACTCCCATGTTCACGGCAGCATCATTCATAACAGCCAAAATATGGAAATAACCCAAGCGACCACTGATAGATGACTGGCTAAACAACATGTGGTCTATACATACAATGGAATAGTATTCAGCTTTGAAAGGTAAAGAAATTCTGACACATCCTACCTTGAAGACATTATGGTAAGTAAAATAAATCATTCACAAAAGGACAAATATTGTATGGTTCCATTTATGTGAGATACCTAGAGTCGTTAAATTCATAGTGACAGTAAGCAGAATGGTGATTGCCAGGGGGTAGGGGGGTTGGGTATGGGAGGTTAGTGCTTACTGAAGGGACAGAGTTGAGAAGAACAAAAAAGGTTTGGAGATGGATAGTGGTGATGGTTGCACAAAAATGTGAATATATTTAATGCCACAGAACTGTATGCTTAAAAATGGTCAAAATGACAAAATGATAAAAATTAAAAAAAAATTAAAAATTAAAAATTGACATATTTCAAGTCTCAGAAAATTAAGGAAATATTTTACATGTAAGACATAAATATCAGGACCCTTACCAGCCCATACCATGCCCAAACTTCATTCGAATTAAAATATCTCATTCAGCGTTTTGTGAGCAGTGGACAGTGTGGATTTCAGATCCCACTCAGTCCTTGGGAGTGCGCCCTGGTACAGTGAACCTCTGGTGTTTATGCACGGCACCACCTGAAAAGTATCTAGAAAATATCTAGCAGACTCTATGGAAAGAGTCACAAACACTCTTCAAAGGACTATAAAAGTCCAAAAAAATTGTTTTAAAAGTTGCCTAACCAAGTACAGGGGAAAGACTCTGAAAACAAATAATATTGAACGACAGATAATCTCTCCTTCTTGACCTCAAATAAAAAAAAATAGATTTCTGGTAAAGATAAATTCATCTAAGGTAAATTTGGCATATTTTAATATAGCTCCTTGAGGGCCCTACTCTTAACATGACACACGTCTGCAGTGTGTTTAATCAAATCCATATCTCAACACCGCCTCAGAAGCACAGAAGAGGAAACACCGAGGGCTGGTGCAGAAAGCTGAGGGTGTCCAGTCTCGCTAACTGGAGACCCACAGAGTCTCAATGCTGAGGTTTCATTTCTAAACCTGCCCTTCTGATATGTGCCTTCTCTTAATTAGGTTTATCCTGATGGCTTCCATGGAATAAGGGTGAATTCTTGCTTCACGCAATTCCACAAAAGTCTTGTGAAACGTCCACACGAATCATGCAATGTTTTAATCTGTACAAAAAACCTAACTAGGAAATTACCACTATTTTCCATTAGAGTTCAAATAGCCCTCTGAGTCAAAAATAAAACTTAGCCAACCACATAGAACGTCACTGTGGTCACCACAGTCTGCAGAGCGTGTCTGTGAAATTCCTTAGGTAGCCACACTGATCAGGAATTTGGCTTCGACTCTTAAAGCCCTCTGACTGATTTTAAAATTATTTGATGGAAAATGAGACTCTCTAGAGTAAATCTGAAGCATATGCAAATAGTCTCTGTGGCGAATGCTTTACCTCTTCTGGTATAACAGGCAGAAAAACACATCTGCAAAATTGTGTTGTCTACAACAAAAAGACCAAACTAAAATAGCTGAGGTTTCCCTTCACAGGGGAATATTAAATAAAACATTATGTATACTGATACCAGTTTTAATCCTTACTCTGGACATTGATACTCAAAAAAGAAAAGAAAACACTACCAAGAAGAGTTTATAATGTGCTAGGAAACTTCATTGATTTTATATTTTAGCATTCAGCTCTTTAACACAGAATTATGTCAGATGAATGTTGGGATTAAATTTATCTAAAAGGATACACGTCAGGATAATCAAAGTTTAAATCATCTTTAAAATATGAATCAGTCTTTCTGGTCTGCAGGATTTTTATGTTATTAGACCAGAGGGTGGTTGGATCAGGTTATCTATCAGTTTTCTCCCAACCTTAAGATTTAATGATTTTTGTGGATTATTCAAAATGCTATTTCCTGCTGAGGGATATAGTGCTTGCACCTCTCCACCCCTGGAATTAAGTAATGACTGGTCAGGGCATAGGCATAATCTATGTCCATAGGGCAGAGCATAGCTAAGCACATAAAACATGAATTCTAACCTCTTGTATAAAAGACAGCAACCAACTGAACTAACATGTTTCTCTCCTTATCACCTATTCACCCACAGTGGAAACCTTGCACACTGTTAAACAAACCCTAATTAAAGTTCTTTGAAGAAAGAGATTCCAAAGCAGTAGACAGAATAGAGAATCGTTAAGCTATCTTTTAATTCTGCCTGAAACTGCTGCAGCTGCGTTGGCCGGAAACCAACCCAGGTTGAAGCCACTTTGGAGGGTGACAGAGTGAAATAAGGACCGTGTACCTTAGACATTGCAGAATCACTGAATTTCTCACCTCTTGAGCCTCCTTATATCTGGAGGGTTTTGTTTCTGTTTTTGTTGTTTTTTTTTACGAGACATTTATTTTATAAAAAAAAAATACAAACTAAATGACTCTCTTAAATCGAGTATTTCCTTCTCTAAAAGTGTGTATAAATGCATCTCGATTCCATAGAGCGGCACTGTTCCATAGACTTTTCTGCAGTGCTGGAAATGCTCTACCTCTCACTGTCCAATGCACTAGCCACTAGCTGCACGAGCCTATGAAGCACTTGAAATGTGGTTCATGTGACTGAGGAACTGAATTTCAAATTTTATTTAATTTTAACTAATTAAAAATGAAAAAGCCACACAACATGCACATGCACAGGCTATCATATTACACAAAGCAGCTCTAGAATAAAAATCCCCAAGCAGTGGATCTCACACTTGCCCTGGTGGATCATCAAGCCGGGTACTTCCCACCATGGCGCCCTTACCCACATCTCTAATTGAGCATCCTTTCAGTGAAATTTGACCGTATTTCCTTTGCTCATGAGAATACAATCTGCTGTAATAGCATGCTTCCCCCCAAATACTTTACTGTCCTAACATGTTCCATATTTATCATTTCAAAGTATCCTCCTCTCCAACTAATCTCATGAGTTCCAAGAAATAAAAGATATTTTTACCAAATTAAGTACTGAAAAGTACTAAATTAAGTACCAACTTTTACTAAATTAAATACTGAAGTATTTACTAAACTAAGTACTACCCTCAAGTTCTTAAACAGAAATCACTCCTAGGGTTCAGGTTGTAGCCAAGAGCACGCAGTGGACATCACCTACTTTAAATTCTCCAAGGTATAATATGTGAAGAAAATCACTCAAGTCAAGGCTTTTATGCTTCAGAGCTCAAAAATTCATCTTGATTTTTCTGGTTCTCATACGGCCAAGATAGCTAAACCAGGTTTCATTACTGTTTCATTTTTCTCACCGTGTTCAAAGTCTTTAGCAATGTCAATTCTAATATTTCTCAACACCCCAAATCCTACATCAAGTAGGGGTTTTGTATAGTGATCAATAAATATGAAGTGGCCTATTAAAACATTCTCTGAACTTTTTTGTATCAAACAAGAACAGCCTACATTACAAAATCAAAAGCAATATTTGGGCCTCTGAGCCAGTATCCCAGGCTTTGTACAAAGTATCTAATCTATATATTTGAACAATTGGATATTCTCTTTTAACATAAATAAATGCTTTAATAAAACAAGATGACAGGAAACAACACTACCACGGGAGTTGAGGGAAGTCCTCATTAAACACCATTTATTAGAACGGCTCACCCAGAGGGCACCCAGTTGACTATTTAAGTGCCAAATGCCCAGATGTTTAAAAACCCATGTGAGCACCTCTACAGTGTATAAAAATACTTGGCAATATTTTCAAAAAGGTAGTCCTTTTACCATCATGTTCAAGGATTATTTTTGTTGCAATCCCAATAAATAACTCATTCCAGTTTTGGAGTATATAATATATAAAGAGTAAAATATTAATAATACAGCTGAATAGACATTTTCCACAGCTGGTTGAAAAAACTAAGTGCTGTGTAATTGTTTCAAATTATAATGAATATTTTTACTCTTAACACCTTGGCAAGACAAGTGTTTGTTTTAAAAATTAATAGAAAATGAAGCCCACAGGAAGTGACAATTAAGAGCTCGATGTGCGGTTTTGCTTCACATGAGTTATTTAGCCATACGTTTTGGGGTGTTCTTTCTCATGTTTGCCACTTTCAGAAAATCAATAAAAAGCATGTGAAAATACCTAAATGAGCACAGGGGAAATAGTGTCAGAAATCAATACTTCTCTACCAGCATGTTTAACCTGCTGAAATGAAGTGTTAATCACAGAAATAAGATACTATATTACATTTATAAACTAATGAAACTAGAAAAAGCAAGGCGTGTGACACTATAATTAAACAGCTGGAAGACATCCAAGCCTGTGTAAGTTGATAACCCTGGTACAATCTCTGGCAGTGAAAAGGCAGGTCTGCAGTGAGTTGATACGGCCAGCCCGGTTGTTAATTGAATAACAGGCAATCTATAAACACTACTAATTGCATATGTGAAAACCTGTGTACAACTCAAGACGCTGCCTAGAGAAACACTCCAGAAAAACTACCTGGATAAAGCACTCAGCAAATCTTCTGTCTCTCTCAATCCCTTTAAGTCATAGCTTAGTTTCACCACTGCAGCCTTCTGATTAACCTCTACCCGGCAGACTTAATGATACATTTTTCAAAAGATCATTTTTCTTCCGAACCCGATACACACCACACAACTATCAATTACCCATTTCAGAAAAGAACAAACAAGTAATCTAGAAAATTCAGCCTGTGAATGGAAAGCTTTCTAAATCGTAAAAGAAGACATGGTCTTATTCCCAACAGGCAAAATGCTTTTCAGAATGGTTCCGACGCGTTTTGCAGAAGTGTGGCAGCTGCTGAGAACAGCATGGAGTGTTAAGATTTGACACTTTTTTTTCTTCCTTAAGGATATAGCCATTTGGGGAGGCTCAGAAACTGTTGTCAGAATTTTACTTATTCATCCATTTAATAAATCCTTTTAAAATGATTATGTCAACCCTGGTGAATGCAAAACATTTCAAAACTATTGCTCTAGGACCTAAACAAACTTTATTTTTTTTAATCTGCAGAGAAGGCTGCTTGGCCCAAGGGATTAGTTATGAGATAGGAAACCTCCTCTAGTTTAACATTCAAATCCAAATGAGGCCGGTCCAGAGCAAAGGTCATTATCATTCAACAAGCGTCTAGCAGCTTCCAGGAAATGAATTGACGGACTTAATCCACTCCCTGGTGGATATACTATCACATCATAAAACCTGGAACTACCAGTCAGAGTAGCATGTGGTACTCAGAAGCACATGTACTGCGGCTAGCCTGACTTGTCCTCATCCTGGCTCCGACACGCACAAACGTGGGCAAGAAGCTTGCAGTCATGGGGCCTCTGTCTCGACGTCTATGAAGTGGGAATTGCAAAATACACCTGGTAAGGTTGTCATGAGGAACCAAAGAGATGATATAGGCAATATGCTCCGTAGAGTGTCTAGCCTAAAAATTGCTCAGTAATTGTAGAGTTTTCGAAAACAAAGCATGTATTACCCATTACAGACACGTGGAAGGACTGAAAGATGGGCTGCACCAGGCTACAGTCAGAGAAGTGAGTAGGGCCTGAAGCTGACTTTCTCTCTACATTTCATCATAATGGAAGAGAAATCGGGTTACACCAAAATTCCTTGGAAAAAATATAAATTTAAACGTCTCCACTTTAAGATTCAGACATACAGTAGCAAACTGCATTCTTCCAAGACTGAGGGTAACTCCTCAAATCTGAGGCCTTTGGTCAACTAGAAACACAAATAAATTAAAAAAAAAACTATAAGGAATCATTATTAATTAGTTGATTAATTAGTTGTTTTAAAAAGAGCAAGCTGAAGTAGCAAAGGTGTGATAGTGTGCGCAGGGAAACGAATGAAGTACATGGAAGAGCTGTCACCTCTGCTTTTACCCCAGATATTTGGTCCCCAGGGAATTCTTAATCCCAAGAGTCCCTGGACTGCTAGGAGACAGGCCTGATTTATAGTGTTTAGATATGAACTTTGGCCACTTTAACCAAAAATCAAAATTGGCAAAAAAACCCCACAAACAAACAAACGCTTTGCCAGGTTTACCCATCAACCTGACTACCAAAAGGCATGTGAACTGACAAGACTTTTATGGACCAACCCGGTCCCAGCAGGTATTGATAAGTCTCCTGTGCACTCACAGGCAGAATACAAGTGAGGAAGGGGTGCAGGCTTCCGTGCCTGCTACAGCCCAAGGCTCATTTCACTGGTGGAAATCCCCACCTACGATATGGGCCCAGCGGCCTTTTGGAACCTATACCTGTTTCCAGCACATCCAGCCTCTCAGCACATATAAGCAGTTAGATTTCTCATCTTACTGCTTTTGAACTTTAAGAATTTGGAAACTGTCAAGATAGAGCTCTCTGCTCTTGAATTAATTTTACTTCTTGCTCCAACAATCTAAACTTCCTGCTCGTAGGGCCCAATATAAACCCACTTTTAACAAATATCATACTCAGGCAAATGAGAAACAAAGCAGGATTCATTAACAATAATCAATACATTAAAGTATAATCATATACAGATGAAGCTCCTCTTAGATTTCAAAAGGAAAAAAAAGTATCCAGCTAAAATCGCATTGCATTTTCAGGATTGAAATGCAGATATTAAACAAGGCATGACAATTTCCCAAATAACCCTATGTGAGGGCGTGTCTGAGAGAGACAGTATAAACATTACCAACATAGATCTCAGTTCCACATAGTTAATACCTTTGTACCATTAATGTAGATACCCAAAGAGACTTTACTCAAAATGAAATTACATCTATTACTTGAAATCAGAAGGTACTAAAACTATACAGTATGGATTGTTCAATTAAACTAGGAGAGTCCTCGGGACCATTTTTTTAAAGCAGTTTGTTTATTTGCAAATGTGTGATCACAAGATGACAAAAAATCCTTTAGGGAAAAAGGATTCATAGATTTTAGTGAGTCACATCAAGAAGAAAATTGTGTCTCTGCATGTCGTCCACTGAAGCCAACATTCCAGAAGATTCCTGATATAAATAGATGAAGACCATTTTTCAAAAATCTTAAAATTGCTATCTTAATATAGAAAGATTTTCGAACTGCTACCCACATCAAAAACCCTGAAAGCACCTATTACTAATTCATTTTAATTCAAAACAATTATGAGTAGCATACCAGATAGACAACAAGCTCGGTAGCTGAATAAAGAACCCTCCAGGAGCTCCAAGTGAGACTATATCTTAGACGCTTACCTGTAATAGAACGTTGCAATACGCTAGACCAACGTCCTACCGAAGTACAAAGGATAATGACAGGTGGTTTCTGAACTGGAAACAGTATTTTGTTGGGGATGAGAAGTTGGGGGAAAGGGCATCCCAGAGCGAAGTTTTATCCTAAACAAAGCATGAGGTTGAAAATGCACGAACTGATTTGGGAATGACAAGACTATAAAATGCATCAAGGTGGAGTGGTGGAATATAAAGCTGCAAAGACAAGTCGTGACAGCCTTAGAGTCCATGCGAGACAGTTTAGAATTTCTCCTAAAGTCAGTGAGGAGACATCCAAGGGATATTCTTGAGCCAGGAGGTGATGATGAGAATTGTGTTTTGGAAGGAGGGTACCGATGGAAGTGTCAGACTGGGGGGGGCAGAGGGACCTGACCTCTGGAAGCCAGTTAGAAGGCCCATGTAACTGCTCGAGTGAGAAGTGATGCAGATGTGACCAGGACGATGAAGTGAGAGGGGATTTATATGATACTTCGGAGTGAGCATAGATAGGAACTAGACTGGATGTGGAAAGAGAAGGATCACCAAAGATGAGCATGCCATTTCTAGCTGGCATGACTGGGTGGTGAGGCTATTAACCGAGGCAAGAAATACAGAAGGATAATGTTGGAAAACTTCTGAAACTAGCCAGGGTAAAAGAATATTCGTTATATACACACAGTGGAGAAAATACTATGACATCCAAACTAAAAGTACAGTATGCCCAGGTTAGCATGGAAAAGACATAAACTTTGGCTTTTTCAATTTAGAAAGCATACTTACCCTTCTTAGCTAAATCCACTGTCAACACTCTATTTTTCATATAGTAAAGCTCACTAAGCTTCTTAGACTATATATCTACATCCTCTCATTTCTTTGATTAATTATATCCTATGGATATCCTGTATCTGTAAATCAGATCTTCCTAAACTCTAGAAATTAAATCCCGATGCAAACATTTCATTCTCTTCTCAGAGAGCATGTGTGTTTGGAGCTCATGCATGGCTCACGCACAGCCATTAGAAACTACCAGAACGGGCTTGTACGAGTTTCATGTGAACGCAGAAAGTAGAGAGGAACAAAGGCAACTTCTTCCCACTGTGTTCTAATTTGGGCCCCATAAATCTTACAGAAGAAGGGGTCAGTACAGAAGAGGTAGAGCAGGCCAGGTGGGAAGAGGAGTCAGACTGGGGATTGTGGCAGTTACCAGCGAGAGCTAGGATGGGCTGGGAGGTATAAAAGAAGGAAAACAAACTCAGAGGAATGTGTCAGTTACCTTCAACATCACAACTCAGGTAGTTACGCACTTCATTCAAAATGAAATTGATATCTTCTTCCGAAGGAATGGGATGGTGTGTGACATCAGTTGGAGTGTCAGTAGTGCCAGCTATAGTCATCTTTTGCCAGGGTAAGAAGAAGATCACTCGCCCATCACTGGTTGCTGGGTCAAGAAGTCCCATGCTCTCGGGGCTGAAGTGAAAAGAAGCGTTATACATTTCTGAAATTAGCAGAAGTTTAGTCCTTCATCTGCGTTCTAAAAACTACTTTATTCACTAACTGTCATATAAGCAAACAAGAAACACATGAATTGTTACTTTTACTGTCAATGCTTTGCCCTAGAAATTCCCAAAAGAAAATAATAATTTTGGTAACAAGGAAGAATGGAGCAAGCATGATAATAAAATTCACAGCAGAACCAACCCTCCCCATTTCAACAACGCAAGCTTAATTAAGAAAGTGGACTTCGCCTTCCAATTGTTTGGGGTTTTATATTCCTTGGACCATTCACATCAGATAATGTCAGTGGGATAAATGTCTCTAATTCCTTTTATGATGGTCAGTTAAGGAGAGCTCTTCAACCTTTTTTCAAGTCTATGAAAAGTATTTTCCTGGGACATTTGACATTTGACACATCTTTCAGCATAAGGTCTCAGAAGTACATGAGAAAAGCCAGGGGTCTAAGTTTCTAGAAACTAAAATGTAATCAAAAAGTTCTTTACTCCTTTGTAACCTAGATGGACTTACACCACTTCACCAAATATGAGATTTCTCACTTTACTTCAATTTTATAGAAACCTCAAGAAGTGCATCAATGAGAAAAGGGCTCAGTTTTCTCCTACTACCTAAATAACAATGCATCAGGACAAGGTCAAAAGGAGAGGGATATCTTAGCAATGACAATCTTTAAACAGATGTACGAGGCTAAGGTATTATGCTATTAAATCAAAGTTCAAGGATGACTCTTTGGACAGATTACATAAAATCTCCCAAAATATTAGTCAATAATTTTCACTAAACACATACTTAATATTCTAAAACTGAAGTATAAAACACACTTGAAATAATAGGCAGCTATAAATACATATTAACAAAACCTGTCCAATTCTGTCATTAAATCAGCAGAAACTGTTGTTTTAATATATTCATTAACAATTCAAAGAAATTTGGAGAAGTCGATAAGGGGTGGGACAATCTTGAAGTGTCATATTCAAATAGTCCCTACAAATCCTCAGCGACTGAATTCTCACAGCAAGCCAATGTTGACGGTATTTTCAGCTTCCATTAATGAAATTTCTTAAATAGAAAACACAATTCCATTTGGTTTAAATATATTTCAACAAGCCCCTCCTACACCCACGAATTTTAAAGGGCAACCAACTTTTTATGTTTATCATGCCCTTGAAAAAAATGTTTAAAAAAAAACTCCTATTGATTCAAATGTGTAAGGATGAGAGACTAAACTGCTTAAAAGCAAACCAAAATAATTATTTTATGAAAAAGAAACCTAGGAGCCCCTGGCTGGCTCCGTCAGTAGAACTCAGGACTCTGGATCTTGGGGTAGTGACTTAAACCTCACGTTGGGCATACAGCTTACTTAAAAAAATTAATAAGTTAAAAAATAAAGATCTATAAAATAACTTGTTTAAAAAAAAAGAAATCTATAGTCAGCTTAGCTGATGCATCTTCTTTATGTAAACCACGAGGAGTAAGAGTCTTTCTTTGCAAACACCCATCAGTCCCATGAAATGCTGCCATTTCCACACATCCTTTGTATAAAGAAACACTGTCTACAGCACACTTGAGAGACGTGGAGAGAGTGGGCCACAGTTCTATTTAGCATATGCAAAAAAGCACCATAGACGTGTGTGTCAATCATTTAAGCCTCCAGCTAAGATCTCATCTTCACTCAGGCTTACTTAAACAAAATAATTTTACTTTCATTTTTGTATATTGAAAACTACAAGGATACATTTTTTTTTTTTTTTTTTGCTTTGTGTTTGTCCTAAGATTCTCAAAAAAAATCTTAAACCAGTTAGTTACATATTTTGTAAGCAACTGATTTGATCCTGGGTTAATAGGCCCTTACATTAAATCAGTCACTTTGGGACTGGGAATTAACTCATTCAGAGTTCAAGCTTTCAATGTGATAAACGGTACCATGCTGAAACAAAAGGAGAAATTCCATATCCTAATATTTAAGGAATCCACTATATGTTGGTATATTTTATGTATGATCATTTTATGGACCAGATATCATAGGATGTGTTTAAATAACTCAATAAACCTGATAAACTTTAGTATAAAATTATAATAGTCAACCACCTAGACATGAAATGCTATTAGAAAAGCACAACTACGGAATCCTTTAAAATCTTTCAGTGCAATAAAAGGAGTTTAAAGGGTGAAGGTGATGGTTACCAACACACATGTAACTGGAACCCGTAGAGAATCAACTGCTTAAGCGAAGACATATGTGTCAAACATAAAATTAACAAGCACAGAGGGAAGACAAAGCTACTAATGAATGGTATAAAAATTTAAGAATCCACTTGGAAATACCTTTCATCAGTTCTAAATTACCTAATTCATACTCTCCCTTCGGGAAAAGTTTGTTTTCTTATGAAGGATTAATTCTGCAAGGTCACGCTAAAGTTTGAAAGTGGATATCAATGACAGTGATGGTATATACAGCCCAGGGAGGCAGAGGTCTTTTTTCAATATGTATGATTCACTTGACATCAGGAGGCAAAGCTTGCTGCTAATTTATGTGTGTGTCTAGGATTAAACATAATGAACATTTTTCTCATGCAGACCACTGCCTTCCTGAAGTACCCTTATTTAAACTGAAATCAATTTATTGTTAACTACTTAGCAATCAGTGTTAGAGCTAACAGTATGCACACAGCAATATAGGAAAACAAAATTGACCTCTTGCCAGTGGTAAAAGGCATCCACAGGTAGAAGGAGGAGATGATTATTTTCATGTATTTGAGTCATTTGTTGCACTGTTGCTGCTTTTGAAAGAGCATCTAGCCACAACTCTGATGAAAATTGCAGATTTGTTCTTAATGTCAGCTAAAGAGTACCTTTAAAAATAAATGATTTCTGTGTGCTGGGTTTTCTGAAATTTAAATAATCCAAACGAAAAAGTTGCTACCGTGGCACGTGTAAGTTAGAGTCATAAGCTTAAAAATGACATGAAGATATTCCCGAAACAGCCCAGCAAGGTATACACATGGTCTTTGTGTTACATTTTAGCAGCCTACATTCAACAAATCAGTGGCTACTGAACTCACTGCGTTTCTAAACTGATCAGGTTCTAGTGGAAATGTTAGGCCTTGAGGTACCATCAGTCAGTTTATAGGGCAGCCCCAGAAGGCCTGACTCGTCCCCGAGGACCTAGTCGAACCCCTGAGCTATAACTGAGTGTGACTGACTAACTGATGAGCCCAGAGAGCCATTTCAGTCTGACCCCACCCAAGAGAATGAGTGGATATGGAGAGCAAAACCATCCCTCTGGGATACCTTAAGAGGGGATAAACCCTGAATCTAGGCCACAATCCCAAACGAAGGGGCTCATCTGCAACAGACCCTGAATAGGACCTGGGCTGCAAACCACTCCTCTAAGGTTTCCGGCAGGATGTACGGTGGTCATAGTTGAAGGTGCTAAAAACGGGGACATTCATTTCTCCCAAAGCAGCATGAGATCCCTTACTGCGTCTGAAGCAGACCCAGCGGTAACTAACTGTCATGACTTACGGGGAGGGGACTTGAAGCCAATGATACACTTGGGGGGATTAAGAAAGGCATTCCGTTTTGAAAATATTACATCCAGGTGATACATATTTGAAGCACCTAGCTACTCTGTTATTAGGATATTATAAAGTAGGTGTACAGAACTATATGTGTAGCATGACCTCTTTCACGTAAAATTTTTAAAAGGATAGACAATTGTGCAAGTCTAAACACACAATTTTATGAAGGAATCATAAGTGTTACTGATTACCAGAGAAGAACTGAAGTGAGGGGTAAGGTGGGACATGAGGAAGAAGAGAGACTCTCACTTTTCGTTTTGTATCTTTCTCTTTTTCTAGAGTGATTACTTTTACTTATTTACTTTTGCATACATGGGTTATCTGAACACTAAAATGAAGAATCATATTTTGTTTTCATATTTTAACTTCTCCATATGAAAAATATCCCTTATAGGTGCTACATTAACTTTTGACTTTGAAAAAAGCAACAATCTCAATTTGGGCAAGTTACAAAAAAGTTACTGGGATTCATTCAAAAAATACTTACTGGTCACTATATGTGCCAGACACTTCATGAAGAGTAGCTGACAAAATGGATAGAAAGTAATCAAAGGATCATTGTCAAAATGTATACAAATTAGATACTATCATGAGATAAGGAACCAGAAGCTGAAAGAAGTAATTGCCAAGGTCACGCAGTCAGCAAGAGGTAAAGTGATGAACATCAAGTTCCACACCAAGGTATCACCTTAATTTACCCTCTGTCTCCCCATTTTAATGATGGGTAAACTAAGGTTTACAGAATAAAATGGCTGTCCCAAATGTTCTCATTATTAAGTGGCAAAATTAACATAAGGGATAATAGGTACTCTGATATTATGGGACAATAGTGAAGAAAACATGAAACATAATACACAAGAGATTGTATTGAATTTACTAAGATCCAAACAAATATGATAATGTGTGTGTCCATAGTTTAGGTATTATATCTATAGTCTAAAGGATATTTAAAAAAAAAACAAACCCCTTCAAAAAAACTTACAAACTAGCTGGCCTTGCATATTTTTAATCCCATACAAAATGAACACACATAATTATGAATGGAACTATTGTTGAAAACTTCCTATATGTAAGAAATATTTGCATATTTACAAATATTTACTTCTCTCCTTTTCATTTAACTAAATTCTGATCAACAGTTTTTAAAACTCTATTAAGTACTGCTGCATACATTTTTATTATTAAGCCTGAAAACACCTTGGTTTCTTTAGTCCTAAGTGAAAATACTAATGATGCTCTACTTACTACACACAGACATTTAGAAAATGAGAAAGAAGTCTTGGAATTTGGTGGATAAGAAATGGACTTTGATATGTTCTTGATAGAAGTGTAATATTTTCTTGGTAGAGTGAATTTGGTACAAATCAGGTGTCTCCTGGACTCTCCTCAGGAAGATTTAGTTACCGAAAAACTGATAATAAAGCAGCAGCATCATAGAACATAGCAGGATAGCATTCCAGGAGAATGCAGACATTAAATAAAATATAGATTCTGTATATCCATTTTACCAAATATTAAAGAATTTATATGACCTTTAATGGAAGACTATTAAAATACAGAAGAGATAACTCTCATCCTAACCACATTACCTAGAAATTACCACCTTTAACTGCCACCCATAATCATATCACCTAGAAATAATCACCTTTAGTACTTCTATATACCTGTACAGTGTATAATCTTGTATCCTTCATTCTAAACTAACATTTTATCATTAGTGTTTTCATAAAACATTAAAGTTACTTATAATTACCATTTTAGTGACTGTGTAATATTCCCTTTGCAGCTATGCCATAATTTACTTATCCATTCTATTAAGGTTAGGAAGGGAAGCAGTTTCTAATATTTCTTGACTACAAATAGTATCATAATGCATAGCTGGAGCATAGATCATTACTCTATACAGAACTGCTAGTTTGCCTACTAGACTGACTATATATGGAGATAAAAACAGTACGCATGTTCCATACTCTTGGCATGGTCACATGAATTTTTTCCACAGAAGTCTTGACATGTACATTAGAGCTAATCGTTATCAATTTCTTAACTAAAGCCATCTAAATGTTTCTTTTTTAATTTGTTAAAATTTTCCAAAATATGTAAAAAAAGAACAGTTTAATGTGCCCATCACTCAACTTCAATAATTTTCCATTAACGGCTATTTGTGTCCCATCTCTATCCATACCCATTTCTCCACTGACAATGATCTCTGTTAATACGGTAGATTAGAAATTATATCCAATTTTTACTTGCTGTCATATTTTTCAAAACATGTTTTAAAAGCGCTAAGCATACAAATACCTGCGTGATCCTCATTTTCAGATTCTTCATGAGCAAATTTGAGTATTTCATGAAATTAATTTGTTGGTGTTTCCATTAATATATGCCCTTCATGGAAATTTTTACCAATTTCACCTTTAATACTTTAATTAAAACTCAAAAATACTAAGGCCCGGTCTCTGAAGGTGAGTACACTGAAGAAAGTACAAAAATAGGTCCCAAATCCTTTAACCCCGAGAAATGAGTTTTAAGAGCTAAGCAATTCCCACGGAAGGATTGTATTTTGTGTCTTGGAAGAGTTCCTTTGCTTATTTCTCCTCCTTTTGAACAGCAAGTTAGACCATCTATCATTCAGAGACGTGTGCTGGAAGGCTACATGCGACGGTCTCCGGCGGCCCCCACTCGGGCCACGGCGCCCAGCCGGCATCCGCTTACCTGTAATAACCGGGCATCACGATGTGGACCCCGGCGCTGGGCTGGCAGATAGCCGTGGCGTTCTTATCATCCATTTTGCGCACGGTGTCTGTGAAAGGTCCCGTGGCGTTGATAACACATTTGGCTCTCACATCAAATTCCTGCCCTGTGAAAGAAAGCAGCATCAATCACATGCCCCATTTGTTTCTCCGCTCACGGATGCCGTGGATTATTAATTCACCTATAAACTTAACCTATGGCGAAGTACATCGCACAGCACACTAAGTGACACGAGCAGCCCGAGTTCCCGAAAAGCCACACACACGGCTCGCGCCTGAGTCCACTGACCCAAACAAGACCAAGCTGAAGAGAGAGCACGCCACTTTTTCAGCGCAGTTCTGTCTAGTTTGCAAAGTGCCCAGCACCTGCGTGCCAAACATGAAGAAAGTGGGATGAGTAATTAAGCCGCGTTCTCCTTACAGCTCAACTGTGGAAACGGCGTTGCCGTGAGACAACGTATTTCTCAGGCTGGTTCCGGGAACGAGGTAAATTTGAGACTCTGACTCCATGGCCATAGAATCAGGATGAAAATCTAACCAAAGTGAAAGTGATTGACTCTAACGACGTATAAATGCACCGCCTGTGTCACTTACTTTGAAACTTGGCACATTTATTTAATTTTATTAATAACATGTTTTTGTAAAGCAAATGGAATGCATTCGTAGCTGTGGGAATTTTGTGGGCATTTATTATTATCATTATTATTATTTAACACAAAGGGGAAAAATTGCCAAGTACCACAAGGGAAAATTTTCACGTTAAACCAGTCATTGTTGACAATAAGGAATATAATTAATATGACTCTGAAATCTGGCTTAAATAAAAGAGAAGTGACAGAAAAATTATAATTCAATCATTACATAGGCAAGGCAAGATGCTAAGAAATCCCTCCCTGCTCGAGCCTCGGCATACCTGTGAGCACGTCCTTGCACCGCGCGCCGCTCACTCGCTCTTTCCCCGTGTCGGGGTCTGTCTTCTTGAGCAAGCTCACTACCTCCATGTAATTGGCTGTGGCAGCCCCATACCTGGCAGCAGTGAGGGCAATGGCAAGGTTCATCCGTGCGTCGTTGTGTTGTCCTGCAGCAGGGGAAAGCATCAGAGGAGGGACAGGAGTCACCTCGAGCCACAGACTGGTGGTACAGAAGTGTGTCAAAACAGATATGTCACATCTGTCCCTGTCACCCGGAATATACATGATGGCTGGTCAGCTCTATAGGGCATGATTTAAAAATACGTGGTCATTCTCGGTCAGGCATTTACCTGCCACTTCACCGAGTGCACTTTGTATACCGCAAAAAGGGCAAAAAAAATATCCCTTTCCTACAAGAGCTCACATCGATTATCTGAAAGTTAAGAAATAAGTAATTATTCTCGCAGTTTGGGAACATATGTATATGTCAGACTTTTCCCAATACAGACAACCCGTATGCACGCAAATGAAGCAATTCAAAACCTCAGAATATCTGACACTCCAACTGGTGTCGATGAACAATTTTTAGGAGTATGTGCTCTCTCTAATATTCAAAATCAAGAGCTTCATCTTCCATAGAGGATCTCTCAGTATTCTGTAAAAGGATTTTTCTTGGTTTGACTTTTGATCAGAGCTCCTTAAAATGTGACATTTTTTTTTTAAAACACACATAAAAGGTAAGAAATTAAGCAGGGCAAAATTTAATTACAGAACAATTCCTACCTGTATTGTTAAAGATTTATTGCTGAAAAATCCTAGTTAAAGAAAACTAAGGGGGAGCCGAAGAGGGGGGGAAGATGATTAATCACTTTAAAATACTGGCATCACTAGAGACGTTTTCTATTTATTATTGCCAGTGGAGTTCACGCTGACCAGGAAGAATTACTCTACATTGCAGGGGCCAGGTTCTCTGTGCCCTGAATAATTAATTACCCAGGGCTAGATGTATTGAATCAGGGTTCAAATTCCCACACACTGGGATCAGCTCTATCAAGATAATACTGATAAAGGGATGAATTTGTAATGGATATTGTTGTTGATTTATGTTGCCAGCGTACCAAACATTTAGTATAAATGGTCTATGTAAAGTCTCTTCCTTGTGATTCAGTCTGTGCAGGGCCAGAAGCCCCGCACAGGTAATCTGTTCCAGCTAAAAGGGCAAAGTTATAAAGAGAGAATCAATGACCGAAGATTCTGCCACCCCTCCCCCACAAACATCTTATTCTAAAACTGCCAAACTAACACGATCAGCCAAGAACCTTTCCCTCTACAGTAAAACCTCTATCAGTGGAGAACATACATTGAACTTCGCCATGCAGAGTAAGGGCTTGTTTTACCCAGAAATTAATAGAATGGAAGTAGGGGAAGAAAGGAACGAGAGTGGGAGTAGCTGATGGGTAAGTGGGAAGAAAGACTGGCAGCACTTGCATCGATTTCAATTCAGCATGGCCCTAAAGTTGCCATTAGAACAGTCAGTGGTTATATTTCAAGTTAAGTCTAAGAAACCAACTTCTGTTAATGGAGGGCTCACTTCAAATTGGAAGGTGCTCCAGCAAGTTACATGCATGCGAACAAACCGGAACTAAGAATTCCAGTACAGATCTCTCTAAACTACAGAGACGACACATCTAAACGAAAGAAGAGTAGCCATCCCATCCAAGCCTTCCCTACTCACTGATTTATGTACGTGACAATGAAACACCCTATGCGTGGTACAAGAAATCCAAGTGACGTGCGTATGGTAGGAAAACTCACACCCCACCAGGTGTGCCTCGATTTACACACAGGACGCGTCTCTGGAAAGCCACATGTAAATCAACTATTTTAAATCCTATATGAAGTCACTGTCCAGAGGAACCAGGCAGAAATGCTATTTGTTAACTGAAAGGATTATTCTGTAAAGTAGTATACCTATTACACAGTCATCTAATGATAAAACTCAAAGCTTCGAAAATCTAAAATCTCTCTTTTAATACCTTTTCAAAACATAAAATCCCATCAGAACAGCACTGGTATAGTGTATCAAACTCTGTTGCTTCTATACTAAGAAGTGCCCCCCTAATTAGCTTCCAAATCCCAGTACTTTGTCAGGTAAACAAGATCGACCTCAGTTAAAAGTGTGAGGAGGGAAGAAGTTTCTTTGGTCCTTATTCTCCTTCTATTTTCCACGCCCGCCCTGCTACCCAGCAGCCCTGGACTCGAACCAGTGTGTCACCCACTTAGGAACAAAGGCCCTCATGCTATGATCCTCACCTGCCACAATTCTTCCTCCCCCGTTATTCTTAGTATCTAGGATGGTCACATTTTTGCAACTTTCTCCACATTCCTGCCATTTCCCACCTTCTTGTCCATACTAATACTTCTGGCTGCAATACTATTCTGGAAGCTCAGACAACTCCTATTCATCCCTCATGATCTGGTTCAAATATCTCCCCTTGAAGTCCTGCCTTCCCTGAGTCCCTCCAAGGCAAAGTTGTTCATCCCTTCTTCTGAGCCAATATTATATCCTGTATCTACCTTTTTTTATAGGCTTTATGGTATATTTACCCATGTATCCATCAACTTAAAAAATAATAAGGCTTGATTATGACTCAAGCCCAGAGACCAATGCAGGGAACACACTGGTGAGAGAGATACAGGGTGATCTCTGTTCTCCGGGAGCTCACCTGCCAGCGTAATCCCTGTATGATTTCCCACCTCCTCACCCCAGTCATGGGAAGGCAGGAAGCCTTTCTTGTTCATCATTATTTTCCCCTTGTTAGTACCAAGCACAGACAGGTATTGAGTAAGTGTTAAGTTTAGCCAAATTCCATTCGGTGAGTTAAATAAACAGGTTTATTTATAGTCTTAGATATACAGTCTTATAGATTTATGTCAATTTTATATAAATTCATAAATTTTTGCAGTCTTTATTGATCTATAGTCTTACCTCTAACTATGGAATGTTTTGTCTCATGTAAAGGAATTTTCAGACATCAGAAAGTTGGTGGCAAGAAATTTGAGGGAAGCAGAGAAACCCCAGAAATGTGGAAAATCTTAACTTAAACCCAAACTAGCCCTTATATTTAAGTTGGATAAGTGGGACAGGGGGAGAAATGGTTATGAATGATTCCCTCAACACTCATCCTATTTCCCCTTTCTCTGCAGGGGAGTTCAAACATAGCTATGGTAAGTTCTTAAAAATTGAGGAGTAAGCAATCTGACTTTCCTCTGGGCCCAGGAGCTCACACATCCACCCAGACATTAAGCTTAATTCATTTACCTCCTCGGATTCATGATACAGTCCTCCCCTATCCACATTAAATTCACCCTTTACCCTGAGATACCCAGATGCTCTCAGTGCGTGCTTCCCAGGAGAAATGGTAAATTTTTACTATTCTTAACTGAATTCCCCTCCAATCCCCTTTACTGACATTTTGAAAGGTATCTATATGCCTCCTGAATTTTATGTCTGGAGAAAAAAAGTTTTGACAACATTGCATGTCATTGGAATATGATACAATAATCTCGACCCCCCCCCAACCAGTTGATCTGCTTATTAAGTTTGGATTTTCCAATCCGTTTCCTGAGAGCCAGGCAACATGATACTACTCACTGATCAGTGAATAGCATAGCTTTACATTGGCACTTACGCAAGGACCCAGACGGGGACTCTGAAAATCTGTTCCCTTCTCTATTCTCCTTTTGCACTTGAAATCTCACATATGTGCACATACTGAACTCACGGAAGCACATAAGAGGTGGAACTTTAACTGTTTTCCCTTGTTTAGAAAAACACAATATTAAATCAACCTACTGAAAAGAATGAAGGTCAGTGGTGGCAGAGAAGAATTTTTTCTTAATTCTCAGTGGCCCTGCTATTAGGATAGTGAGAGATAACTTTACGCAAAAAATATTTTAGAATGTCATCATCTAAAAGATTGGCCTCAAATGTAAATATTTTGAAGACATAGCAGTATTGCTCTCCTCAGAGGGTTTCAAAGTTTGGCAACAAAGTTAACAAGCAAAACAACTGAAAAAAAGAGATAGAATCCCTGAATGTGGAAAGGATGTGAAGAACGAGTAAATACGAAAAAAAAAAAAAACCCTTGGTAACAAATTACCTGGCATTTTCTTGGTCCTTCAGATCTAACATTGTATGACGCTCTGAAATTCTACCTACAGTCTTCTTTTCATACAGGGCACTTTTTAAACGGCCATTTACAGTGCACAGCCATAACTACGGACCCAGGAGTCTGTACAGAAAGTCTAACTGTTAGATAAAAAATCGTTTTTAATTAAAATAACACCTGCCCATAACTTCAGCATCCATAAACACTGCCACTGTTGAAATGTTGAGAACATTTCCTCCCATCTCCCTGTGCCTGGCCTGGGTCTCTTGCAATCACATGGCTCCTGCTAGCAGGGGGAAAAGGATGCTTGAAAGAAAGAACACTTCCCTGAAGCTCTAATCCCATTCCTAACAAAATCCCCAGGGCATGCTTCATTGTGTCAGACTGACAGTGTCACAATGACCTCTTGGGCAGCTTCTCCTGAGCAGTCTGGCAAAGGTAATTCAAAGGCCAACCTACTAAACTCGAGCTGATTTAATAGAATGATTATACTTAAAATGTGCCTTTCTGATGGGAAGAGTGCAAGTAGAAGCAGAGTGGAAAAGAGGGGTGTGTGTGTGTGTGTGTGTGTGTGTGTGTGTCTAAGGGTTTAATAAAATCTGGTTTAAGGTCATATGATGAATAAAACTGAAAAGGAAAACTCAGAATGAGAACATACTTCTCACGGTAAATTGTGACAACGCAATTCCCAAAAGTAAACTATTTAGAAAAGTAATGATTTGTGTGGGTAGCGGCAGGGATCAGGGGCACTCAGGGAGCAGTTTAGGGAGGACGTACCTTCCCAGATACAGTGGAGAAGGGCTCTGGGCTTGGAAGGACTGGGTCACATGTGTCAGGGTACTCCCCTGGGTTTCAGTGTCCTACACGAGGAGAGGAGCGGGCTGGCCCCCCTGGAATCCTACAGTGCACGGAACGGCTAATCCTCAGTAGCTACCTATCCCTTTCAAGATTTCATTTCACCTATTCCTCATTTCTGGTTTCCCTCACTTTGGCCCAGCATGTCTGAAAAGAGAATGGGCATTAATAAAAACCAAAAGACAGGTGCTTTATAAAGTAAATCATAAAAACAAAATCAGAAATCATATTGTTCCACTAGTTCTAAAATGAAAGCGAAATCTTGATTTGATTGGCTTCTGTGGGCTATCTGCAGTAGACTGCCAAAAATGTCCCGATTCTTCACACCTCCTTGTCGCCATGCCCTTTGCCATCCATCTTGAGTGTCCTCTCCCACTCTGACTCTGGACTCAGCCACGTGAAAGTGGTTTTTTTGGGTCAATGGAATATCAGGGGATGTGATTTTAAAAAGGACGTTCTGCCAATGCCACAAAAAGGACATACCCAGGCTAGCCTGCCAGTACCAGGAGGCCGAAGAGGGGCACGGGCAAGTTGCCCTAGTCATCCCAGCCAAGGCCATTCTGCATCAGCTGACAATCAACACCTCCAAGCAGGAGTGCAAGTTCAGGGGAAACCAGAAGAACCCCAGCGCCAACTCCAGACAAGATTATGAGAACCACCTAGATGACCACTCCAGTGCATGAGCAACAAAGCCTAATTGTTTTTATGCTCCTGCGGTTTTATGGTTTTTGGTACGTGGAATTTTGGCAATAGATAACATACAGGCAATGTAGCCAATTTTCTAATAAAGTTAGTCCTGACTTAAAAATAGGTTCTATCTTCAAGACTGCCTTTTTTTTTTTTAAGATTTTATTTATTTATTTGACAGAGATAGAGACAGCCAGCGAGAGAGGGAACACAAGCAGAGGAGTGGGAGAGGAAGAAGCAGGCTCCCAGCAGAGGAGCCCGATGCGGGGCTCGATTCCGGGACTCCAGGATCACACCCTGAGCTGAAGGCAGACACTTCACGACTGAGCCACCCAGGCGCCCCTCAAGACTGCCTTCTAAGATGATGATTTAGGACACAATTCAATTTCCTATAGAAATGGTATAAAATAAATGGTGGTAAGATGATTAGTCTGTGCCACAGAGCAATTTAGAGCATAGGGTACTTGAATAAGGAAGTTGACGATTCTGACAGCCTCAATGTCCATTCCTTCCTCACACTGACCCTAAATCTCCAGGTTGACAATAGCGCCATCTTCAGAGAAAACTCTGCTCTTCATACCTCTGACTTTTTGCTCGTGGTGTCTCTACTCCATGAAACATCCTATCATCTTTCCTTCATGAAACCTTCCCTGACTCCTCTTGGACACAATAGCCTTCTTCCCTCTGTGCTTCCATGACACTGTAAACATATACTTATTACACCACAAACTATTTTCTAAATATCTGCATTTCAACACTCACTCATTTATTGAGCAAATCTGTACTAAAAAATTGTAATGTGTCAGAAATTGTGCTAGAAACCAGGTTTACAACAGACACCTAAATAGATGTCGTTCCAGCTCTAGGAAACCTTGATTCTAATAGTAGGTTCCTAAAAGAACAGAGTGAATCTTATTCAATTTTGCTTTCCCAGTACCTACCGTAGGCAGATATTCCAAAATTTGTTGAATGAATAAATGAGTAAATGTACATGATTATAGGACACAATCACAGGTGAGGGAGTACTCAAATAAGAGGAATGTGCTCAAGGCCAAGAGATTCTAGGAACAGTTGCCAACCACTCAACTCTACCCTCACTGTGGCTGTGGTCTCCACTGAACCAAGGGACTATTGTCTCTCTACTTAGCCACCCAGTACACAATGGAAACAGGATGTCTTCTATCACACAATCTTTGGTGGAAAACCAAGCAGAAGGAGAAGGCCAGTGATAAAGTTAAAGCAAGCAAGGGTTTGATTATGACTAGGACAGCAGGTGGCAGATCCCTTTAACAAATATTGAGTACATATTGGGAGCCGGGCGTGATGCGAGGCCTAGGGCTCCACTGAGTAGGGAGAACAGGACTACCCTAGTCTTTGCTCTATGGAACCACACTCTAATGGGAAGACAGATAAAATCAACTAAAATCAACTATTAAGACAATTAGACATTGCAATAATGGCAATAGAGGGAAAAATCTGAGGCAGGGAGAGCAACTCCCTGGGGCAGGGGTTATATTTTAGACAGGGCAGTTAGGAAAGGCAGCCCAGATTCGCAAGAAGTAGAGAAAATGCAGAGAAGGCAATTAAGCCCTAACAGCAAGACCACCAACTATAAACTTTAATCACTGCTAATTTGCAATTATATCCAAAGCTTATATGAAGCATAAACTACCAGAAATGCGACATGGCATTAGCACAGCCCCATTTCATTAAATAGGGCCTGTAAAGTAATTTTTTTCATTCGAACTTTAAAGTATTCACCTATATTTTATACATACTTATCAGGAATTAAGTTTAAAACTCTTCCTGGCTTGATGTATATTTCTGCAGAAAATGTCTTCTAGTATAGACCAGAGAAACTCAAAAGAAAAGCATCATATTCAAAGTTTATGAATTGGAATAATTTGCTGTCACTTATCCATACTACCGTTCTCAGGAAGGGACACCTGTTAGCACTGAGCATGTAATCATTTTTATTATTAAATACAAAGGTACAATTAAATACAGGCACAGGATGTGACCTGCATCATAATTCTACCCAGCCTTTCTCTTCACAATATCCTTTTCATTATCGTGGGCCTTTTGTTCCTTCCTGTTTCTTTTGTCTCACCCTAAGTTCTTGGAACGAGCTATTTACAATCTGAATAATTAGCAATCAGCGTGGATCTGTGGTCTTTGGCCCCCTGTAAACGAAACATTGTGAGGTACCTTAACGTGACATATTTAAGTACGGAAAGTTTCTATACCCTCAGGACTCTCCTTTCTTGAAAGAAGTTTTAAAAGAATCTAATGAAGAGTAAGTTTTCTACTTTTCAGATACTTAGGAATCTAGCTGGAGTTGAACAAAAATAAAACCACATTTCAACCATAAACAGAAGGTTCTGGGTATTTATCAGCTCTATCTGTGCAAAAATGCTCTACCCATCGATTTACAATAAAGACCCCTCCCCAGGGCAATTCATTCTCCCACTAGCACCGGCCCCAAATAAGTTTCTGTACTTTGAAGGGAGAAAAAGAGAAAAGAAGTAATGAGACAAAAATTAGTTGAAATGAAGTTGTAAAGTCGGTCAGCAAGACACACTCTAGAGACTCTTTTATAAACCATACAATATGTGGCCTAAAGCCATAGGTAATCTTCTCTGGTTGTTTCTGAAATGCACGGAAATCACTGATCAGTGATCTCAGAATATCTCGCGTCGAGGGTGAGGGCCTTCATTTACTGAGTCTATGGTCTGGGAGGAACGGCATCTTAACCCAAGATAACTGTCCTGGGGACGCTTGACGTTTACTCTGTTTACCAATATTTCTTACACACCTACTGCATTCCAGGCCTTGAGCTCGGTATCACTACAGGGAACAGAAATGGAAACAAGATTGGTCCAGCTGCCCCACGATTCTGAGATACAAGAGCAAATCTACAGTCTAACTTGGAAAAGTCACAAGTTCCAAAAAGTCTCCAACCCTTACCACATTTCCTTCCTTTTTTGCTCTGCCGTGTTCCTAAGGTGTCACCAAGCATAGCACTCCAGACCCATCTTCTTTTCTCTCCTGTGTTAGGGGAAGATTTGCAAGGCTTCCTTCACAGGAATGTGTACTTGCCTTCCAGTCCATTCCCTACCAACAGGGAAACCTCACACTAGTCGCTTCAGCTAGGTTCTATTCACTTCTCTGTACAAGGGGGATAATAATGGGGTGGACAGGGGGTTAACGTGAGCAATCAGTAAGATAAGGAGCATATGTTACAACATAATAGTTCTCAAAATTAACTGTTATTATTAAAAGATAAAAAAATTTACTGGAAAGTCAAGACTGTTTTACAGCTTAATTGAAAGATGTGGCTATTGCCTGAAATACTTCAAAAATAAAAACAAAAAAGCTCTGTTTATTTTTGAGTTTTAAATGGTTTACCGCTCATCAATGTGGCAAACTTTTCCTGAAATTATGTGACCACTAATCTCTTGATCTCTGCACTTGGTGAGTACTGTTTGCTCTTTTCTCATTTTCTATCTTCACTTTTTACCACGGACGAATAAGTGTTCTCTTCCGGATGTCACAAAGGATAGAAACGGTTTTCAATCCAGAGGGAAACAGCATTGACAGGAAAAAAAAAAAAAAAAAAGTTTTAAAATATCAGAATCACCAAATCTTAATCCAGACGACTTCATTTTCTCCCAAAAATAGGGAGTTTCTGCCAGTTTTTACAAAGGAGATCAACGCTTGCTATAAATTGGGAAAAGTCAAAAGAACCAGGCTCTAATTCCTCAAACAGCCACTAACTGGGTGTGTTTCTATAGTAGATAATTGTCCTGATGTTGTTTGGTCTTGCTTCCCAGCATCTGAGCCCCCTTCCCCCACCATATAAATCTCTCAGAGGGACTAAGGCTACGCCTCCCACAGGAGAAAAAGGAGGTCCACTGGGACCCAAGCCTCTGACCTGGCTCTCATCAGAGACTCTGCACACAGACTTCCACCTAGAGTTGGTGACCCAGAGAACAGGACGTGGGGAATCCAGTCTGAAGGTGGAGGCAAGCAGCAGCAGCAGCAACAGCACCGCTTTCTAGGGACAGCGATGGCGGAGACGTGTGCAGGGGAGGCAGAGCGGGAGGTGACACGCAGTCAGTCTTCAATGCGCCCCTGCAGGCACAGATGTCGCCCGTGACTTTGGCTGCCGCCAATCACTTTGGATCCCTTATTTTTCGAGCTATGTCTTCAACTTTCTCAGCATTTGTGCCTGGTGCTCAATGCCCTCTCAGAAAGTTCTTTTCCACTTAACTCCGCCAGATTTATCTTTGGCCTGCACCTAGAAATCTGGGCCAGTCCTGACCCCTGCCTCAGTTTCCTCATCGCTGAGCCACAGAGTGGAACTCTGTGATCTCTCACGTTCCTGCCAGTGCCACCGATTTTATACACAGCGATCATAAAATTTCAAGTAAACCGACTGAAAACTTGAGAATCGAATTCTGAAACAAAGGCAAAGAAAGCCCTTTAGTGGGAAACGGATCTACCTCTCATAGATGGACAGGCGGAAGAGAGTCCTTTCCCTTACACAGCACCCCCGTTCTATGCCCCTCTCCTCATTTGTGTGTGAGTCCATGCACACAACTTTTTACAAACCCGCTGGAATGGCTCAACCTGCCCCTGGGGCGATTCCAAGTGTGAGCTACATAATAAATACATGGAGCTGTGTGCTAAGGGCCAGCTGGGGAATTCTAACTGGAAGCCGCCTTTTGAGAACCTTTATCGGTTGCATGGTTGAGTCCTGTATCTTATCAGATTTCTCCCTCTCATCACAGGAAGATTCCACACCTTATCAAATTGTTATCAAATCAGTCTGACCAGAGCCGGATGTCCTGATTGTCTGAAAAGAATGTGGACTGTCACATTCACATGAAAAGCAGGCTAATTCTAGGCGCTGAGGGAGAGCGCTGGGAGACCCAGGACACCTGAGTTCAGGACCTATGTGCTCAGGGCTGATTTGATTCTGGGCATGTCCCTTTGCCCATCAGAGTGGGTTTCTTTATCTACAAAATAGAATTAACGCCAGTTTCTGTGCCGATCTTCTGGAGCAATTGCAATGATCCGATTAACCCATATGTGGAAGCATTTGTGAACGGGGAGCCTTATAAGAATGAAGCCAGGGGCCCCTGGGTGGTTCAGTAGGTTAAGCGTCTGCCTTCGGCTCAGGTCATGATCCCGGGGTGCTGGGATCAAGTCCCACGTCAGGCTCCCTGCCCAGTGGGAGCCTGCTTCTCCCTCTGCCTGCAGCTCCCCCTGCTTGCTCTCTCTCATTCTCTCTGTCAAATAAACAAAAACAAAAAAAAAGAATGAAGCTAGTATTGTTAATAAACATTTCTTTCTACTAAATTTATCTTCCCTTTCCTTTTGTTTGAGATAGTCTTTTGTTATCCAAATCATTAACATTCCTCAGTTATCACAGTATCTCTTAGCGACCCAGATTCGATGTTTATTGAGAAACTTTACTTGGGGCTTGAAACTTTAAAAAAAGGAAAACAAGAATTTAATTCTTTTTACTTATAAAAACAAAACTTTCAGACTCACTTGACAAATATATCTTTTAACAGATATGTTTCAAACTACAGTAAGAATATTCAATCACTTCTACTTAAATTTAATAATTTACTAAGCAAAATTCTGATTTTAATTTGGATATTCAAAAAGTTTGCCCTACCGGAATTTTTTTTTTTCTTCAACAACAATCATGACTCATCTGATCTACGGGGATGTCTGGTTTCTCATAGGAAACAATAAATGAAGGGCAGGGACTTAGTTCTTTCCACCCCAATATCACCACCACCAATTTACCTCCAGCAAGCACAATGGTACGTGGCATGCAGAAAGGTACTAAACTATTTGTTGTCTAAAATAATCAATTTAAGGGCACCTGGGTGGCTCAGTCAGTTGAGCGATCAACAGCTCAGGTCATGATCTCAGGTTCCTGAGATCGAGCCCCACTTCCAGCTCTGTGCTCAGCAGGGAGTCTGCTTGAGATTCTCTGCCCCACCCCCCACTCGTGCTCTGTCTCTCTTTCTCTCTCTCTCTCTAAAGTAAATAAATAAATCACTAAAAATAAAATGAGATAATTAATTTATAATTCAAGAGTCTGTGAGTTTGACTAGTGACCACCAATTTAACAGAGGCTGACCACCCTGAAAGAAATGAAAAAAATAGGTACTCTGAACCTTTACAGCCATGATCACATGCTGAGGCAGAAGACTGAGGTGTAAAGGCTGTGAGACTCAGCCTGACAGAGTCCTTCCGCTAAGGCCACTTAACTACCCCCTAACAGCTACTAGACTATTTGATAGATCCTGGATAAAAAGACCAAGTTTATGCCCAATACAGTTATCAATGAAATTACGTCAATGTTGCACACACAAACATCAAATACTATGTCAGATGCTCCAGCCATATTTTTTAAGCCAACAGATTTGTTCCTCTGGAAAGTTAAACACAAGGAGGAAAAATAAACTAGCCATAGTTAAGAAAAAAGATACTCTACTTGTAGAAAGTAGGTTGAGTTGTAAGTTGTCAGTGACTCAGCATGACTACCCACACTTTTCAAAAGGCCAGAAAAATAACTTAGATAACAGCATTCCATTATCTCATTTGAAAACGCACATTTCTAAGTTTAAAAAAATCCATTTCCTGACACGCACACACTGAAGCTTTGTTTCATTACTCTATCCTTCAATGATACTTCAATTTCTAGCTGGCCAAACTACATCTCATATAAAATTTGAACATGGATATCCTGGATGATATTGAAAATTGTCTTTAATTAGGTTGGCTATGATAATGGCTATATATTATTTAAAAAAAAATAAAGAATGCCCATGCCCTTATAAGTTAAATATACATTAAAATGTTCCAGGTGTGGGGATGGTACACTTTCTGTAAAGGCCATATGAGCCCTATTGATGTACTCAACTCTACTATTGACAATACCTAACAAATGAGCATGGATGCTGACATTTAAATTTTATATTTTATATAATTTTATGCCACAAAATCTAACCATTGAAAAATGTAAAAATCATTCTCAGTATATAAAATAAGAGGGAGGTAGGGATTTGACCTCTGCTCTGGGGGGAAGGTAGAATGAGAGAGAAAGAGAGAGAAGGGAAAAGGAAAAAACTAGATTAACTAAGATTACCCGTGAGTTGCCAATTGTTCTAGCTGGAGACAGTACATATGGGTTCAAAATCCTATTCCACTTTTGTATATCTTTGCACATTTTGATAATAATAAATTGTACACTTTAAATATCTTGCAGTTTTGTTATTTATACCTCAATAAAGCTAGAAAAAATTTATATTTTATATTTTTATATTTTTAAGATAGAAAGAGGAAGAAAGGATAGAAGGAAGGGAGGGAGGGAAGTTGGTTTATTTTTGCTGCCAGCACCACCATTATGCTGACGGAGGCTCCCAATGATAAATGTATAGTTAATTTGGTTCCGGTGAAGTTGCCTTTACCCTGGTCATGTGCTGTCAACATTTCCATCCCAAGTTGCTCAGAATTTTCCCTTGATGGGGAAAAAAAAATGACCACAGATCTAATCAATGCCCCCCTGTACTTGAGAAGACATTTCCAATATTCTAGACAGTTTTATTCAAATCTGCACTAAATAGGGGCACCTGGGTGGCTTAGTCGATTGAGCGTCTGCCTTCCACTCAGGTCATGACCCCAGGGTCCTGGGATCAAGTCCCACATCGGGCTCCTTGTTCAGTGGAGAGCCTGCTTCTCCCTCTGCCTGCTGCTACCCCTGCTTGTGCGCTCCCTCTCTCTGACAAATAAATAAATATATTTTTTTAAATAATCTGCACTAATTGAATATGTAAGAAAATGGAAAAAATGAAATGATTCAATAAATAGGCTATAGACTCATTTCTGATAAACAACTGCATAAATTAAAATTAAATAGTACCATTAAAATAGTTATCTCACCAAAAGATCTCAATAAATGTCAAAAAATTCTCCCTTTGTCTCTGAAATGCTACAGAATAGTAACATACAGAAAGTTTCAAATGAAAAGAAAACAATAAAACCAACAAACAAAAACTAAGCACAGCCTTACACTTCTAATGATTTCATATAATATAAAAAATAGTAATGATAAATTTAGATATCATACAATGCCACACCAAATTGAAAATATATTTATTAGTTTTACTTACAACTTTTAAATACAAGGCTGGGACATATCAAGACAATTACTACTGTTTCCACTTTGGTTTTATAATGAAAAACAGAGTCAAATACCATGCTTCAGTGAGTTGGGTTTCTTGCCCATATTCCCAGCAATTCTCAAAGTCTTCCTGGAAATGTTAGGGAGTGGTTATTATCAAAGAAAAATCCAATGAGTTTCTATCTGAGACAGTCAAGGTATCCTCACCCACTTCTAACGACTGCAACCTTCAACTCACTAGCTCAGACTTAAGCAGTCCCTGAGTCAATCCTGAGTCAATCCCGATCACACCTGGCAATATGTAAGGAGTCTCATCCCTCCAGAATTAGAAGCTGCCTACAAACTTATCTGCCTACGGGGAACCCGTAGACAAGGGAATCCTTGGTGTTTCCCAGGCTGCGGTGTCTCCTGCCATATACACCAAGCGTAAGAGGCCTGCCCAGTATCTTGCTTGCACCCCCGGGTTCCTACTTGGATTAGAACTCTGCTCTCATCTCAACTTGCTTGGCCAGAGCTCTGACATTTTGCCTACTGTTCCTTCAAGGACTGGTCTCTATCTCTTTATTTCAAGGAGGTGCCCAGTGTCCTCCACAGACCACACACACACACACACACACACACACACACACATATACCACTTCTCCTACAGAATCCCCAGGATGCTGTCATGCACTGACTCCTCAGACCATCACTTCACTCAGTCAGCCTCCTGCGCACTGATAAGGAATGAGAGGAGGGGTGCTAAGACAGCAGTCACTCCCTTTGGGAGACTGCTCACAGCCGGGCCTGACTGTTCCTGCTTCACTTCTTCCACCAACCTGCCTTGGGAGAGCCCTGCCCTTCAGAGTTATTGAAGGCTGTCCATATTGTAAGGACAAGAAACATTTCAGCAGACATGGCCAAGGGTTCGTGCTGCCACAGATACAGCTATATATAAAAGTGGATTCTGTGAATTTCTTACCACCTGCGAGAAAATAAGAAAAAAAGTCACCCATCTACCCTTTGTCAATATCCCAGTTCAGGATACAAATTCAAAGTCAATTTTATTTTATGAGTTCCTAATTCATCTGTTCACAAAAATTTAAACGTCAAAAATGTTGAATTCTAATTAAGAACTTAAGCTTAAGTATCAAAGACCCAAACAGACTATAGCAGTCTATTCACCCTAAGGAGAGGGCAAAATTATAATGTATTACTCCACTAAAATATAACTTGAAATACAGCGTATTAGTCTTCACCTTAACACACATCTCGAACTTCTGAGAACACTACACAAAGACGCTTTTGTAAAACCACCTCACAGCACTTTGATGTGACCGTATGTTCATTAAAAGGAAGTATTACTGCTTACATACATAAGGTACATAATGAATTCAGTATGTGTCTAGAGTTGGCTAATGCCATGAAAGCACATGCCAAAAGCACAGACTATAAATCAAAATGCGATTTGTCAAATAAGATCTTAATATGACTCAGGGTAGAAATAAATAAGTAAATCACTAACATTTTGATAAAACGGGATTAGTGAAGAGAGCTAAACCCAAACTGAGACCAGGTTGCAATTGACATCCCTTTGTTCTATCTATAGTTTTGGCTATTCCTCTCTCTCTTCCACCTGGATAAGTACAAAATTAGCATGCACCAGGCATTCTTCACTCCCCCGAAGGTTTCTATCTCTAACGCCATTTTAAAGACTGATATTCATTCCAAAATGTTGACATAAACCAGTTGGGCAGTTACAGATTTTTTACAGCCCACATTACTCAAGTTTTAAAAGATCTAGATTATTCTTCAGACAGAATTTGGAAACCATTTGACATTAGTTTATTAATTCACTTTCAAATTGAGGAGGATTTAACAAAAGACCAAAAAGGGCAGGCATATAAATAAAAAAAGTCAAGCCACAAAACCACCATCAAAAATATAAGAAAACCTAGTTAGTGGAGAGTGGAGTTGTTCAGGAAGTGTGAGCAAAGAGATGGATACTGGTCCATGTATTATGCCTTTTCTTTCCTACATCTCCACTGTCAGCCTGGGTTCCTTTCCTTCACAACAGCATAAAATCTCATCCAAGACTCTCCTAGTAATCACTCAAATATGTGCCCTAGGTCTTGAATTCCCTGAATCAAATGCTGCTTTCATTCACTGCATGCCCCCTGCCTGCAGAATCCAAAGTGAACCCCTCGGCATGGCATACCTGCTCCTCCATGATCGAGGCTCTACTCGCTCCTCCACACCTCTACTCACCTTACAGAAGCCCACACTCTATTCAGCTGCTTCCTGTGTTCCATGTTCCTTCATGCCTCTGGCTACATCCTCCCCCGCTGACTTGACCTGGTTATACTACACAATCTTCAAGTTAGCAAATTATTACTCAAGGAAGCTTTTCTAGATCCCCCACCTTAGGTGTGTGCCTCTCACAGAATTTCTCACTCAGTATTAAAAAATCCTTGTTTGCTTGTCTGTATCCTCCAGCAGTCAAAGAGCTTTCTGAGGAAAGGAAACATTTTGTGTAATTCTTATATCTCTAGTACCTATCGTATTACCTATAGACATGGTGCTAAGATAGGATATACTGAATAAGTAAATAAATAAATAAAATTGCTAGTTGTATAAAAAAACAACTAAGAATACTATCCTGTCTAGAAAAATATGAATCTTAATAATGAATCCCATTATTTCAACTTGCTATGCAAACTATTGCTTCCCATACAGTCATTCCAAACATCCCAAGACTAAAATGTGAAGGCCAAACTTTAGGAAGAACAGAGCACAGAATTCAAGAAAAGAAAACCTTCAAAAGTATTCACATTGATTTTCAGAGCCTACACCGGCAAGGCGGTAACACAACGCAAGCCTAGGCCTGTAGGAGGCGCACTTCAACTCCGAAGTAACACGCGTCAACATTCGCTCAACTTCTTCCCAAGAATCGGAGATCAGGGAGTTCAGCGGTCTACAGGGAAGCCATTTTTCCACATCCTGGGGCTTTTCACTAACTTCTAGAGGGCAGATGGATCAAAACCAAGTAGGAGTTAGAAGATCCAGACCTGAGGCCCTCCTGACAGCGTCAGATTCTTGAGTGGATTAAAAGGCCGGATGATGAGCAAGAAACCCTACAATTCGGGAGCAGCTGCTTCAGCAGCAGACACGGGAGACGCAGATTCGTTCCTGCTTTCACGCCCTTCTCCAACATTCCTTCCGAGGATCTCACAGCTCAGGAGTTGATGGAGGAAAGTAAGACTGCTCAGCTTTTATTTCCCTCTAATAGATTAACCGAATATACACGCAGAGGCCACCACGATCCGTCGAAGTGCTCCGGGGTGCTGCGATAGCCCCGAATTTTCTGGAGGACTCCTGTTTTGATCAGGACACGAAGAAAACTGTAAGCAATGACAGTGGTCCCAAACCTACCGACCAGCAGAGAAGCCGTCTGTGCTCAGTGCCTGCTGCCTCCTTCGGCCCTCGGAGACTTCCCTTCTTGCGGAGGCAGAGGGGGAGCGACCTGAAAGTCTGGGGGCAACTTCAGGACCCACACACAGACACCCGCCCGACACAAAGTGCTACAGCTCTCCCTCAGTGTGAGTCTGGGAAACCTTTATGGCAACGGGTTTTCATGTGCGACTCTGTCCGATTCTAGACAAAATACAACTTCTATATCACGTGCCGCTGGGAGAGGTGGACATTAGGGAATAGTTTTTCCCCGCAAGCTCTCTACTGCTCCGTAGCCTTTACGTTCCTATCACTTTGTTGTTTACGTTCGGAATCTCTGCGACTTGTCCTGTGACTTGGTTTCTTCCGGTTTCTGGGCAGTATTGCTCTCCAGCATCTGCTGATGGAGCCAGCAGAGTCATTTCAATAAAAGAGCTGATAGGATCTAGCTCTGTTGCTGTCTCTAAAATTTCAAGTTAGTATCTGTGAAAAATGGTTAAAATGTCAAAATTCAAAGTGAATTAAAGGGGGGAATAGTCTAAAGTTTGTAGCTCAAAAAGTACAAATAATGAGGGAAAAGTACCTATTCAAAATCTGGTGGATGGGGAACACTAGAGGAGATGGGGGGCGGGGGGGGGGGGAGGGGCAGTGGGAGAGGGAGAGAGAGCATCTTCAGCAGGCTCCAAGCCCAGCACAGAGCCCAACCCGGCGCTTGATCAATAACCAAAAGCAAAGGAATTTAGGTAAGTGTTGTCTAAATTAAAATTTGGAGAGTGAGTCAATTCTATTCATTTGGGGAAGGGTGAGAAGAAGGACCAAAGTTAGTTACATTAAAGCAATAAATGTAGCAATGAAAATAATTAAACCTTAGTGAGTGAGGTATTTAATTGCATTTTGGTGTTTATGTATTTTAGATATTACTCTCAATTGTATGTTTATTGCATTATGCTTAGTAATTTTTATGCTTAGCTTCTTTTAAATAGGGTCTTTTGTTACTTAAAAAAAACAGATTTGACCGAGTGGATAAATGTTTTTCTCTCTTTATTCATGCTTAAGAATCATGAAGATACTAGTCTTACTGAAAAGCGTGATGAGAAAAAGAAACATACAAGTAGAAGATAGAGGTAAAGGTAAAAATATATATTAATCTTGCTTTATATAATATGTACTTTTTACAACTAGTGTGTACTATTATTTATTTTTTTTAAATACTGCTTGAAGAGGCTGTTTGAAGAGGCTACTGTTGAAAAAAAGAATTTGGGTTGACTGTATTCTGTTTAGGCGGTAGAAATAGTGAATTTCTCCAGACTCTATTTCGTACTTTTTTCAACAATAACGTATTTAAACGCCTTCTTTTATCAAAACAGATTTCAGGTAGCTCACAGTGCTCTTTGCACACAGAAAATTATTGAGAGACCTTTCTGAGGCCTCTTCTCAGTTGTCTTTCAAATTTTGTCCTCTGTGAAGGAAAGTAAAACTGCATGAATCACCAAGTGCGTTCATTGTTGTATTTCTCAGGTTAAAAAGTGGAAGGATTTAAAACTCCTGGAGAGGGGGGGCCTGGGTGGCTCAGTCAGTTAAGCAGCCACCTTCAGCTCAGGTCATGATCCCAGAGTTTTGGGATCAAGTCCTGCATGGGGCTCCTTGCTCAGTGGGGCGCCTGCTTTTCCCTCTGCCTGCAGCTCTCCCTGCTTGTGCTCTCTCTGACAAATAAATAAAATCTTTAAAAAAATAAAATAAAACTCCTGGAAAATATGGAGTTTCCAGTTTCCTCAGAGGCTTTGGAATTACCCATCCCAAGTTAATTGAGAGCTATATATTAATTATCTCTGACATAAAGATATAAAGCACGAGTTATTTGATTTTGTTCTTAATCTGAAAGTTGTTTATCTACTTATTGTGTTCTTTCATCATTTTCTTCTCAAAGCCTTCTTCTTCTGAATAGATAGCAAATTACATATTGGTCATACTTTTCCACTGAATGCAAGAATAGCTCTTTGGTTTTGGATAGTAAAGGAGCAGTAGTTATGTAAGCTGCATGGGAAGTCAGTTGTGTGTGTGTGTGTGTGTGTGTGTGTGTGTGTGTGTGTGTGTATTTAATGTGCAGAGCTAAGTTTAAAAAGAAAAGTAGGTGTTGTGTGGTTCATGTTTTCTGTGGGCGGATATAATGATCCGAAGAGTGTTTAACTACTATAAAGTGTGATATGAGTAAGTATTAATAGTAATAATGAAACCCATTTGAAATTCACATTCTAATATAGTGTTCTGTTTGACTCCAGAGAATCTACTAAGGTGTTAGTTTTATTTATAAGAACTATGTAACATTGACTTTTTTTCAGTTTTTCTATATTATGTCACCAGGGCTTGGCTGTAGAATTGGTAGTTGAAACTAAAGTGTGGGACTTTTTTATTGCAGAAATGTTTTTATTACTGCTGTTTCTTGTGAGGCTAGACACCAGCTTGGCTTTCCACTACACTAAGAAAGCTGTTGCGTACTGGGCACAGAACAACTCCAAAGTGGATTTCACTGCTGTTTTTTGCTCGCTCTCTTTTCTAAACATTTATCTGGGCAAAGACTCTTGATCCCCTTGAAAGAAGGCTGGAAAACATGCTACAGTGGGCAGATCAGTGGGCACCTAGGGGCTCTGCCGACAGATATGTGAGGCATTACACTGTCATACAGTCAAGTAGCAAGGAAATCAGTTCCTGAAAGCCAATCATTATAGCTTTTTATTCCTTATTTATTTCCCTGCATGCCAAGAGCATTATTTCCTTCTCCCTTCTTTCTAAATGTAACCTCTAGGATTGTATTTCTGAAGGAGAATTACTTTGAGAAAATTGCACCGGCTAGGGACTTTAAGCTTCAATATACTGCACGTCAAACTATAGCTTACATTTCTCGGGCATGTGTTTTCCTAATGTCTCTAAAGCAAAAGCAGAAAACCCTTCTAACTTTTAAATCTTAACTGCAAACTACAATAAATTATTTCATGTCTAAGTATTTTGAAGTGTACCATTAACATGAAGAAAATAAAAGTAAAATTTTACTGAGAAATATAAAATTTCATGTTTAGGATAAAACAGACCAATCTACTTAAAAGACTGTAATTAACATGAACATTTAGTCTGACCAAACAGATTGGCATTCAACACAAGCAGATGATATGAACTAGGTTTTAGCAAATTTAAACAAATAGAGCATATTTTACATAATGATAATGATAGCATTTGAGACAGCCTAATTTTAAGCTCTCCATGCAGATAAAACTAATGGATGTGCTATTGTTTTGTTGTGTCCAAGAAAATTAAGATTTCACTTTTCATTCACAGAAGAAAAACAACTTGAAAATCTGGCTTACTGATGGCTAAGCCTGTACTGATGGATATATTTTGATCTAAGCTAATATGTGTATAAAATTTAATTCCATGAAATGTGGGTCCTAGATGCTTTTTAAATTCACCTTTTCAAAACTTCGTGCTTCCTTATAGTACTATGGAATTAAATACTCACTACATTAGGTGAAAACTGCAAGATACTATTGTTAGCTAAGAGATGGTAAAGAGCCTGGGTGGCTCAGTCAGTTAAGCATCTGCCGTCGACTCAGGTCATGATCTCAGTCAGAGTCCTGAGATCAAGCTTGGTGTCCTGGGTCCCGGGATCCAGCCCCGTGTCAGGCCAGGCTTCCTGCTCAGTAGGGAGTCGGCTTCTCCCTCTCCTTCTGCCCCTCCCCTGCTCCTGCTCAAGCTCTCTCTCTCAAATAAATAAATAAATAAATAAATGGTAGAGGGAACAAATACAAATGCACGTATAATATACACACGTGCATACATATGCATGCACACAATGAAAGGATATACTAAAATTCTTCTTTAAAAAAGGAATCTTTAAAAAGGAGGGAATAGGGTAGAAGAAACAGAAAGAAGTGAACCTTATTTGAACAGTCCTTGTTTCTATTTTTTACTTAGAAACCTTGTATTTTTACATAATTATTAAACAAAAACACAGTTTTAAAAAAATAAATCCCTAATAATCTAAGTAGGCTTCACGCCCAGTGTGGAGTCCAACACGAGGCCTGAATTCACAACCCTGAGATCAAGACCTAGCTGAGATCAAGAGTTGGTTGCTTCACCGAATGAGCCACTCAGGTGCCCTGATCCCTAATAATCTAAAACAAAATTAAATTGATTTGTTGTTCTTAGTAGATGGCATAACCACACTGATAGGAACTATTTCAAGTAGCTTTGAAAAGCAGTAATTTGTATCTATATTCCCATTGGCATGCACACTACAAACAAGAGCTGCAACAACAAAAATCTTGAACTGGTTTTAATAATAATATTTTTGGAGGTATGACTGATGAGGTTAAATAAAAGCCAGGTACTCCTGAATTTGAAGTAAAACTATATCTAAGAATTCATTATGCTCTTCTTCTTCAAACAAAAAATTTTTTGTAACTCTTTCTACTGAAGGGCCTAGAAATAATGACTAATCCATAACAATGAACATCTACAGCAATTAGATTATGGTCTCTAATTACCATTTCTCAGGAAGGAGTCAAGGTTTATTAGAGAAATGGTTGTTTTCAGGTCTCGGGCAGAAAGGTTTCAAGATGAGCCCGAAATATCTTGGAGCAGATGGCACAGAAGTCATCATAGACTATTGACAGCATATTAATAGGGTTCAGGAACCAACTCGAGGAGGTAGAGCAATTTGGGCATGAATAATCGACTGACACGTATCAAATATATTTAATCATGAGTTTAATTAATAATCCAAAAATATCTCATCACATTTGGAGGAACGTTAAAAAACTAACCTATTTTTTTGAAAACTAGTATATAAATGGAAAGAATCATTTTATCATAACATTTTATACAAAATGTACCTCAAGGTAGGCAAAGGGGTAAGGCAGGGACATTATAACTAACCCCACTAATACATGAAGTTGGAAAGACAGCTGGAAACGTAGAGGTAACCCCCTAACCTCTAATGAAATACTGTTATTGATCTAGGCAACGATTATGACTGATTAAAAAAAAAAAAGCAGAAAGATGTGTAATGGAAATTCATACCACTACTTATCAAGTATTTTTGACAAAACAGTTTGATCCAGCCTCCTTGTGGTGAGTCACCAAAGATGTCCCTCCTCTCACCAATAAATTATGCTGCTATTTTTTTTTTAACTTTTGTAATGTCCTATCCCTTAAATCTGGGCTGTCCCTGTGATTCACTCTAACAACACTTTAGCAGTGACACTGTGTGATTTCCAAGGCTAGACCTGAAGAAGTCTTGCATTTATGCCTTGGTCCCTTGGTATGCTCATTGTGGTCAGCCAGGCACCACGGAAGAAGTCTCACTACCCCGTGGGAAAGTCCAAGTTAGCCACATGGAAAAGCCACGGTGAGAGAGAGATGCTGGGCCAGCTCCCAGCTGTCCAGTCCTCTCAGCCCAGGAGCCAGACATGTAAGTAAGAAAACTTTTAGCGCTCCTGCCTCAGCAGCCATTTCACTGACTGTATGAAGGATCCCAAGGGGTAAACAGTCAGCTGAGTCCTCCTTCCTCAGAACTTTGAGAGAGTATATTAATGTTTAAAGCTACTGAGTTTGGGTGTTGTTTCTTACGCAGCAACAGATTATTGGAATAAGCCTAACTACCACTTTTACAGAAAATACAGAGGTACTGTTAAATGAAGGAGAAAACAAGGGAAGGGGTGGGAAACCTGTTAGTTATAAAAGGATTTTATTGGCATACATGAATCTTAATGAGGATTTTATTTGTTTTATGGGTGGATTTTTAAATCAGGATCCAATTAAGGTCATAAGACTATAGGGGACATGTGAACATGAACGGATATCTGATATTCAGAAATTACTTTTAAAACATTTTAGATGTGGCTGTATTTTGAAAAAAAAAAGTATTTAACAATGAATTTAAGAGGTAGACACCTGCGGTTAAAAAATAAATAAGTACGGAGGTGAAAATGCTGCACTTATAGCAATATAGTCAATAATATTGCAATAATGTTTCATGTGACAGATGGTGACTACCCTTACCATGGTGAGCACTGAGTAAGGTACAGAATTGTCAAATAAATGTGTCGTACACCTGAAACTAATACGACATTGTGCATCAATTATAATTCAATAATATTTTTTTAAAAAGGATACAGACTAAAATATTCGTTGATGAAATATTTGTTATCTGGAGGGCAGGGGAGAGTATCTAAGAATATAGATGAGGTTTAATCATGAGTTTCTAAGTGTTTAAACTGTAAGTTCATTTTATCATTTTTATTCTTCTACATATGTTAGAACGTCCCTTTCATAAAAATGTATATACTTTGTTGAACTACTGGGCTATTTTTTGTTAAAGTGTGTGACACACTTAAAACCAAATGGCAGCTAAAAGAAGCCATACTGTTATAATCTACATTTTGGAAAGTTCTTTTTCTTTTTAACCCAAACAAACAAAACAAAACAAACTTTCACATCCCCACATGTCCAAATACTGATCCAGGTACTTGTCTAGGATTCCCTTTCACCTGTAAAATAGGGAGGGGCCATAATATCCCATTCCAGCATACACACTAAGCTGGGTCAACCAAGATCATTTATGAGGGGGAAAAAATGTTTTGAAAACCATACTCTGCTACACAAATGTAAAACACTGTTGGCCGTAGGGACCAAGTGTTGCCACAATATTTGGCATATATGCACTGAACTCTCTGAAAACCTGAACCCTCAGAACTCTTATCTTAAATGCATTTGACCCTAATGCCAGGAACAATGTCTGGAAAATAGTAGAAGATAGATGGATGGACGGATGGATGGATGGATAGATAGATAGATAGATAGATAGATAGATACGTGATAGAAGGAAAGAAAAGAAAGAAAAGAAAAGAAAAGAAAAGAAAAGAAAAGAAAAGAAAAGAAAAGAAAAGAAAAGAAAAAAGATAGATGAGTCAACTGGGAGGAAGAGGCATGGAGATTTTTGATACAATAGCTTTTGCCTTTGATCCTGCAACTTTTTTTAAAAAAGTCAATTGGGATACACTTGAAACTAATGTAACATTGTGTGTCAACTATACTTCAATTTAAAAGACAATGGGTCAGTGGAGCAACAGAGTGTGAGGCAGATAGCTTGCTGTGAACCCACCAGAACTATCTGCTCAAACAACTTATATGCAAAAAATCCTACTATTTTGCACTGTTTTTAAACTTGCATATAGAGGGTAGAATACAGAGGACTATTGCTATCTCAGTATGTTACACCTGATCAGATCTACTTTTGTGTGCTTTTGATTTTCTTACAAACTAATTATAAGGGGATGAAAGCTTGGTATTTAATACACGCTGGTCAAGGGAGCAATAAACAATTGCAAACTTTCCTAGGGGCTATTTTGCTCTGTCTCATCATCAGGAAGCTAAAGCATATGTTAGATGTTAGCCTGGGTGGACACAAATGTGTCCTATTTATTCAAGGTTTCCTTTGAAGCCACAATTTATAACTTTTGTTTCTTAGGGGTACATGTCAAACTTCATTTAGCATTAGTTGGTATCCAGATACACTGAATAGCAAAAAGGCAGAATTCAGGGGCAAAAGAATATGCCTGCTATGTGAGCAGTGATGCCAGTTTCATTTATCTAACTCACAGAAAACAAGAGGAAAAATACAATGGAAAAGATGACAGCAGAAAATCAAGATAAAAATTATTCATTTAACTTCTAAGTGTAAACTACATATGCACAAGAAGAAATATTAAATATGTTCTAGATGAATGCCTAAGAGATAGACAATTTTAAGATTAAGTTCTTTTAAAATATTGTACTTTTTGACCCTTCAATTTCAAAAATTATATGCTTAGCTGGAGCATATCTATATGCACAAAATTTTCCTTACTCCTAAGAATGTTGTGCAAAATTTTTTTCTGGAAGAATCTGCAAATTTTATATATATAAAGTAGAACTGATGCTTCGTTTTGTGACATGAAAAGTAGAAATTTGGTGGACTGTAGAATATCCATAAAATTTACCCAAATAAAACAATTAATATTTAAATAGTGATTTATATTGATAAAGTTATGTTACATTTATTAAATCATTTAAATATCAAAATACACTGTGAGTGAGGTAGTAAAGGCCTAATCCATAGATACGTAATGTGATGCTCAAAACCCAATAAAGTTTGTAAGCCTAAATCACATACTTCCATGTCGCTGATTGTTTTAATTACACTACAGCACTTTGGAAAGCACTTTTCAAGTATGATTGTAATGCTTTGCAACTGTGAGATGAGCTATTATGCCATTTCCAACATTCGTTTTCTAAGACTCATCCACGTTGTTCAGTGTAGCTGAGTTACAATGCTGTTTTACTCCATTATGTTAATACATGGGTTATTCATCTGTCTCTGGATGGATATTTGAATTATTTCCCTTTTTGAAATTATACCCTGTGCTGCTATGCACTTTTCTGTACATATCTCCGAGTGGGCAAGTGTCAGAGTTTCTCTGGGGTATATATTTAGTAGCAGAATTACTGAATCACAAGGTAGGTGCATGCTTAACTGTATTAGAAGTGTTTGTTTTCCAAAGTGTTTACATCAATTTATATAACACATCCTATTATACTTCTACAACATTTAAAAACAAAACTAACCAATAGGTTGTTTTCAAATATATTTACATAAGATAAAAAAAGGGAAAGAAGGAACTCTAATAATGAAATTCATAATGGCAGTAATTTCTAGGAAAGAGCAAAGAGGAATAAATGAGGAATATTCACAATTTGAAGTCACAAATAGCCTCAATGTATTGGTAATGTTCTCAGTTTTAAGGTTGTCTATGGATTCCAGGGTCTTTGTATATATGTTAAATGTATTCTTTTATATGCATCATTATTTACATAATTTTATACCTTGGTGTGTACAATAATAAGGATCTAAAAAAAGGATTAGGAGCCTTGAGAATTATTGGCGAATATAACTATTTTACATGTTAAAATGAATTTATGATATTTTTATTTTAAGATGGAAAATAAAAATAAAAACAATAAAGTCTTAATGTATCATGCCAAATTTTGATAATGTTGAGGTCCCCAAGATAAGACTCCCTCTTTGTTGATAGTTTTTTAGACCCCCTCAATCAAAGTTCAGAGAAATTGGGCCTTGGGAAATGAAGGAATGGATTTGGTGATGTTTACTCTTTCAGGGGAATTTTTCCTGTAGCTGAATACATCTATCTTGAAAACATTCAAATTAGTCAGTTATCAAAGACATAAAATGATGACAAATTACTAACCCAGTGGTTCAAAAAAGAAAAATTAAGTCTAGGGTCCCAAAAGTAAAGTAAATGTCAGCATATAACCTCAATATGTAATTATTGATAAATTGCATACCTGCACTATTGTACATATATATATATATATATATATATATATATAAATCCTTGTACTCACATATTATAGACATTTGAACCATATGTAAAAACCGACATTTATAAGGAATTTGATAGTAATGCTGCAAAGTAGAAGTTCTAATCTGTTCTTTCTACATCGAGTGGTTGGTCCTGTGCACCCTGCACGGCTCACACACTCCGCTTTCGAGATCACCGTAGCAACCCTGCCATTGTATTAAGGAGCACAGGGCCCAAACTCGCATAATGGTACTCTATTTTATTTGTACATCCACATCATTTGGTTATTTATTCAACCTATTTCTATTACTCTGAAGAAATTAATGTGTCTGTGAGATTTAAAGTTGATAACACCCAATTAGCTCAACAACTATATCTGAAATATTCTAAATGAGGATTAAAGGCACCATCTTTAGATTTGACTTATGTTCCAGGAAGTCAAAGGAAAAACAAAAACAAAAGCATAAGACCAAAAAAGAAAACAAAACAAAACAAAACATCACCTTTGTGTTATTGGGTAATTGATTTCTTTTTAGCTTTCATGGTAGATAAAATCAACACCTTAAAAGACTTGTCTTTAACCCAGGATTTCTTTTATTACAGTATACAATTGTGGGTGCGTGCCTAGAGGAGTAATAGTTTGTTCCTAACAAAAGAGTCTGGATTCCACAATATGCCCTTTGCCAAAGGCACCGTTCCCCAAAGCACACAGCTAACTGCGTCTCCTGCTGTACCTGTAACAATTTAATTGTATAAGTCAGCCTAGTCAAGCATCTCCAGCTCATGACTGGGAGACATGAAATTCATTGTCATTATTGTCCCTGTCATTTTGGATCATTATATCCTGCTGCAGAATTTTCCTCACTTCAGTGCATTCTTACCTCCAGGAGCCAGGGATTATAGCTGAGGTTGGGGTGGGGGCAGGACCGTGAACTACATTTACCTCAGGGGAGCCGGAGATTAAATTGGCTTTGCTCTCTCACGAGCTGAATTCATCTATTTGTATGCTATTGAGTTTTAGGCTGGAATAAAAATGAATATTCTAGTGAACCCTGGGCTTTAATTCCCCCTTTGAAACATGGATATAACCAACTTTTATTTACATTAGGAAAGCTAAAGTAATTTCCTGTAGGTAGCTATTTTCATATGTGCATAAGGAATACTTCAGGACATCACTGGGTATGAAATAACAGACATCTCTCTCTGTCAGCAGCTTGACTCTCAGAAAGAAGAATTTAAAGCTGTAATTTTGTTCTTCAGTTTCATCTTATAGAAGCTTAATGGCGGTATTTAATGGTTTTAAATATTTAATGATTTTTAATTACATCCCATTTTCTGTGCACTGGATTGGATAACTGGAGTCCAACTAGAATGGCACCAAAGATCATACTCTGGGAACAGGGAGATTGAAGTCAAGTTGACAGAGGAAGACAAACTAAGTTCCTTAGGAAACTGGCACTCCCCCCCCAAAGCTAGTTCATATCTCCCAGCATGCTAAGACACCCAAGCCTGTCATGCCTTAAACACTTCCTGCTGACTTTGAAGAGTTGCGCTAGCCACCATTTTCCCTACCTTACTAGGGGTAATGGCCACAGCCAACATTCAGCTGATGGCTCTCTGGTAGCAGACGGCACGAAACAGGTAGGAGACACCAGGATTGTGTCTCCTTCAGAAAATCAGTGAGATGACTCTATGTTTTTTTTCTCTGACAGAAGATAAGAAGAAAATATAACCTGATCTGTCACTTCCTATCCCAACTTCCCTTCATATGAATTTTACTGAGAAATTTGACATTTACTTTTTTACTGAAAAAGACGGTAGTTATTCCTCCATATGGGTGAGTTTGTTTTTCAGCAATTTAACAACAAAATATGGCAATGGATCTTACCTATGCCAAGCACATGATAGCCACTATAATTACTACATTTAAAAGTATGTGGAATTTATTTTATTGCCCTCATTGACTTTAGTGGAGGAACAAATCTTGCCTTAATCAAATGCGATGGCCGTCACTTTTTATGCAGGACGAACTATTCTTATGAATAATTAAGAAAACTATTTTGATCTTTGTACATTTTGTACTTCAGAGGGAACACCTTCAGCCCTAACATCTCAGTGTTGAGGAAGGTTAAAGATTGTCTCAGCCACTGGTCTAAGTTCACGGCAATGTGTACTAGACTGACTGTATTTTCACACCATTATATTTCACTTTTCAGTGATGCTGAAGTAACAGTATAATGAATTACTAATAAGAGTTTTTAGGTATCCAAACTTCTTGTAGCATTTAGAAATTCAATTTATTTATGTGTGCCACTGTTTCACCATAATCAAGATTCTCCCAAGTTGGGAGTTATAAAAATTGTTATTTCAGGTCACTTAAAAGTGGTTAATTTAATGTTATGTGAATTATACCTTAATAATTATTTTTAACTAAAAAAAAAAAAAAGTTATTTCAAAGAGCCCAAGTGCATTTTGAAATTTTGGGGGTAGCTTATTACATTCTTATAATGATCATTTATAAAGAAGAATTTTTTTTCTTGTTAAGAAAGTTTTATCTTATAAATTACAATGTGTAGACTTCATTTGCAATAGTAAATGTTCAGGTATCTTTTCCTCTCTGAAATACTTTGGTGGCAGGATGATAATGTTATTTTTTGGTCAAGGGGTAAGGCATTCCTTCCTTTCTCTGAGCACACACTTACTGCATCTAATGCCCTTACTTATCTGCTCCTTCTACCTTACTCCTTCATTGATATTTAATTTGCTCATCACACCATCAGGTAAAACAGGAGTTGCCCCATCTGTGACTATAGTTGTGAAACCATAACATTACACTTTGCCTCACATTCTTGTTTTGCCTCACCTCAAGCATGACATGGCTGGATCTGTATCATTTCAGAACGAGGATAAAAATATAAATATAAATAAACACACACACACATATATGTGTGTATATATATATGTATATTTCAAATGACTAGAATATAATTATTTTCACCCCTTCAAGACTTAAGATTTTTACAGTCAACCTTCAAATACCAATTAGAAATGATTTTAAATAATAATTTTTATATTTTTCAATAATCCTTGCTAACTTCATAATTTTGCAAGTGGTAACAAGGTATGAAAACCAATTTTAAAGAAATTCTTCCTCTTGCTTCTAACTGGATAATGTTTCTTCTGCACACGTGACATAGATTTCCTTTGGTTTCTCTGTATAGAATCAACAACAATCTATAATTCCTAAAAATATCAGACCAACCCAAAAACAGGATGCCACAAATTCAGATACAACATCCACTAACAGTCCTCTCAGGGAGATTCAGACATGCACGAGCTAAAAAATAAAACTAGTGAGTGTTTGCTACATCACATGGTAAAGAAAACGCCCAAGTATTTCAGAGCGTTTATGCAGGCAGAATGAGTCACGTGAGGCAAAAGGCACAAACACTTCCTTGTCAGGATGGACAGAATGCCATCTGCAGAATGTCTTCTTACTCCTCCTGGACCAAAATCCTCTTTAATGTAATCACCCATTAAACTACAATGGAGTAACATTAAGGGTCTGAGGCAGAGAAAGCAAATTCACAGTTAAGGTTGTCCTTTAACATGTAGGCTCAATCAAGGGCACCAAAAAAGTAGTTAAGTGCCCCCCCCCCCCCCGTGGTGCTTAGATGCTGGAAAGCACCGTGAATTGTGAATTTTCTAGCTTTTAATGTTTGTCTAAGACCCTTAACGTTTTTCCAATATTGTTGCTCCTAGGACATTTTCTTGAGTTTGTCCCTGTCGCCCTCTCTGTGCATATACATTCTGCATTCATACATGAAAGCATGACAGACAGCTAAATTGATTCAGAAATCTAACACTGGGAAGAAGAAAAAAGGTGGGGGTAGCCTTGAGTATATCCCATAACATGAAGTATAAATATCAAAGTCTCCTGACCAAAAAAAAAAAAAAAAAACCCGAACAGAAAACAAACCAAAAAAAAACATTTCTTCGTGCTAAGAGTTTAGATATCTAACATGAAACACAAAAGATCACATTATAGGATTTAAAAAAAACCAACCACCACCCACCGAGCTACCAGAGCCTAAGCTGTCCTTTGTGTCCAAGATTTCTAAGACTTTTTGAAGATGTACAATTAATTATCTGTGTCCAGCTATTTATTTTATAAATGGACATCCATCCCTTAACTATTTTCCAATTCCATACACCCTTTAAAACTATAGTAAAATTTCAGAAATGGCTTTTTCTGTTTTGTTTTGTATTGTACTGTGGCCCATCTGGAGATATATTAAGTGGTTAGTTCCTTCAAATAAAAGTGTGTAAAAGTATCGAGTTCACATACACGCACACCCACGCACACATACAAAGAATGAACATGGAACACATGGCAAATGGATATTAGATAATGTTACTGTTAGAAAACATCTAACAACAATAAAGTAAGCAATAAAAACTGGCGCTTTGGTTTAACAGATGCAATGTGTATTCATCTACCTTCATCACATAAATTATATGTTCAAGAATTGTGTCCTGCGCAAAATACAAACATGTCAGTTTCAGCCCAGGGGGCATTTTTCCCTAGGTTTATAACCCCTTGAAAATAGAGGTTTCATCTAGAAAACCTAACAGATCCTCAGCTGCTTTCAACATTATAATATATTCATAAGGCAAGTATTCACTGGCAAACATATAACAAATTAAATGGCATGTGGGTGGGGTCCAGATTCATAATGATGGAAAATGAACCAAACCAACCATGAGACACAGGTAGAAATGAAGGAAGAAAAAGAATATGCAAAAACAAACAGTATTAAAAGCAAAATGCCATAGGTAGTTTTTCAGCTAGTATTAGACAAAATGGTGTGTGTGTGTGTGTGTGCGCGCACACGTTTGTGTGTTGTCTAAGATCAGCATTAAAATTAAGAATGCAAAACTATCTCGTTAAAAACATACTGAAAGGGTCATGAGTAAGAGAAAAGTATCTTGTAAAAAGAAAAACCACATACCGTCATAGTAGACAATTGCTCCTACCAGTTTGTCCTTCTGGAGCATTGGGAAGTGTTCAAGGGCTCTCGATTTGCTGAGGACATAACTGCTTTTCAGGCAATTACTTCCTGCAACCAGATCATATAGCTTGATTCCTACCCAGTAGTAAGGTAGCTGCCACCACCTACAGCATAAATAGGGGGAAAGGTTTCTTGAGACACCTGGCAGAACATTACAGAATGCCACTTTAAGTTATACTTTTCATTTAAGAAAAGCAATGGGTATCTAGAAGTATACTTACTGCAAAAGAAACAGGAGGAACTGCATGACTCTTTTTGACACCAACTGAGCTGAATTATATAAGTAAATGAATCAGCGAGACTTTAAATGAATCATCCCTAAAGCAGTGAGTGCTCCTTGATCTGGCCGCATACGAGAATTTTCTGGGGAGCACCAACCATAAATACAGATACCTGGGCCTCCCTTGTCTACAGACTGATTTAAGTGGACGAAGGTTGGGGGCCTGGGTGACTCTCATGTGCACCTGGGGTAGAGATTCATTGGTTTAAGATGTCCTAAGCTATCTATCTATGACAAAATATGGACAAAAATGATAAAATCTGTTTCTAGGCACCCACAACTCTCGTGTGGCTGGCAGTTGCACAAACCACTGTTTCATATTACCGGCATTCCAACTTAAGGCAAGTTCATGGACAGCTCTACCAACATCAGGAAAACTGGGTTGTATAATTCATAATCTGACACCTCGAAACCAAACTTCAGCTTTGGCTAATTTGGAAATTTAAAATGAGCGAAAACGGGTTAGGCTTGTAGTTGACCCATGTTAGGTTCAGATTTTGCAGCAGGATACTTTTTGACTCTGCATTTTTGTTTCCAAATGACCCTCTTCTGTTCCTCAGTGCAAATGCAGTTGCTCTTCTAGAGACTATCAGTAAACTGGGGTAAGAAACTACTCATTATAAACACAGAATATAACCTCCTCGGCCTTCGAGATCTAGCCCTTAGAGGCGGGTCAGAAAAGGGTAATTTAGGAAAAGCCACACTTTTATACACAACAAAGGCAAACATTTGAAAAGGATTAAAGATTAGGACCAATTAAAAGTACATTAAGAAATACACATCGAGGGACTATTTCCATTAAAACGGTGTTGTTCTATTGACCTCAGTTAAGCAAATAGTATATAGATGATATCAAAAGGCTTACTTGTAAATTGGAAGCATTATAGGCAACGGAGCTGATAAATGGGGAGCAATTTCTAGTAGGTTGGCACGCTCGTGAAGGGCTTCTTTTACCATCCTATACTGAAAAGCAAAACAGAGAAAATTAGTTTGGCAGTAACAGATCATAATATTTTCAAATGGCAAATAGACACCCTGCCAACTGATTGATACACAGAAACCTCTCTACCTCTGAGTGAGGATAGCTCCCTCCTAATCAAATTTCTAATAATACATCATGCTGTCAACCTGAAAGATTTTTTAGAAACCTTAACTGTATTTGCATAGGAGAAAAACATGCTGTCAGAGTTCCCAGGTGTAAGATCTTTTCCTGACTTGAGTTACAAGATTATTGTAACAATTTATCTTGCATTCTCTGTATTGTCCGCCTTCTCAGTCCTCTATAATATTTCCCCGTGTAGGAAATAACAGATTGTTCAAATTCACGCTAAATGTTCCCCCCTTGCCTCCACTAACACAAGCAGAGATAATACTTAGGAGTTGCACAGTATTTTACAGATTACAGAAAAGCTTTTGTTCTGACTCCTTTCGTCTTCGTTATGCCTCTCTGAAAAGCCAGCATTGCTATTGTAACACTAATTTAAAAATGAGAAAACTGAGGCTCATAGACATTGAATAAATCAGCTGGAACACATCACGAGTCATCTGACTCTAGGTCCCATGCTCTTTTCTTTGCATCCATCATGATGCCGAAGAGACACGGAAGAAAAGAGGACACATTCGAAACTGACAATGTCAAGTTAGCACTGCTGTGTTTTTCATGTACCAGAAGCAGATAGGGAGGTTCAACTGATTTTTTTTACCCCTCTGGGAAATGTCATCTTCCACACTGCCTTGGCAGTTTTCAAATGGTGGCAGACCGGACACAATAAAGTGTGACATAAGAAAAGCATGACTCAGATCATCTTTTCCTTAAGAACATGTCAGTGGCAATACGAGCGGATGATAGCAGTTACAGTTAAGAGGCTCAATTTAACACTCCTGTATTACAACACGGCCCCCCGAAACTGCCTGGAAAGTAGCACTTGGGTAGCCGTGGGCAAAACAAACAAACAAACAAACCATCACGATTGTCAAAACGCAACATATCCAAAGGTGATTTTGTAAATTTGCTACCTTGACATGCCTGCATGGAAAAAGCCCCTGATTACCCATAAACATGATGCTACAGGAAAGAGCCGGCACACCTCTCCTGAAAGATATTCCAGCAGAATACACACTAAATAGGTATTTCCAACAGGAAGAAATGTTAAAAGCCATAAAAAAAAAAAACACCTGATTTAATTGGGTAGAAAAAAGCATAGTCGCAATTTTTGTTTAACAACCAGCATACACAATTACCTGCTCAATATCCAAGTTCATGATAGCCTTCTGAAGATACCGCACACCACCATGGATCAATTTAGTGCTTCTGCTGCTGGTCCCTGATGAGAAATCATCTCTTTCTACAAGGGCTGTTTTTAGTCCTGTGTAACCAGAAAACCAAATTAACTTCTTAAATTACACAATTTGTATGTAATTCATTAAAGGCACTTCTCCAGGGTAGAGACAATCACAAGAAAAATGACTCTGAACATGGATAAATTTGTATTCAAAGTGCAGTACACTGTCTATATTATAATGAAGAGATTTTAGCCTCTTCCTGGGGGAAAAGTCAAACCAGAACTAGAAGCGTATTAAACTGTGAATGAGGCACAACTAGAAAATATTACAGTACAATTTCATGGCAGTAACATACTCCGGGGCATTTAGAGGGTCAAAGGAGAGCCTGGCACCCATCCTGACCCATGCAGAGTTAACTCAGTGTTGTTTCAAAGCCTTGTGGAACTCACAGTCACCCTTACTACAAGCCTCTCACATGTTCCAGCCCCTCATCTCCAGTTTAACACATCATCCATAAATCTAGACGGACCTCCTATGTGCTGGCTGCTATTTCTGGAGTGGTGTTAGAGTGGGTATAAAATGGGGGGGGGGGGAGACCAAAAGCATCAAAAGGGAAGAAGAAGGAAGAGAATGACCTCTGACACTGAGGGATTTATAGTCTAAGACACGCAAGCACAGTATTATAGAATTACAAAGAAAAATACAAGCCAGGACAAATAAACCCAGTGCAGAGTATCCATGAGTAAAGACAAGACAATATTCTCAGTAAAGGTGAGGCTGAGCAAAGAGAGGTTGGTTCTAGAAGTCATGTCTCTGCCCCTTTCTTTGAGGGTTGCAGTAAACCTCTTAGGGATGAAACCAGCTTTGTTTTGTTTTCTTTTCTTACAGAGCCATCCCTGCTGCTTCGGGATTGGGTAGGACCCACAGAACTACAAGTGCCATACACCAGTTAGAGATGAAACCCACACTTCAAACGACGCAACGTATACATCAACGCCAAGCCATGAGGAACGTTCAATGCCTGGCATACTCATAGGGGATGAGAGAATGTCATAGAATCCAATTACAATGAGAATATGTAACTAGAGAAGTTTGGGCTCGCAAAGCTCATATAAGAGAATCTGTGCATGTATTCAATTCAGAGGCATTTATTACATTTAATACCAAAGGGTCGTTTTTATAACTTTTAACAGTTTAAATATTGTACCCAAATGTCATGATAAAATCAGGGCGATTCCCTTGACTCAAAAGGACAAAATGTTTGGAAACCAGGGAAGAAAAGCAGAGAACTTTGATTCAAGGGCAAAAGTGCTAATGCTCTAACTAACTGCAAAATAACACAGAAATTACAGGTACTGTGGCCCCGGTCACACTTTTGAAGCATTTATGCCGGACAAAAATCTGCTAAAGTCTCGACGGTGAAAACTCTATCAGATATGCTTAGTAAATTCAGTACTGAATGTATTAAAAAAAAAAAACAGGAAAATATGTCAAGTTAGCACATATATTTTAAAAGAATATGGAGAACGTAAGTGCCAGGCAAAGTGCTGGCGTGAGAAATGAATTCGGCACGGACCAAGCTGTCAGCCGCTCCCAGCCCAGAGAGCGGCAAGTAAGTGCACCAGATTTATAGGCGCTGGATTTGCAGATACAGAGAACTCTTCTCTTACTCTGGGTTAGAAGTTAAAATCAGGAAGGGGGAATGAAGCATGAGACTATGGACTCTGAGAAACAAACTGAGGGCTTCAGAGGGGAGGGGGTGGGGGAATGGGATAGACTGGTGATGGATAGTAAGGAGGGCACGTATCGCATGGTGCACTGGGTGTTATATGCAACTAATGAATCATCGAACTTTACATCAAAAACCAGGGATGTACTGTATGATGACTAACATAATATAATAATAAAAAAAAAGAGCGCTATTTTCCTAAAACAACAACAAAAAAAAAAGAAGAAGAAGTTAAAATCAGGATATAAACCTAAAATTGCATAGTCAAGATTACATTTGTAATCTCTTAAGAAGACTCTGCCTGGGGGAGTTTTTTCGCCTTTTCTTAGAAAGTCCAACAGAGAGATCTTCCTGCGCTAAAATAGACCATTGTGTCTTCAGCTGAAAATCAGGTGAGGGAATTGACTTTCAAAGGGCACTTAAGAGCCAGATTATTTAAACTATACCTCTCATTTAACCTTGGAATCCCAGTCATGGCACCAAGATGCCTGCCCCATGAGAGGCAGGGACATGAGAGTGAGAGAGCCCTCCCGTCCAGCCCCTGGCTCCCCACCTGGGCCTGTCGCCAGTAATCCCCACCTCCCGGCATGGAATCCCGTACCCTGAAGCGTGGACTGGACCTAGCACCTTGCTTCTAATGAACAGAATACGACGTTACAGCATGCCACTTCTGTGATGAGGTTACAAAAGACTGTGACTCCCGCTCTCTCTGTCTTGCCCATAACTCTCTCTTGCCCTCTCTTGCTTACCAGGATGAAGCAAATGGTCATGTTTTAAGACCATGGACTAAGGGAGGCCCCCAGGCAACAGGTCACAAGGAACTGAGGCCTAAGTCCAACCACCAGTGAGGAAGTGAATCGTGGCAACGACTACTGGAGTTGCTAGGAAGCACGGCAGCCTGTTTGAGACTCAGAGCCGGAGAACCCAGGCTAAGGCACACCCAGATCCCTGACCCACCAAAACTGTGTGATAGCAAAGGTTGTTTCAGGCCACTCAATTTTGGGGTAGCTTATTGATGGCACGAGTCCCTGTGTGATTATAACTGCAAGCACAGTCTAAGTTTCTAATTGCACCTGGGGTTGGGGTCTTCAAGAAAAGCTGAGTTTATGGAGGAGTGTGTGTTCAAGATAGGAAGGGAGGGAATGATTACTGGCAAAACAAAACAAAACAAAACAAAACAAAAAACAAAAAACAACCCGGTAGTGAAGCAAGAGAAAGGCAAATGCTTGAGATGGCCCAACTCATCTAGGGGCCCGCTTGTCACTCAGGGGCTGGGGACAATGTGAAGGAGATCCAGGGGCAGGAATAGTAAAAGGCAGATCACAAAGGGCCTTTCATCCACCCTGGGGAATTTGGACACTGTCCAATGGACAATTGTTTCTCACAAGTAAATAACACCTGAGTCTCCTGAAAAGGAAAATGCCTCTGAGAACAGGGCTCCAAGTCGTGGACTGGTTTGAGAAGCAAGTGCTTTGTCAGAAAATACAAGATTTGGCATGAAAGCCACAGAAGTGTGAAACCTGAACACTGTTCTCAGTTCCGAGTTATCCAGTTTGAGAAGGGTATTGCTGGTTGATTTTTTTTATTATGATGATTATAAAAAGAATAGAATTTCAATTTTTTTCCAGAAATTCTCAGATATTGTTTTGAGAAACACGATTGTGCTGTCAGGGGAACCACCAAAGTGTTTTAAGCTGAAAAATCAGATTAATGTTCTTGAAAGATCTCTCTGGGA